>NC_133657.1:12509405-12820238 GCF_009905375.1 Apium graveolens | reverse complement strand
GCCTCGGCCGTTGAATTGGAAACTGTTTGTTATTTCTTGCTGTACCATAAGACTAGTCTGCTACCTAGGAATTGACAACTCCCTGAGGTGCTTTTCCTATCAACAACACTTCCTGCGTAATCTGAATTTGTATATCCAACAAGGTTAAAACCAGATTCTTTAGGGTACCAAATACCTAGATTTGGTGTTCCCTTAAGATATATCAAGATTCGTTTAACAGCAACGAGATGAATATCTCTAGGATCCGCTTGGAACCTTGCACATAAGCATGTAGCATACATAATATCTGGTCTACTTGCAGTAAGATAGAGTAACGAGCCAATCATACCTCTGTAGCTTGTGACATCTACCTTAATGGAGTTTTTACATGGTCCAAGCTTGACAGCTGTAGTTGACGGAGTCCTTGCTGATGCAGAATCCTCTAGATTGTCCTTTTTGAGGAGTTCCTTGAGATACTTGGATTGACAAATAAAAGTTCCATCTAACCTTTGATTTACTTGTAATCCAAGAAAGAACTTCAGCTCTCCCATCATGCTCATTTCAAATTTGCTGTGCATTAACTTAGCAAATCTCTTACAGAGATTACCATTAATAGACCCAAATATTATATCATCCACATAGACTTGGACAAATATAGTATCATTCTTATGGTTTTTAGAAAAGAGAGTTTTGTCTATGACACCTCTAATAAAGCTATTTTCAATAAGAAATTCAGAGAGAGTGTCATACCATTTTCTCGGAGACTGTTTGAGACCATAGATAGCCTTGAAAAGAAAGTAGACAAAATCCAAATGATCTGGATCTTCAAAACCAGGAGGTTTCTCTACATACACCTCTTCATCCAGCTTTCCATTCAGAAAGGCACTCTTGACATCCATTTGATAAACTTTAAAGTTCGAGAATGCTGCGAATGCCAGAAATATCCTGATGGCATCTAGTCTAGCTACTAGAGCATAGGTTTCATCATAATCAATGCCTTCAGCTTGAGAATACACTTTAGCTACCAGTCTTGCTTTGTTTCTTGTAACCACACCATCTTCATCTAGTTTATTCCTGAATACCCACCGAGTACCAACAGCTTTCTTGTGTGTAGGTCTAGGTACCAGCTTCCAGACTTGTTGATGTTCAAACTGATTGAGTTCATCTTGTATAGCAATCACCCAATCTGGATCAGTCAGTGCTTCTTCAATCTTCCTAGGTTCCATCTCAGAAAGAAATCCTAAGAACAGACATTCATTTTGAGTAGCACGTCTAGTTCTGACTCCAACATCTGGATCTCCAATAATCAATTCAAAAGGATGAGCTTTATTCCAGACAGTCTGTCTTGGAAGATTTGACCTTGATGATTCGCCTTGTAATTCATTGGGATGTTGTGTCCTACTAGTTAATTCTTCAGCATCTCCCCCTGAGTTCTTGTCAGGTTGACTTGATGATTCTTCGTCAGTAGCAGTGGTATCTCCATTGTTGCCAATGTTTCCATCACCATTACCTTGAGTATCATCATGATTAACAGGTTTTTCACCAGCAACAACCTCAGGTTCTTGATCATGTTCTGATTCTGAATCTGATATATCATCAAACTTCAGTTTCTCAAAAGGATCTTCAGGTTGGATACTAGGGAACATTGACACTTTCAGTTACTTTATGTTGATCAATGATATACACCCTGTATGATCTTCTTCCATATCCAACAAAAATACCCTCATATGCCTTTGCCTCGAATTTACCACGACGATCATCTCCATCCTTGAGCACGAAGCATCTGGCATCAAATACATAAAAGTATTTGATAGAAGGTTTCTGTTCATTCATAATCTCATAAGGAGTTTTCATGAAGTCTTTGTTGATTAGAGTTCGATTCTGAGTATAACATGCAGTATTGACAGCTTCAGCCCAAAAGTACATTGGAAGACCTGATTCACTTAACATAGTTCTTGCAGCTTCAATCAATGTACGATTCTTCCTTTCTACCACTCCATTTTGCTGAGGGGTTCTAGGAGCTGAAAATTGTCTGGTAATCCCTTTGTCTGTACAGAAGCCATTGAGAAGTGAATTCTTGAATTATGTTCTATTATCTGACCTTATTGCTCTAACAGGGACATTAGAATCTAACTCGATCAACTTGATATGATAAATCACAACTTGTGGTGTTTCATCCTTAGAGTGAAGGAATAAAACCCATGTATACTTGGAATAGTCATCAACTATCACAAGACAGTAACACTTCTTTGACATCGAAAGAACATTAACTGGTCCAAACAAATCCATATGCAATAATTGGAGAACACCAGTTATGGAGGATGTGTCAGTGCCTTTGTGACTTGCTTTCTTTGACTTTCCTTTTTGGCAAGCCTCACACAGTCCTTCTGGGGAGAATTCCAGCTGAGGCAGACCTCTGACCAGTTCTCTCTTGACAAGAGAATTCATTGATTTGAAATTGAGATGGGAAAGTCTCTTGTGCCATAGCCAACTCTCATCTGAAGATGCCTTTGCCTAGAAACAATTGACTTCAGGATTGCTTCCAGAGTTAATGTTAGCTACGAACAGATTTCCTTTCCGGATTCCCATCAAGGAGGGTTTTTCACTTTTCTTGTACAGAATCATACACTTCAGCTTGTCGAATAAAACATTATAGCCGTTGTCACAGAACTGACTAATACTTAGCAGATTGTGTTCAAGTCCTTGCACAACATACACATTTTCAATGATAACATTACCAGCTTGCAAACAGCCATATCCCTCAGTTAGACCTTCGTTGTTATCTCCAAAGGTAACCACTGGGCCAGCTTTCTCAACCATATTTGATAGCAGGACTCTATCTCCGGTCATATGTCTCGACGATCCGTTGTCAAGAATCCACACTACCGGTTCCACCTGTTTAATGCCCTGTAATACAAATGGATTAGACCTTCTTCGGAACCCAAACTTGGTTGGGTCCAGCATACTTGTAGAATTGGCCTTTATCAGGCAAAACAACATTCTTAACTTTTATGTTCTCAACTTTCTCAACGACTGGACATTTGACCTTGTAAACAGCCTTGACAAATTTCTGTTTAGGCTTAGGCACAAATGTCTCCTTTCTAGCTTTAGGAGGACTAGCAGTCTTAGACCTATTATGCTTCTTATTATTCACATACTGACGAGGAGTAGTCTTATCACTAGAAACGTGCTTACCATTAAAATAAGCAACCATCAAATTAAAAGCACAAGACATGCAATTAGAAACACCACATACTTTATGAGAGGAATTAGCAACAGGCAAATTATGCATGGTAGGCATGGCATTTTTGTTATCCAACTCAGGTGTGTCTGAGTTAGTCTTAGTTGCTTTCACAACTTTGACTGGAACTTTCGACACACTTGACTTGGAAACAACCTTCTCATTAGCAAGATCTTCAGTACGTATTTCTTCTTGAATAATAAAGGAGGTCTCATCAAATGGTTCAACAATTAATTTTTTATAGAGGGGTTTATCAAGACCCTTAAGCACATGTGGTACTTCCTTACCTTTAGCACAAACATGAGGAGGGGAGTTTATGCCTAATTCTCCAATAGCAACATTGTAATCATAACCTACTCCAGATGTTTGATTAATAGCTTGCTTATTGTAGAACTCTTTAGCCTTAGAGCAAGAATTAAAGTAAGCTTTGACCTTAGTCTCAAGATCGGTGATCTTGTCTTTGAGAATAGTTTCGAGTTGTCTATAACAGTCAACTCTATTCTCTAGAAAAGATACTTGTTCTTTTAATTTATCTTGATTAATGTGCACAAGTCTTAATTCATTGACCTCTTTCTCAAGGTCTTTGATTTGTTGAGTTAACATTTCATTATCACGACGAGCACAATCTAAGGAGCCTCCTAGATGATAAACTACTTCAGCATCATTAAATTTTACCTCTTTTCTTGACGATGAGGTGTTTGCATCAATAGCCATAAGAGCAAGATTCCCAACTTCTTCATCTTCACTATTAGTATCATCCAAACTCCTTCCCTTTGCTAGGTAAGCCCTTTCAGATTTACTCTTCTGATTAGGATCATAAGAGTTCTTCCTTACTTGCTTTGGCTTCCTGCATTCTGTGGCAAAGTGTCCCAACTCATTGCAGTTAAAGCATCGAATAGTGCTCGGATCAACCATCCCTGTTTTGTATCCACCACTGCTGGTGTTAGAGGATGAAGATCCACCTTTCTGGAATCTGTTGTAGTTGGACTTGTACTTGAACTTGGGATTCCTCTTGAATCTGACATTGGAGAATCTCTTGACAATCAAGGCCACTGACTCATCTTCCAATTGCTCCAGCTCTTCCAAGGAGTAAAAATCATCTCCTGATTGATTTGTAGTAGGAGGATCAAATTCTGCTACTATCACATTTTCTTCAGCCTTGGAAGATTGTACCATTCTCTCTGACTGTTGAGATTGTTGTTGTTGTTGTTGTTGTTGTTCTTCAGCTACTAGAGCAGTAGACGTGCTGACCACTCTTCCTTTCCCGTAGACTTCCTTCTGCTGAATCCGCTCCAACTCATAGGTTTTTAGCACACCATAGAGCCTTTCCAAAGAAATCTCATTCAGATCTCTCGCTTCTCTTATGGCAGTGATTCTATGTTCAAGATGAGTTGGCAGTGTTAAAAGGAACTTTTTGTTGACCTCCCTGATTGAATAATATTTTCCATTTATGTTCAGGTTGTTGATCAATGCATTGTACCTCTCAAATACTTCAGTGATTCCTTCTCCTGGATTGGATTTAAAGTGTTCATACTCAGAGGTTAGGATCTCTAACTTGTTCTCCCGAACTTCCTCTGTGCCTTCATTAATCACCTCAATAGTTTCCCAGATGTGTTTGGAATTTTTACAGTTCATCACATGTCTGTTCATCAAGGGATCAAGGGAATCAACTAAAATTAATTAAAGGCTGGCATCCAAGGAGGCTTCTTCTTTTTCAATAGGAGAAAAATCCTCAGGATCTTTTACATAGGTTCTAGCTTTGGTAATTACAACATCATCTTCTATAACCTCTGGTTCAATAACCATCGGAATTTTTGGACCCTTCTTTAACACGTCCAGATATTTGGGATTTGCAACTTGTAAAAACAAGAGCATCTTCTTCTTCCACATAATATAATTTTCTTTATCGAACAGTGGAATTTTAAAGGTTCCAACTTTTTGTGTAGTCATTATGAATTTTTGAGTAAATAAAAATTCAAGGAGTGGAAGAATCACAAAAGTCTAGGATCTTGATTTGTTCGTTAATCACAAGGCTCTGATACCAATTGTTAGGTCCCAATATGTTTGTAGAAGGGGGTTGAATACAAACTATACCGTTTAATCGAATAAAATGTGAAATAAAAAAGTGAAACAAAATTCAAGTTAAATAAAATTATTATTAAACTTGAAAGGTGTTACAACAACGGTATCGTTTACAAAGGATTAATCTCAAATAAATTATTCCAAATCTAGAATAAATTTGACATGAACTTTTTCTATTTTTGAAATAAAAAGATCAAATGCTAAAAGTAATTTGAGATTAAGTTCCAGGGATTTTGATCCGCTAGATAGTTACACAACAACAAGATAATGATTTCTAGTGGTTTGAATTTAACATTAATGACTAGAAATTAATCGGCTCTGAATGCAGTTGAGAGATATGAAATGCTTCTGCTGTGTTTTTCCTTCAGGTTGTTTTTCTGTAATCAATGAGCTTCTGTCTGAGTTTTTCTTTTATAATCATTCAACAGAAATTCACTGAATTGGCAAGACAATCCGTTTAAGCTAGCAAGACAATCCCAACAGCTGGTAGAACTATCGGTATGACAAATGAATGAACTAGCAAGACAATCCCAACAGCTGGTAGAACTTCCAGTAAGACAATTAAATGAACTGGCATGACTTTCGGTATGATAATTGATTGTCATACTGATTGTCTTACTAATACAAAAGATTGTCTCGCTGAATTAATTTTGAATTTAACTTCAAAATTAATTCTGAAAGTGCATAATATTAATTCAGAATTAATTAATCAATTAATCCAATTAATCAATAAATTAATCTTTGCAGATATAATTTATTTTCTTAATTAAATTATACGACTTAATTAATTAATAGAGAATTAATACTACTCTTGAACATCAACCATTCTTCTGAAAATCTTCTGATAATTATGAATCAATTCCACACTTCAATGTTGACACTCGATGTACTGTCTGGTTCATGAGTGACTAACTTCCGTGATGTTTCTTCATGTCTTGACTTTAATAACTTGATTTTCTTCAGATTAAATCCCTGTAAATATTTGATACCCTGATGAGATCTCTGTCACTTGATTAAATTCACAATCTTCATTTATATCACTGAGGCTTGATCAAATTCTTGAGCTTCTTCCAGTGAATTAAGTCCTCAAGTCTGTAGATGAACAGTGTTACTTAATCCTTTGACATATGTTACTTGGTGAGATCTCTTTGACAATAGAACCACTATTTACTTGTTATATCCTTATTTGAGTTGAGTTAAATCCTCGAATAAACAAACAGGTTGGAGTTAGTAAAAAGAAGAGAAAATAGACACAATTAGTTACTATTTCTGAGAGTGGTGTGGACCAAACAGTTATTGAGTCACACATGGTCAAAAAGCCAAAGAAGTCAAAGAAAGTTGAGCTGGCCACTCAAATTACCACCTCTGCATCTTCTCCAAAAGATGTAGTTGTAACAAAGGGGTTTGAACAGACTCTAGGGACACCTTCTCAGCAAGGTATCACTATTGAATAAAGCAGTCTCCCCACTGCATCCTGTACAAAGTCTGCACAAAGAAGTAATTTGGATGGCACAAACATTGAGAGCACATTAGTTGAAACTCCCTCATTAAGTCAAGGGGAGTTGCTAAAAATTAATTCTAAAATATCAAATCTTATTTCTCAAATTTCTTCTTCTTACATTGAAAGGCTTGAATCCAATTCTCAGGCCTTGCCAAAATCAAGTGACATAGTTCAAGAAACTGTGATCACCACTCAGACACTACAATTAGATGGTGAGAGGCTACATGCTGAGGTAGACCTTGATGACACCATAAGAAACACAGGATTTTATCAATTTTTACTAAAGAGCCTATGCATGTTGCCCTAGCACCTTCATGTGCACCACAGTCTTCACAGACTGATAAGTTTGAGGGTAGTCCTCTTGAGGGGGAGCTACTTTAATCTTCTCCAATTCTATTGAATGTTTATCAAGTAGGAACAACTCCCCTCACAACCCTGGCTGAAATTGCTTTGTTAATTTAAGTTAGGAATCCAATTGCCAATGATCCAGTCATTGAGAAGGCAAGAATAGCACATTCAAGTGCCAGTTCCTTGCAAGAGGAACAAGGGTTTGAGGCCATGATACATGATAGTAACCCGGTCAAGTCCCCTCCAATTTAAATAAAGGTTCCCATTAGTGGTGAACAACTCACTATCAAAACCACAGCTACTGTTGTAAGTCTAACTGTGACCCCTGTCACAGGTACTGTTACTACCTCCATCCTAAACATTACAACAGACCAACCCTCAACCTCAAACACTACACCTCAACCCTCTCATCTCATATCTCAATGGATGCCGGATGCTCAAACTCATCCAATCATAATGGATGACCTTCTTGTAGACCAGCTAGCTGGCATTGTAAATATTACCCAACAGTTACTCACAACTTACATGTCTAATTAAGACTATCAAGCCATTTTGTTGTCATACAAAGAATATATGGAAGAACAACAAAACAAGATTATTGATGAAGTTGAGCATGATGGGAATGTAGATGCTTGGTTATCTAAAGATTTCAGTTTGTATATGGATGAGACCTTGGCTAGATTTAGAGTAGAGTATGTCACCATTCTAGGGAGCAATGTCAAGGCTCTCAGTCCACAAGAGGTATATGATGCTATTACAGAGGTCTACAAAATACAGCTAAAAGATTTCCACTTTATTGGTAAAGTATTGGAAAAGACTCTGGATAGTCATCAAGAAAAGGTCAAGAAAATGGTGACATAAATGATTGATCAACTAGTGCCATCTCAGATTGAGATCAAAAATAAATTTAACAAATTTGCTGAGAAGATGGCCAAATTTTATTTAACTGGTGTGGAGATCAACATCAAGATTCTAAAGCAATCATTTCTAGCTCTGCATGAAGTTTTCCAATAGTAAAATAACAAGTAACAATGACACAAAGATCAAGTTGGAGCAGCTTCACAAAGCCAGATATGAACCTTCGGCTTTATTGACTGAGGGAATTAAAAAATCAGTTCAAGCTACATTTGGTGCTTCTCTTTCTTCAAGTTCTCAAACTATACCCCCTATATCCACCTCAACAAATCTACAGATACATAATCTTCAAGCTCAGGTCACAGAACTTCAAACATCCAATGTCTCTCTATCAGCTCAAGTATTTCAATTGACCTCACTGGTTCAAAGTCAGCAACAAGACAATGTCCCTAGTAGACTCCCACCAACATCTCCAAATGCAAAATTCTGTATCTCTGGGAGCTATTACGGGAGCTTTAAAAATACCTCTTCCAGACTTACCAGAAAAATTAAGGAACCAAATCCCTTTACCATAATCATTATGCCTACTACCAAGACAAAGGGGGAGATAGAGTCTAAGCTAAAATCATCCAACCAAGCTACACCTCAAAATAAAGTTAATGTTGGGATGGAAAGACTGTTGAAAGCAGCTGAGGGACCTTGCCTGGAAAAAAAATTTGATAAACTCCTCAAGGCTCTCAGAATCTCTCTAACCAACAACTTCTTCACTTACAAAAAAGGCTTTGGACATAAATATCAATTTTATAAGGGATGGAAATTATAGAGAGAAGAGGATTATTGTTAATATCAATGACTTAGGTGTGGATAGGTGTATGCAGATCTTTCTCTCTCTCTCTCTCTCTCTCTCTCTCTCTCTCTTATCTTCAATCAAGAAGAGCATCTGAGCTAAACATCCTAATCAACAAATTCAATAGGGTGATTCCAGAGAACACTCTCTTGTAAATGAACTCAAAAAGGCTTAAATAGTTGCTTTTCCAGAAGCATATCTTCAATAAAGCAGAGGAATGGCCTACATCTATTCAATAACCAAAGGTGCAAACACTTCACGATTCCAAAGCACTGTGTCATGGGGAACATGAGGCTGATCATGACTTTAGAGACTGACTTGCAAACCAAAAAGATCAAGACTATTGAAGATGAAGAGATGATCAAGATTTTGAATAGATATTTGAGAAATGCTAATGCTATGTTGCCAAGAGCACAAATCAATACAAAGGATGACTTGGATGATGATTAGCACAAGAAAGATGAGCAAAAATCTTCTGGTTTATAATAGCATGGAAATGGCAATGCTTCTTTATTTTCTAAAACCCAGTTGAATAGGCTTCCACATTCTATTTGCATACACTCGATGCATGTGACTATGTTAGCACTGTCAACAGATGTTTGAATTCTTTATCCATCAAGTTCATGATCATCCGTCGAGTTCATGATCATCCGTCGAGTTCATGATCATCCGTCGGGTTGTCTTCTTGATCATCTGTCGAATGGCATTGTTGTTTATCCGTCGGGTAGCAATCTAGCACTTGACTTCATTTCATTTATGCAGAATTACAAGACATCATCTATGTACAATTAATCAACCTATTTTGCATATCTAGTTAAAGTCAACATGACTTGAGTACTACTTACAGAATCTAAACAATGTGTATGCAGAAATGTGCTACAGACTTATTGTTACATAAGCTACTCACTCGATGGATAATAAATCATCATCTTTCGGGACTATATTGAGTCATTCGTCGGGACTATAATCCTTATCCGTCGAGTGCTACATTTTTCACTAAGTAAAATCTACCAAGGTGTTTTGTTCATGAAATCATCAAGTACACAACATATACACAACAATCTCCCCCAATTTATGTCTACTGGAATTGTAGCCATAAATTAAGAGAAACTTGATGATAACAAAACACCCTAAATATACAACTTTGAAAGTAAGTAGATAAAACTGTAAAGTGCTTCATTTAAAAAAATGTACAAAGTTTAGCTCACAGTCATTTTCAAGGTGCTCCTCTACCCTGAGCAGATTTATCTAGTTCCTTGAAGGTCTGGATCTCTTTCCAAGCTTTCTGTTATTTTCTTCTATCTGATTTTGGAGCTGTCTGTGGAATTCCCGTTAATCAGATTCTGAGAGATTTAGCTTTTCTTGCATCTCCAAGAGAGTCTCATTGCTAGAGATGCTCAATTGGTCTTCTAATATGAAAAATCTTCTAACTCCTTTGTCATCCATGAACTCCATCAGTCAGTAGGGCCTTAGATGCACTCTTTTCCCTGTGTAAGGAATAATTAGAGTCTATGGGAGTGCATCTTTAGCTCTAAT
This sequence comes from Apium graveolens, assembly GCF_009905375.1. Taxonomy (NCBI): domain Eukaryota; kingdom Viridiplantae; phylum Streptophyta; class Magnoliopsida; order Apiales; family Apiaceae; genus Apium; species Apium graveolens. The sequence continues at coordinate 12,809,849 of NC_133657.1, read as the reverse complement.
ACTCCTCAGTTCTTCAATCTTCTTTAAAACCAGTCTTCTTGCAGTTACATTGAACCCAGAGTTCTTCTTGAAAGATGAATAAACCTTTATCAGTATAGTTTGGCTTTCTTGAAGGATCCTGTGAAGTGGCCAATGAATCTCCTTTCCTCCCTTGTACTTGAAAACTAACCTTTCAGGTAGATTTCTGTATGCATCAATCCCTCTCACTTCTTCTAGTTCATCTAGATAGAGATTTAGATCAGAGAATTCCTTGATGTCACACAAGTACATGTAATCTCCCTTGTTGACTTTAGATTGAGCTTTGACTAGAGATTTGGATTTGAGAGGTGACAACTTCACTTTCTTGATTGCTCTTGACTTTGTTCTCTTTGGCTTGTTAAGGATTGGAAGATTGAAGTCAGGAATTGGTAGGCTCTCCCAGTCTATTGGTTCATCCTTAGGCACAATAGGTTCACCATGAATGTTCCTGTAAGGATTCACCACCTTGATGTCTTCAAATACCACAAAGGGTTTTGATGCTTGAGTTGTAGTTGGAGTGAATTCCTTGGGAAACTGATCCTCCAATTCCTTACCAACAAAAATCTATTTCCTTTTGGTTCTTTTGGCCAATTCCTTGTATCTCTGAGATTTCTTCTGTTGTGATTCAACTTGCTTCTTCGGACCTTGAGATTCAGTGATTTCAGATGGCTGAGCAGGAATCTTTTGTGTTGGTTTCACAGCTTGTAGCTTGGCCAAGATAGTAGCTTGCTCTTTCTTTTGCTTAGCCTTTTTGGCATTTAGAATAGTTTGCTTCTTTTCCTGCTTCAATCTTGCATTTTCTTCTCTCTTTACTTGAGCAAATTGAGGATGTCCAGCCACCACACAAATTTCTTTTCCATTCCTGAAAACTTGAGCAATTCTCCTTTTTAAAGCTGAATCAGCTGGATCCTTGTAGAAGACAATTGATCTTGACAAAAGCTTCTTCTCATTAGGCTTAGGTGTCTCATATACTGTATCCAAAGGGTTCTTCAATGATGATTTTGGATAGTTCACCCTTGGCTTCAGAATTATTTCAGCCTTTGGAGATTTGATGCAGGATGGCTGTCCTCTTTCCAGATAGTTCATGCTCATTTTATTCACAGAGATCTGCTTGACTTGAGAGTGATGAATGGCTGACTGTACTGGCTTCTTTACTAGCCCAAACTTCTTTTGTATGTCCTCATCAATTTTCTCCCAATTGATTGGCTTCAACTACTCCTTTTTAGCTGCTCTTAAATTGGTTGTTGCTTTATTGATCAGATCAATACTGTCTGCTACTGGTGGCTTTATGAAAGCAATTGTAGACATAATTACTTTACTGATTTGAATTTGAAGCTTCTCCCCCTCACTTGGTCCTTTCTCCCCCTTTTTGTTATCATCAAGTTGAGTAGAGGAGGAGGTTTGTGTAGCCACCAGTTTCTGAAGTAAGTCTGTTTGTTGAGCTTGATGAAGATGAATGGCTGTTAGAGATGCTTCCATAGCTGACATTCTTGTATCTAAGGCATCTATCTTTGTGGCAAGATCAGAATTTTTCCTAAGTTGTCTCTTGATGTCAAGCATTGTAGTTTCTGGAAGCTTAGAGTCCATCTTGTCAGAAATAGCCTTTTTCTTGTGTTGACATCTCTAGCATGTTGGAAGCCTTGAATCTGTTGTAGTTGCAGAGAAGCAAGATGTGCTTAAAGGAGCTTCTTGGTGTTGGCATTTGTAGTGGTTTGAAGAGCAGAATTTTTCTGATTTATGAGTTGGATCCGGGTTGTCTTGAAGTAGTGTTCATCATAATGTTTTGAAAATGCCCATGATGGCATGCCTGATCTTGAACTGGAACCTACTTCTCCCCCTATGTCTAATGGCTCTTCTTCACTATCTCCACCTTCATCTTCAAAGAAATCTGCTGAACCACCAGTCTCATAATCAACATCACCAGCTGTAGAGGGCAAAATTGTGATGGCATCCTTAGCTCTTAGCATTGACTGAGTGGTATACACCAAATTGAACATCCTTTCTGCATTGTCATTGCCATGTTCAGCTAGAAGTTGATAAGCTGGAACAGGATGAGTAAATGCCTCAGCATCAAGGGAGGTGGAATCTATAACAGCTTGAGATTACTGAGATAGTCCCTCCCTGTCTGCATCCTGGACATTCATTAACTCACTAGAAATGACATTTATCCTTATAGCTCAAGTACCTGCATTTCTCTCTTGTTCTCTCTTTTGTTGCATCAGGGTCTCGCTCTGGCTTCCCACCCTCACACCCTCACCTTCACCATCTAAGGTGGGACTCCTCTCACTCTCTTTTGCCAATCCTGAAGAAATGGATTGCAAATTGTCACTCTTTTTCTCTCCTTTTTCGTGGGAGCAACCCAGAATCTCACTCATAACACTCTCTTCCCTCAATCTTAAGAATGACTGTACAACCACTAAGTCTTCTGCACTAGAGATAATAGATGAAATTTGAAGTTGTGCAGAGACACCCAACGGATGAGGAATATCCATCGGGTTAGCTGTTTGACTATCCGTCGGATAACTGATGTTAAGCTTACTTGCCGGGATACAATCACTACTCGACGGATGAGCAATATCCATCGAGAGAGTAGAAATGAATGATTTTGGAATTGAAACTATTGTGGGCTCTGTGTTGATTGATGAGATTTTGGGCATAGATATTTCAACAGTTCCTGAAAGAATTGGCAAGTGAGCCAAAAAATCATCCAAAAGATGATGTTCACTTGCAATAGATTTTGGCTTCCCCAACAAAGTTAAAGAAGGGGAATCAGGAATTGATGTGTTGATCATGTCCACATCCAGAGAGTTTGTGGGAGAATTTGGTGTTTGAGGTGCTTCTATAACTAATGATTTTGGCTGTGACTCCATATTTATCGGAGCCATATCAAGCTGAATTTGTGAAGGTGCAGTGACTGTGTCTTTAGCACCAGTTTGCACAGTGTGAACCCTATGCATCCCCAAGGGTTTTGGATTTCTTCTTTCTGGAATAAGTTTGGGGTGAGCTAGTGTCCCTTACCCTTTTGGCTTGTGCTCTTGGCTGAGAGCTTTTTTCAATAGCCACATCCTTTTGGGAGGATGTAACTAGAAATGAGCTTTTATTCTTATTAATCACTACAGTTTGTTGGGAAATTACAGTATGGCTAGGCTGGGAACCACTCAACTCTCCATCCTTATTCTTAGGGTATCTTTTATGTTCACCCTGTCCCTCACCTACCTTACCCACCTTCACACTCCCCTCTTTGGTTTTGGTAGATTTTGTAATTGGCATCTTTTGAGAGATACCAGAGGGGGCTTTCTTTGATTTGGATTTTGAAATTTTTGATGATTTAGTAGCCTAGGTAGGCAACTATTGGGTCATTGACACAGTTGATATTGCTACACTAGAATTCAAAGAAATTTGTGAGGTTAGAATAGTAGGGATAGATGAACTTACCTCACTTACCTAAGGTGCTTCCATTACAGGGAAATAGAAGAGTGGCACTTCTCTATGATGATTTTTCCTGTTTAAATCTGCAATAATTCTTCTCTCTTGAACCCAACAATCTAATTTGTTATTTGGGTTCTCAAGTACAATTTCCTCAGAGAGGTGGTTAGCTAACATTATGAAAAATCTAGCATAATAAACATTTTTACCCCTCTTATTTAACTCTCCTAATTTAAATCCCAACTCAAACAAAACAAGATCACTAAAATTAAAGTATTTATCTGTAACTAGCATGTAAAGCATGTTGAGCATGGAAATATTGACGGAATCAAAATTACTGATTTTACCAGAAAAGACCTTGGTCCCTACATCATACATGAAACTCCATTCCTTCCTAAGACCCAATCTTCTAATATCACTTAACTTAGAAGTAGTGAGATCATAGTTCATGGAATTAAGTATATTAACTATATCAGTGTCTGTGTGTGGTGAGGTCACAGTATTATCAGGAATCTTGAAACATGCTTTGATAACATCACTGTTAATACAAAATTCCTTACCTTTAATGGTGAGTGTGATGGTCTTATCTGTCGAGTTATATGAAGCAGTAGTCCACATCTCTTCAATAACCTCACAGAAGATGGTGGGTGATTCTATCATTGCATAGCTAAGTTTGCAGTTCTTCACAAAATCCATCATTTTGTGGTAGTCACTTGAATGTTGAATCCCCTTGTTTACTAGAGCTGTGAAGTTGTTCTTATCATAGATGTATCCAGTTTGTGACATGATCTTGATTACTGGTGCCATTGTTAGAGAGTGGAAATTGCATAGATAGAGATACTAATTGCTTTTGAGAAAGAGAGAATTTAGAGCAGATAATTTGAGAATGATAAAAGAAAAGTAATGGAAATGAAATAAGCTTTTATACTATCTCAAAAATAACTTTTAAAAATAATAAAGTAACCAATGAAAATTGCCTAAAATAGCCGTTTTAAAATAAACTGTAAAAATTCCATCAATTATTCGTCGTGTTATGCTTACAAACTGTAAGTATACTCGATGGATAATGTTCAGAAAATTAACGGCTAAGATTAAGATAATTCGACAGATGAGGATAAGCTATTATCTGTCGACTTATAAAATATTACAGAAAAATAATTGATTTTTATTTACAAGCAATGTTCCGACGGATGATCAAATTCGATGGATTAAGATCATCCGTCGAGAGGTAAATTTTGACTTAGCCAAAATTCCATCTTAGACTGAAAAATCAATTAAATTTCTGGATGCATAACAATCTAAAAATTATCTGAAAAGATTTAAGAATAATTAAGCATAACTAACTCACTTACCAAACTTGAGAAGGTGGATTCATCCAGTGGCTTGGTAAAAATATTTGCAAGCTGCTTTTCACTTGGAACAAAATGTAATTCAACAGTACCATTCATTACATGTTCCCTTATGAAGTGGTACTTGATGTCTATATGCTTTATCCTTAAATGTTGTACTGGATTTTCAGTGATGACAATTGCACTTATGTTATCACATAAAATAGGAATCCTCTCAACTTGCAGACCATATTCTAGCAATTGATTTTTCATCCACAAAATTTGTTCACAGAAACTGCCAGCAGCAATATATTCAGCTTCAGCTGTAGAGGTAGAAACTGAATTTTGCTTTTTACTGAACTAGGACACAATCTTATTTCCTAGAAATTGACAGGTTCTTGTTGTACTTTTTCTATCAATTCTACAACCTGCATAATCTGCATCTGAATAACCAGTTAGATCAAAACCAGAATCTCTAGGGTACCAAATGCCAAGTTTTGGTGTTCCCTTAAGATATCTGAAAATTCTCTTAATAGCTACTAAGTGAGATTCTCTAGGATCATCCTGAAATCTAGCACACAAACATGTAGCAAACATTATATCTGGCCTACTAGCTGTTAAGTATAGAAGTGAGCCAACCATGCCCCTATAACTTGAAATATCCACAGACTTTTCAGTAGTGTTTAATTCAAGCTTAGTTGCAGTGGCCATGGGAGTTTTTGCAGATGTGTAATCCATTAGATCAAACTTCTTTAAAAGATCATAAATGTATTTAGTTTGACTAATGAATATTCCATCACTAACTTGCTTAACTTGCAAACCAAGAAAGTAAGTTAGTTCTCCCATCATACTCATTTCATACTTACTCTGCATCAATTTGGCAAACTTTTTGCAAAGTTTTTCATCTGTAGAGCCAAAAATAATGTCATCTACATAAATTCGAACAAGTATACTAGAGCCATTAACATTTCTAAAGAATAAAGTTTTATCTACAGTACTCTTGTGAAATGATTTTCCAAAAGGAACTTTGATAAAGTATCATACCAGGCTCTAGGTGCTTGCTTAAGTCCATAAAGTGCTTTCAAAAGATAGGAGACATTCTGGAAAATTTGGATCTTCAAAACCTGGAGGCTGACTAACATAGACTTCCTCCTCTAAGTCTCCATTCAGAAAGGCACTTTTAACATCCATTTGATAGACCTTGAAATTGGCATGGGCTGCATAGGCTAAGAAGATTCTGATGGCTTCAAGTCTTGCAACAGGAGCAAATGTTTCATCAAAATCTATTCCTTCTTGTTGACAATAGCCTTTAGCACCCAATCTGGCTTTGTTCCTGACTACTATGCCATTTTCATCCATCTTGTTTCTGAATACCCATTTGGTGTGAATTGGATTCTTTCCTTTAGGCTTGGGCACCAGCTTCCATACCTTATTCCTCTCAAATTGGTTTAGCTCATCCGGCATAGCTAAAATCCAATCAGGATTCAACAAAGCTTCTTCTACCTTCTTTGGTTCTTCCTTTGACATAAACCTGCTATACAGACATTCTTCTTGAGTTGCTCTCCTTGTTTGAACTCTGGAAGATACATCACCAATGATGAGCTCAAATGGGTGATCCTTTGTCCATTTTCTTTGTTGAGGTAGATTAGCTCTAGATGAAGAGGCCTCATTGTTGACTTGATGTGTGAATGAGTTTAAATTGTTAGAAACTCCCCCTGAGTTAATGGATCTTTGATTTGAGAAAGGGGAGATTTCTGTAAGTGATCTATCCTGACTCCCAGCTCCTTTTGATAACCCGACGGATGGTGAATTTTGAGTACCGACGGATGAATCAGGTTGCCTTCCGACGGATAAGGCAGATTGTCTTCCGACGGATGAAGCATTATGCAACTCGACAAATGTTGAATTTTGTGCTTCATTGGTAGTAGATTTTTTTTTGCACTATCCTTTGATATTGTTTCTTGATCAATTTCATCATCACTGTCATCACTAACCATCACCACATTGTCAAATTTGAGGCTCTCATGGTAATCTCCATCTTGCAGTCCTTCAATCTTTTTATCATCAAACACAACATATATTTATTCCACAACAATGTTGGTTCTTAGATTGTAGACTCTATATGCTTTACCCACAGCATATCCAACAAAAATTTCTTCATCTGCTTTAGCATCAAACTTCCCATTCTGATAAGTTTGATTTCTTAAGATATAACATTTGCAGCCAAAGACATGAAGAAAATTTAGAGTTGGCTTCTTATTCTTGAACAATTGATAGGGAGTCATGCATTTTGCTTGATTAATCAGAGAAATATTCTGACTGTGGTATGCAGTATTTACACCTCCAGCCCAAAAATATGTTGGTAATTTAGATTCTTCAAGCATTATCCTGGCAGCCTCAATAAGTGATATGTTCTTCCTTTCCACTACTCCATTCTGTTGTGGAGTTCTTGCTGCTGAAAACTCATGCAAAATTCCATTTTCTTTACAAAATGCTCTCATGACAGAATTCTTGAACTCAGTTCCATTATCACTCCTGATTCTTCTTACTTTGAAATCAGGATGACTATTGACTTGCCTTATGTGATTGATGATGATTTCACTAGCCTCGTCTTTAGACTTTAGGAAATATGTCCAAGAGAACTTTGAGAAATCATCTACAATTACTAAGCAAAATCTTTTCCTTGAAATGGACAATACATTGACTGGTCCGAACAAATCCATGTGTAGCAGTTGCAAAGGTTCTTCAATTGTTGAGTCAAGCTTCTTCCTGAATGATGCTTTGATCTGCTTTCCTTTTTGACAGGCATCACACAATCCATCCTTAGAAAACTCCACTTGAGGAATGACTCTAACCAGTTCTTTATTTACTAGTTCATTCATGGCCTTGAAGTTTAAATGGGATAGCTTCTTGTGCCATAACCAACTTTCATCCTGACTTGCTTTGCTGAGAAGACAAGTAACATATTCTGCATTTGATGAATTGAAGTCAGCTAGGTACACATTTCCATTTCTCACACCAGTGAGAACCACTTTGTTGCTCCTCTTGTTAGTCACAACACAGGCTTCTGAGTTGAAGGTTACTGAATTGCCTTTATCACAAAGCTGGCTGATACTCAGCAAATTATGCTTGAGACCATCCACTAAGGCAACTTCCTCAATGATGATATTGTCTTTTGAAATCAAGCCATATCCCACAGTATAAACCTTGTTGTCATCTCCAAAAGTAATACTAGGGCCAGCTCTCTCCTTGAACTCTGTGAGCAGGGTAGAATCACCAGTGATGTGTCTTGAACAACCACTATCCAAGTACCATAGATGCTTTCTGTTTCCCCGCACACATCAAAATCAAATCAAGTTGATTTTGGTACCCAAGTTTCCTTGGGTCCCGCCTTGTTAGCTTTCTTTTTCTGTTTTTTAGGTTTGATCTCATTTAAATTGGGGATATCAGATTCATCCTTAGTCATTTGAGTTGAACCTTTGAAACCATTCATTATAGTAGAATTATCATGTATATTATGATTAACAGAGAATGGCATGCTATTAGTGAAAATGTTATTCCAGTAAGGCATGCTAAATGGCATTTGTGGCATACTAAATGCAGCATAATAAGGATTAGGTGCAAATGGCATATTAGCAAACTGTGCATTCATATTCAGTGTAGGCATAGCATTCATAGGCATAGGAGGCATGGCATTCATGTTGGGAAAGTGAGGTGGCACATATATGGAAGTAGGCATGGCAGATTTGCAATTAACAGACAAATGATTTACACTACCACACTTGACACAGATTTTTCTAGGAGCATATTTATCAGGTGTGTAGTTATTGTGTTTGTTAATCCCTACTTTGCCATTTCTATTATTTTTCTTTTTAGCCTCTGTTTTAACCTCAATCTTTTCAAGTCTGTCACTCAATTGCTTGACAGTCATATGACCAACATTAGCCTTCTTCTCCTTCTTCACTTGACTAGATTCTCCTGGAAAAAAATTCTTGGAAACTGATCCATATCTCTCATTTAACTTGACAAGCTTGGCTTTACTCACAAGCTTTCTCACAGTCGACGGATGAGGATTTATGTCACTCGACGGATAACCCTTTTTGCTATCCGACGGATGACCCTCATCATCCATCGAGTCTACATCTGTTAGCAATCCTTCCACCAAATTGGATTCCAGCTTCTCCTTGTTCTTGTTCCAGGCTGCATCACAAAAGGACTCAATCCCTTGAACTTTGGTGATTTGAGCATGAACATCTCTAGATATTTTCCATGCCTTAATCACCTCATGTTCACGTTCAAGCTACTTCTTCAAGATCTCTTCTTTCTTCAATGACTCAGTTAATTCATCCTTAGCAATTTTACACTCAATTCTTAATTTTTCAAATTCAATGAACCCAGACTCTAGCACATTATTCCTCTCACTTAATAACAAATTATTTTCTTTGATTTTAGAATTTTCTTTAGTGAGAGACTTAAGTGTAACACGCAAATGATATAATTATGTAGACATGTCATTTATAGCATCATTACACTAAGTTTTAGATAAATGTGCAAGGTTAGTGGTGATTACCTGATTACTTGAAGAACTTGTCTCTGTTTCATCAGACTTGGCCATTAGGGCTAGATTGACATAGCTGACATCCTCATCCTCATCCAGACCATCTGCAGCCCAGTCATTTTCTTGTGTAATGAAAGCCCTTTCCTTTTGTTTGAGCAGCTTAAAGTATTTCTGTTTATAATCCACAGGCTCAAACTTCTTTTTGTTGGAATCTGACTTTCTACACTCATTGGCAAAGTGCCCTGCCAAGCCACATTTGAAACACTTGAATTTTGATTTATCCACCATGTTTATATTTGGCTTAGCTGCTCCAAAGTTCTTCTTGAACTTGAGCTTGGAAAATCTTCTGGAAAGAAATGCTAGATGTTCATCAATATCTTCCATGTCATCTTGGCTCAAAGAATCTTCATTTTCTACTGCCAGCCCCTTGCCCTTGTTTTCACAGACCTTTGAAGTTGATTCAAAGCTTCCATCTTCATCTCCTTCTCTTTTTCTAACTCAGCAACTAGTGCAATGGATCCTCCTTTCTTCTTTCCTCTCTCCATCCTCTCATCTTGCTCTATTTCAAGCTCATAGGTTTTCAGGATGCCATACAGTCTCTCCAAAGTAAACTCCTTGTAATCTTGAGAGTTTCTCAATGAGACTGTCATAGGTTTCCATTCCTTTGGAAGAGATCTAAGGAACTTCAGATTGGAGTCTTTTGTCTGATAGACCCTTCCATGCAATTTCAGAGCATTTAGTAGTTTTTGAAACCTACTAAAGATGTCAGTGAGAGACTCACTTTCTTCATTATGAAAATGCTCATATTACTGAATCAGTAGCTGCATCTTGTTTTCTCTAACTTGCTCAGTGCCATCACAGATAATATGTATTATATCCCAAACATCTTTGGCAGTTTTGCAATTGATGATGTTGTCAAACATATCACCATCAACTCCATTAAACAGGATATTCATGGACTTCTTATCTTTCCTGACTTGTTCAATATCAGGATCAGATCATTCATGCCTTGGCTTGGGGACAGATGGCTCATTTCCAGTTGCAGCTCTCATTGGTACATGAGGGCCTCTTTCTATGCAATCTGCATAGGCCTCATCTTGAGAAAGTAAATGAAGATGCATCTTTACCTTCCAGTGATGGTAATTATCTTTATCCAGAAAAGGAATCTTGACTCCAACATCCTTCTTGTTCATCTTGTTGTTTCGTTGTGATCTTTGAACTCTTTGTTTATCAAGAGCTTGCTCTAATACCAATTGTTAGTCCCTTAACAATGCAACAAGAATTACAGAAGGGGGGTTGAATGGAATTCTTGAAACTTTTTCTCAGATAAAATTGTTCTAACTTAAATATATATATATATATATATATATATATATATATATATATATCAGTGTGAATTGATTTGCAGAGTGCGGAATAATAACTTGAAATGAATCAAAAACACAAGTAATTAAAAACACAAGTCTTTAAAAACTTTCTGGTGGATTTGAATGTATCCACCAGAGATATATATAATATATCAAGAGAACTCTGTGTAGCAATTACCTCACAGCTGCTTACAAATTGTCAACAACTAAGATAGTAGAGAAATGCTAAGAATACAGCTTACAAATGTTTCTCTCTTGGTTGCTTAGTTAGTTTCTATTTGCTGCTTCTTGGTTTATATATTACCAAGATTAAAAATCAATAAGACAAGATAATAAAACAAAAGCTATCAAGTCTAATACTATGCTACTTCATCATTACTCTATTCCAGCATCTTTGAATATCTTCATAATAGCATGGAAATGACAATGCTTCTTATTCTCTAAAACCCAGTTGAATAGGCTTCCACATTCCATTTGCATACACTCGACGCATGTGACTGTGTTGTCACTGTCAACAGATGTTTGAATTCTTTATCCGTCGAGTTCATGATCATCCGTCGGGTTGTCTTGTTGATCATCCGTCGAATGGCATTGTTGTTTGTCTGTCGGGTAGCAATCTGGCACTTGACTTCATTTCATTTATGCAGAATTACAAGACATCATCTATGTACAATTAATCAACCTATTTTGCATACCTAGTTAAAGTCAACATGACTTGAGTACTACTTACAGAATCTAAACAATGTGTATGCAGAAATGTGCTACAGACTTATTATTACATAAGATACTCACTCGATGGATAATAAATCATCATCCGTCGGGACTATATTGAGTCATCCGTCGGGACTATAATCCTTATCCGTCGAGTGCTACATTTTTCACTAAGTAAAATCTACCAAGGTGTTTTGTTCATGAAATCATCAAGTACACAACATATACACAACATATTCTATAAGTGTATTCCTTGAGTCTGTAAAAAGGTTTAGTAGATTATACTAGGGGATTATTATGTGAACAATTTCCAGCTAAGGAATAAACTCTGGAAAAACATCAAGTCCTGATCATGTCTCAGAGAAAAGATGTAGAAGCTTGAAATTGAATAATGTTATTCTGTGAAAAATGCTCTAAGTCAAGATTTGAAAAAGTCACAGATCAAGGTATATCGAGAAGTCAATCGAGAAGTCCAAAATAACTTGTAGAGAAGTCCAAAATGACTTATAGAGAAGTCTCAGATATATCGACAAGTCAAATGAAGATGTAGAGAACTGGAAATATCGATAAGTCATTTGTGCATGTAGAGATCTTAGAAATATCGACAGGTCAAATGAAGATGTAGAGAACTGGAGATATCGACAAGTCAATTTCTCATATAGAGATCTCAGAGATATCGATAAGTCAAATTATATATATAGAGATCTCGGAGATATCGACAAGTTATTTCTACATGTAGAGATCTCAGAGATCTCGACAAGTCATTATACATATAGAGAATTGGAGAGCTCGACAAGTCAAATATACCTATGGAGAACTCAATATATTGATAAGTCATTATACTTATCGATATGTCATTTCTCTATAGAACAAAAGGAGATATCGACATACTATCACAAATTCAGAATACAGACAAGTTCAAGATTATCAGTCAACAAACAATTCATTCATTGAATTGGAAAGTCTACAAAAGCAGCTTGAAGAATACACAATCAAGGGCCAAGATTCAGTGGACACAGTATGGCCACAGACCTGCAAGATTCTGCACAGATTTACTAACACCAGAAAAGGAAATAGACAAGGTTGCTTTAGAAATTGGTTTATTATATTTTAGTGCAAGTTTTGTAAACCCATGTTGCAAGTCTATATAGCATGCACGGGTCCTTAGTTTAGTAAAAAAATAGATCTAGAATATCTTGTATTCCCTCAAGATAGAAGCTGAGTTCTTATTTTATTAAGAACACAGATTTATAGCAAGACAAACTTAATTAATACAATTAAGTGAGTTTTTGATATTGTGTCTTGTGTATTTTACTGTCAAGAATTTTATCTCTAACTGCTTTGTTCACCATTAATCTGAACAAGTTTAAAAAGCCAAATATAATTTAAGAAACACATTCAACCCCCGTGTTACATTTCTTTGCATTCAATATCTAACAATTTGTGTTTGTGTAAGATTTCAATCTAAAGTTAAAGGGTCTCATTTAAATGTCGTTAAGTGAATATTCAAATATTTTAGTGGAACTATTACTCTTGGTTTATTTTATCCTATCACAAATGCATTTGATTTTGTTGGGTATAGTGATGCAGATTATGCAGGTTATCAAACTGATAGAAAGAGTACAAGTGGTATTTGTGCTTACTTAGGATGAAGTTTGGTTTCCTGTTTAAGCAAGAAGCAAACATATGTTGCATTATCTACAGTTGAAGAAGAGTATTTAGGAGCTGGAAGTTGTTGCTCATAAATGATTTGGATGAGGCAACAACTTAAGGATTTTGGCATTTCTTGTGGTCAAAATCCTATTTATTGTGACACCACAAGTACTATCAATATTTTTGAGAATCCAGTAAGTCACTCAAGAACCAAGCATATCGATGTTAGACATCATTTCTTGAGAGATAATGTTGCAAAGGGAAAGTCAAGTTAATTTTTGTTGCTACCAGTGCTCAAATTGCTGATATTTTTATAAAATCTCTAGCTGAAGAGCGTTTCGGCATGCTAAGAAGGGAAATGGGAATGTGCAATGTTCAGTGAGCAAGCTTATAAGCTAGTATTGGGTACTATCAGCTCCCTCTTAAGATATTTAAATTTATTGAATAGTTTGCATGTGATGTAAATTACGTTATTAATTTTGAATATATGTATTCTATGATCTAACCGTTATGTGATTTATCTGTTCAGTATCTTGTTTTATGTGTTTGCTTAGTTTTAAGATTATATAATTAATTTTATGTCTTATTTGAATTTTGAACTGATTGTACTCTAATATAAATTGAGATTTAGATAATAGATTGTTATTGATATAATATTATAATATTCTTTATCATGAATTTTATTCGGGGGTTGGGTTATTGTAATTTTATTTCTAAAACTACACCCTGTTTCATTTTAAAAAGGAGTCTAAAAGATGCTTATCACTTCAGACTCTTCTAATTCCTATATACGCGTCCCTCAATTAGATCTAGGGTTTTCACTCTTCTATTTAACAAGTATTCCCTTATCGACATTTCTACTATAGCCGGTCATTTAATCACGATGGAGTGATGATGATATTCCGGTGAATACTAAGTACAAGAGAAAATTCAGGGATGAGGAGATTTATGATACATAGGCAAATACAGTCACTGTTGAAAGTGGAGATGGATAGTCAGGTGTTCAAAGATATGAAATCGGAGTTGGTCATGCTTCTAAAAAGGTCAAATCAAACTTTGAGATTCGAGACGAGTTCAGATCAAGGTTCGAACCAAAGCATCTTGACACACGTAAGATTATTCTCGGCAAACCTCTTTCTGGTAAGGTTTTCTACAATTGTGGTGCTGTTAAGATGTTTCAAGAATTAGGATTTGGTTCATTTTTGATTGATTTACTTAAAGTTTTTTATCCAGTGCTTGTTAGAGAGTTTTATGGTAATTTTCATGTTGAAAAAGACCAATATATGTCATTTGTTAATAGGGTTGGGATTGATCTGAATGCTGGTATGTTAAGTGGTATGTTAGATATACTGAGTTCATCTAATGTATCCATTTACAACGAGAGAGGACCTAAGGATGTTGATGGTTTTACTATATTAGATCAGATTAAATTGATTACTGGTAATTCTGAGTTGTCTGAGTATTTTCTCATAATACTGCCCAAGTGATGCCAATGGCTCACTTATTGTTCAAAATTTATTTTAAGAATGTCTGTCCTAGATTGGGAACTAGGTCCAACTTTACTGCATAAGATGTGCTTGTTGTTAGTATGCTTTTAGCTGGTAAAAGATTCAGTTTAAGTGAATTGATCTTGAAAAATATAAGTGAAGTTTTTTATGGAAAACCAACCACTGGATTACCCTATGGTCTTCTGTTGACCAAGGTATTTAAGTGATGTGGTGTTGATGTTTCTGACATTGAGACTTTGAATGCTAAAGAATTTTTGGATGGATAGTGCTTGTCTCAAAGTGGTTTGAAGGTTGAAGCTGATGGTTCCCTTGTGGTTGTTGAAGTTCCTAAGCCCTACCATATCCATTTATATCCTACCGTTGTTTAGTGTGATGATGATTTATTCAATAAGCCCAATGATTTTATAGTTGATGTCAAGGCTGGCATACGGAGAATTTTGGAGAAGTTGGATAAGATTGTTGCTGACCAGAAGATACTCAAGGATGTGTTGTCGGGTATTCCTACTCCATCTGGACCCTCTGATCCTTCCGGTGCATTTTCCTACACTCTCCAACAAGAAGATCAGTAGATAATATCTTGGCTGCTGGTGCAGATCAGTATGGTAGCATTTTCATATTACTTCCATGGCCACCAAGAATGTAGAGCTTAGCAAGGAGGACAAAGACAAGGAGAAGGATGAGGATGTTGAAGATAATGCCTAAATTCTACTTCTTTTTAATATTTAAGGGGGAGAATTTAGATAAGTTGTGTTATTTTAAGTGTTGTACTTAATTGATGGTTTGTGTGAACTTATTTTACTTAAGTGCTGATGTGTTTGAACTTGGTGATTTAGTTCACCACTAGGTGTTTCTGGATCTTCTTGGTTTATTTTGGTTTGAATGACTTGAATGTTATTTTGGTGATATATGATGAATTGAATGTTGTTTAATTTAACTTGATCTGATATTGTTATGATTGTTTTAGATATATTTTATGAACATGTGATATATGACTTGGGGGGGTATCATATACTTTTCTAAAGGTTGTGTAATCATCAAAAAGGGGGAAATTGATACCCTTATGATTCTGATGATCACACTGTTAGCAAACTCATAGTTTATAATATATTACTATTAGCAAGCTGATTAACATGTGTTTATATCTGTTACTAAATTTTTTTTGCAGATATCAAATATTCATCTATCAATAAACTAAAAATATTTTGACAGGTTTATCATCAAGCTTAAAGTTATAATTGGAAGATATTCACGATAAACCAAAATTGCGGGTTTTGAGGAGAACATATATGAATGAGTTTTTGTGTTAACTCTATGGTATATTTAACGTGTTTATATATGTTAGAGCTACTCAGATGTTCAAACTCTTTTATAAAAATCATTTGTTATTCTTTAGGAAGTTGTTATCAAACATTTTATTCTAACAACTTTCTTATCCGATTAGTATTTGAATTTTAATTAAAGATAGACGCTTTTAAATCTTTCTAATCAATCTTATTAAACGTGTTTTGGATTATCTTAATATTTGAATTAAAATAAACTAATCGTGAGACTTGGTCAAGATCGGAAGTTGTGTTGTTTATTCGAAAGTTAACTTAATCTATTAATACACTTGAGTATATTTTCTTTTGAGGTTGATCCACGAAGCATACACCATACCATTTAAGAAAATACAACTTGCATTCATTGAGTATTCTTTTTCTGAGCTCTAATTTATTCACGTATATCTATATTCATAAAGTTCATAGTTTCGGTTGTAATTTCCATTTAAACTTGTATTGTTGAAGGTGTAAACATTTCTTGCTGAGTAGTAGAGTTTGGATACCAAGGGTTCAAGGAGTTAGATTTCTACAGAAGGCTATGCAGGTTTGGTATAGGGCTTAGTAGGTAATTCACTCAAGGGAACAAATGTCATCAGCAAGCTGCTATCGGGAATAAGGGATAAAGGGAGATATATTATTGAATCTTGTAATCGTATCATTTCAGTGATTAATAATATATTCTTTTATCAAGTTGGTAAGAGACCAGGTTGTAGAACGTTAGATATAGGGGTCGAACCTGGCTAAAACTCTATGTCTAATACATCGTTCCAATTTATGAAAGTGTTGTTGTATAGGCATAATTGATATGGTTTCTTGTTTTTTACATCGATTACTAACCGATGTCTTAGTATATCTAATACATCGATTATTTATCTAGAAACGATGTATAATGTTATTTTTCACATCGGTCCAGAACCGATGTGAAAAAAGGGACCTTTTACTACACCCACATAGACATCAATTTTTTGCATTTTTCACAACAGTTAATAACCGATGTCTATTGATATTTTTCTTGTAGTGTATAAGCACTTAAATATATATATATATATATATATGTCTTGAAAACGTTGTTTTAGCGATATTAGGCAACATTATGATATTGTTGAATCAACTTTCTTGGCTGGCACTAAATGCAGTAAAATTTTACTTCATGCAGTAATGAGTTATTACTAGTAATGAGTTATTACTAGCATACCCTCATGCTCATTAAATATCTTGATAACTTATTAAATGACCGTACACTAAATATTAAATATAGTACTCCTGATTATCTGATCCTGACTGTAAATAAAAAATAATGGCGTGTTGTAAGTGAAGTTAGTAGTTTCTTTCCGTTACATTTAAATTTACTATCATAATATTCAAATAAATGAGAACCTTGAAGGCAAGTTTATAATTTGAAATCATTTTTTTTTGTTTTATAATATATTTAAAACTAGTTTAAAATTGACTTAAAAATGTGATGAACAATTATGTGAAGTCAAAAATCGTAAATACTATAATAAAAAGCTTCATATTTGGTCACACAAATCATTAAAATTAATAAATAAGAAATAATTGAAACAAAAATTAAAACTATTTACAAAATCAGTTATCATTGTCTTGCTAAATAATTAGTGTGAACTAAAATAGCACGAATAGTCACATTGAAATTTTGAAGTAAATCATATTTAAAATAAATATATTTTTGTTCTCAAATTAATGTTATGATGGAACTTTTTATTTCAGACATTTTTCAAAAACTATTACTTCCTTTGTTGCTCCAGTTTTTTACACTTGAGTACGACTATTGGAAAAATATAAAATATTTAATATCCATCCGAAATATCAATATTCGCATACGATAAATGCGGATATTAGTCGTTTTCAAAATAAAGCAAATGTCATCCGTATCTGAATTCAAAAATTTCAAATAAATGTATGGATATAATTAGATTTGTATATGAATTATATGTGATAGAACGTTTGACTTTCATTAATTATTTCAAAAAATGTTCTGAATAAAAATTTATATTAATATTTCATTCAAAAAATGAAAAATTAGAAATAAATTATTAAATTATACATTAAATAGACACTAATATACATGTCAAACATGCTAAAATTTAAAAATATTCCGCTTCAATTTAGTTTTAGATGATGTCAAAATAGAACTGTGAACTATATTTTACAAATATAGTTATACTCATCATTACTTAACATAGTAACTTCATTGCTGCAATTCTAGAAAATATATAAAATAGTGAAAAAAATATAATAAATCATTAAACATTTCAATTTGATTTAAAAAGATACATGTAAAAATGTAGTAATGATGATATTAAATGCACCGAGTGATGCACAAAAAATGAGACAGGGTTGTTGTTGTAATTTCAGATTACTGTACGGAGTAAAATTTTACTGCATTTAGCAGTCATAACTTTCTTTTATCAATTTTTTAAAATCTTAACTCTAAACAATTTATAAAGTACCTTCTGAACTTCCTATAAGCTCCAAGTCTTTAATTTCTTGGTTTATGGAAAATTTTTAGGATCGAGTTTTCACATCTATGTGAATACACTAGAAACTAGCAAGGCGACAACAATGTCCATACTATGCAATTGACTATTCTCCTACATAAACATCAAAACTTAGTCCCACAAGGTGCGGATACATCCATTTCTCGTGCCGTGTATAAAATCACAAGTTACTGCATAGAATTGTCATCATCAACTTGCTCGTACTACTCAAGATCTATATTCAAATAGCATGTTATTTACCCTTGTGCCGTCGTTTAGCCGGAGGTACAAAGTATGATAGATTAATATGATCAAATCATTTCGTGCTTAATCTTTTTCTACTTTACATAATAAATACGGAAATTTATAATTTGGGATCATTTTAATTGATTCCGTATTTGTACGAGTCCATCACTATTATAAAAAATATCAATTAAAATGATCTAAATTTATAATTTTGCTTACTTATTATGTGTGCATGAGTACAATAGAATAACAATTTTTAAAACTCAAACTTCTATCTTCTAAGAGAACTACATTTTTTTTTATAATTCTTAAATCCAAAATATACAAAGCGGAGTACTTATTTTGGAAGCAACTGTATACAAATCTGACAAATAACTTGTGGCAATCACACAAGTGACAAATTAAACACAATCAAGATGATATGGTTGGCCTACCATTTGAACTTGGGGTGTTTAATAATTTCTGCCGACGATCCACTATATAATGTTGTAGTATAGCCTGCTAATATCATTCTCTTGTGAAACTTGGCTTTCTTTAAAATCTTGTCTCCCATTCGATCCCAAGATAACAAATACATACTGGATTTTTCATTCTGTTCACTCCTTCACGGAATAATATGTCTATTGCTTTCTGCTGGAAAGGACCACCAAACCTAATATCTACATATTATGGTTGGTCTACCATTTGAACTTGTGTTCGTACAAATCTTATCTCTGCACTCATTTCGTAGGTTATGCAGAGTCTCGTAGAGTAAGATGTACACAGAGCTTGCTCGAGAATGAGATGCATAAATAACCGCGGGCATAAATAAATATAAAAAAAACAGCGATGTGGTTCATATATAAGAAAAATACGAACGGCATGTAGGTTAATGATAGCATGGGCTATTAATTAGTGAATTTGGTCATGTAAACATAAAGGGAAATAGAATCCAATGACTAAATCCCAGGAATATTTACAAGCACGGCCGCCTAGCCTAGTTATATTCAGTACTATTAAATCATTGTACACACGCCATTGAATTTTCTTCCTTATCAATCATCCTTGTATATTGTCTCGCAAGACATTACAATTTAGGTATCACGTTGAAAACATGCGGTCGTAGGTAATTGGTAATAATTGGTAGACGCATGACAGGTATTGCGTAAATCGCTACTTCTACAGTATGTTGAATCTCGATCTAATCCCAAAGATAGGCTTAAGAGCAATCATATGTAAAATTGTAAATTTAGAATTAGCAGAAAGTGGAAGCGAAAAACTGATTATATAAGTACCTCAAGTGTATTATTATAATTGTTAATTCTATATTATTCAGAATCTTCGATCTACAACAAGAACAGGATAACAATTAAAATCAAGTAAACCATCAGAAAACATAGAGCGGAAGGACTTGAATCCAAGATCACTCTCGAAATCAAGTCATAGTATTATGTTGATTAACCGGTTTATCTAGAATCTTCACGTTTAAGGCTCGTAACATGATGCTATTCAACAATACTAAAACCTAGTTAGTATTCATTATATCCAGAATTCCAGATATAAATAGAATTATACAAAGTATTGACTATCATTGATTTTCTTCTGCGAAGTAAGTATTGACAATTGAAAGCCAAATCTTGAAAATAAGAGATACGGGTAATTTTGGGAAAGTATTCAGAAATATGTTTAAAAAGACGAAAAGTACACATGCATTATTTCGCTGACCCTGTAGAAGCATGATATTCACTGTGATGATAGAAGGTACTTTGATCTTTTACGTATGTACTTACTGTATAAAGTACTCAGAATCCTCATCACATCAACCAGACGCATCTAACCTTTTTCCTGTTTAGCCTAGATAGTAAATAGTAGATACCTTTGCATCAAGAACCGAGACTTTAATTATACTTGAGATAATCAACTTATAATATCACTATTTCACACTTCACTACCATTTACCAATAAAATTAATATTTCTTACCGATTAAAGAAATCTACTGTATGTGATTTTACGAATTAAATCAATTAGTTTCTGTTTAAAACTCATCAATGAAAAGGTTATTTCTTAAAAATTAATCCAAATTTGGGATCAAGGAATTTACATAGAATCCGAGAGTCATTGCATCACCTTGCTCTAAACATTGCTCATTTCGCAACTTGCAAGGTCCTCAGCCTGAGTCGATGAATTTTTTTTGGTAGAATTTTTTTTAAAGATATAAATTGATGATAAATTTATCAACTGGCCTTTAGAAAGGAGCTACCTAGATTTGCTTATCTTATACCGGGCACTTAAGGAAATCGTCAAATAATGATCAGAATCTTGCAAGCTGTTTATGATTTTCTTTATTTTATTTTGAAAAAGAACAGTGCATTTTGCACAAGGATATTGAGGCTCCTTCATGCCAAAAATAAGATTTGACAATGTCGATAAAGTGGGGAATGTACGGGTGATGAGTGATGTCACCGTCAAATCTGGTACTATCTACTTGTTTTGGCTTTGTTATTGCAGAAATGTCATAATGCATGTTAACGTGTCTTTAAATTACTTTATTTGTTTTCTGCCGAGTTATGTTGTCAAGATAGGTAATTTGCTTTAGCTTAACAAGATAAATATGGGATGGCAGATAAAATGTTGCATCAGGCTCTGGAGTTTGGACAAAAGCTGTAGAATTAAGTACATTAAGCTGCTTCTGTAAGAGATGTTTGCTGCGCTATTTAAACGTAAGTGATGAAGTAGAGATATCAAAAATAAAGTTTGCTGATATATAGATTTAGTTAATCATTAATAAACAGGTGATTAGAGGAATGCTGTTTGTGTATAGTTACTGTACCATACTATAAGGATACAGAATTGCTTGATGCTTATAGTGATAAAAAATCCAGATAGTTGCTATTGTTGTTGTTGTTAATTACTTTCTTCTTCAATGATTTGTTCCAAGTTTACCTTAAGATTTTCAGTACTGTAAAGATGAGAGAAATTTATTCCTCCATTTGGTTGCCCGGAACCAACACAGTTGGGACTGGTATAAAATAGGTCAACATCACTTACAGCTACTTTCAAACCTAGCTAACCAAACAAAGGCAGTGATTGAGATCTTAATTTCTCTACAAAAGGTCATAAATTCGATCCATGTCTTAATTTCTCTACAAAAGATTATGAATTAGATCCCGACGTGTATGCCTGAATTTAACTAAAAAAAAATATCTAGAGCTAAAATAATTAAAAACGAATAACAGATTATCCACAATCAGCTCTGGCTAACAAATCAAAACTAAAAAAAAAATTCTCAGATGATTTCCCAAGTCCAGTCATTGCGTATTCCCTTGTCCGACTCCGACCACCAGTAGAGCTTGCACATGGAAATAAGTGTTTGTTTATAGATTACATTTCATCCCTCCGTCCCGTTAATATTTCATACACTTTTCAAATTAGAGTCAAGACCAAACAATCAATTGCATAAAAAGAAAAAAAAAATATATGTTTGTAGTACTCCATCCGCCAATTGTATACATGAATTTGGACAAGGTGTGGGGAGTTCATCAATTTATATTAGAAAAATTGGCTAAACTCGGGGTGTTAAGTAACTAACTCATTTAAAACCTTAAAACCTTAAGGTGGTAGAGGAAGGCTCGAACAGGATCTTATACTCTTTAACGGTCTCCCTCAATCGTACGATACTTTTCGCTACGATTGACAACGACAAATACGACCAATTCCAATATCCATACCAATAACAAATACTTAAATTAAATAAATGGGGGTGGGAGGACTCGAACCCGAGTCCCTCCCTAAACCGATCTCTGATACAACTTGTTGGACTTGCTAAGCAGGCCTAACTCCACATTAGTATGATATTGTCCGCTTTGGACCGCGACCGCACGGGTTTGTTTTTGGGCACCTCCCAAAATACCTCATACTAGTGGAGTTATTTGGCTGCTTATATCCTAGCAAACTACCCCTCCCACAAATGATGTGGGACAACTCCTAACAATATCCCCCTTCACACATTCTTGTTGGGCTTGCTGAGCAGGCCTAACTCCACATTAGTATGATAATGTCCGCTTGGGGCCGAGCCCGCACGGGTTTGTTTTTGGGCACCTCCCAAAAGGCCTCATACTAGTGGAGTTATCTGGCTGCTTATATCCTAGCAAACTGCCCCTCCCACAAACGATGTGGGACAACTCCTATCAATCTCCCCCTTCACACATCGGGCCCGACACCTGTCGATTCTGCCTCCTTCAGTGTGATCAGGCTCCCCCTCGACCCATACTGGAAGTCCATCTGGCTCCCCTTAGACCCATACTGGAAGGCCCATCTGCCTTTTCCTTGAGCCCATTCTGGGGTAAGCCCATCTGCCTCTTCCTAGGTCACTTCTAGAGCCCATCTGAGATTGTTCTGGACTGTTACTACCTGAAGCTCTGATACCATGTTAAGTAACCAACTCATCTAAAACTTTAAGATGGTAGATGAAGGCCCGAACAGGATCTTATACTCTTTAACAGGGGGAAGTATTAAACCCATTTAAATTGTTAAAATATAAAAATTGAAATTTCTGGACTGGGCCAAACAAAGAACTTGAGTTTGGGCCTGAAATTAATATAGGAGATGAAAATCAACAGAACCAAAAAAAACTTGCGGGTCTTGTTTTGCAGACCCGCTAGCCATAATGAATTCGTTATTTTGAAATCATAGGAGTTTGGGTGATCCGCGTGCAGTTCAGGAGCTATTGGAATTGGTCTAAATAAAGAAGCCTATGTATATTTCATCTGATGAAAATAATATTAGATAAGACAAAGATTGAAAGTATTCAATCAAAAATATAGTATAAAGATTTATTTACAGTTGCAGGGTCTGGGGCGCAGGGGCTTTAGCTCTCTTCTGAAAGCATAGTAATAGTGTAGCCATTCAGACATATTCTCGTAATCATATTGATACATACATTTATTTGGATATTCTTCCTGTTTGTAGGTTGACTTGTTTTTATATGTAACTAGAAAGATTTAGACAAAAGGGATCGTAGAACTTAATTAGGAAATTGCTTCTCATTCTATATTATTGTGGTCGAATATAGAGGATTTCAATAATTTACAACGATCAAGTGAGAAGCACGAAAAAATTGATCACCCAAATTGGTTGTTGTAGGGATTCAGAGATATTATTTTCGATTATGGGTTGTCTGATTTGCCGATGGAATGGCCCTTTCACGTGGGAAGGAGGAAGAGTAATTAATAGATGGGTTCAGGAAAAATAGATAGGGTGTTCATCAATGAGGAATGGCGAAGTAAGATTTCAACACACAAAGTCCAAAATTTGATAGCTCCTAGCTCTGATCACTCGACAATCTTCTTTCAGTTGAGTATGTGGAGGCCTATTACAAGGGGATATCGGTTTTCTTTTGAAAACTCATGGTTTAGAGAAGAAAGGTGTAGCCAAATAGTAGCTATATGATGGGAAATTAACAAGGTTAAACCGATGGAAGAAGGAATTCAATGTTGCGCGCAAGAGTTAAGGTTGTTGGGTGATAGAGTGAGAAAGGAATTTACAGAAAAGTTATGTCGTTGTAGGGAAATGAAAGACCGGTTTCGAGGATTAGCTGATTCCTTTTCAGTCCAGTAGTAACTATATAATGGGAAAGTAACAAGGTGAAACTAATAGAAGAAAGAACTCAATTTTACGCGCAAGAGTTAAGGTACGTAGGGTGATAGAGTGAGAAATGAATTTATAGGAAAATTGCGTCGTTGTAGGAAAATGATGGACCGATTTCGAGGATTAGTTGATTCATTTTCAGCCCAATTTTATAGAGGAGCTTCACTTGAATACTATAACGTGTTGAACCAGCAAGAAGATTTTTGGTGTCAAAGAGTGAAGCAACATTGGCTAAAAACAGCTGACTAAAATACAAAATTCTTTTATAGCTATGTCTCTGCCAGAAATAGGAAGAACAAAATTACTCAATAAGAGATGCAAACTACAATTGAACGGACTGGGAAAATGGCATTAGAGTATTAATTGGCTCTCACTATGAAGATATTTTAAAATCCCATCCCACTCATATAAATGGAGTTTTAGAGAGTATTGGGGAGAGAATTTCCTCAGAACAAAATGATCACCTAATAGAGGAATTCACGATGGAGGAAATCAAAAGTGCGGTATTTTTAATGCATCATGACAAAAGTCCATGCTCGGATGTAATAAATTCCACATTTTATCAATAATTTTGGAATATAATATGGAATGATGTAGTTCAAGCTTGTCAAAATATCTTATCGACATGTATGATCCCCCCAAATCTGAATGATACTTTGATTATTCTTATCCCGAAGAAAAAAAACCCGAAAATGGTACTTTAATCTGAATGATACTTTAATTTCCTCTACACTTTCTCCTCTCTCCCAAACACACACTGAGTTATCGGTTTTTCCGGCGAGTGAGATGCTAGTCGAAGTTGAGTTTGTTGTTACTGTGAACACCAAACTCGGAGCTGTTTTATCCTGGAGGAGGCATTACAAGCATCCTAACACAGCAGGTGGGGGAAATTATCTCTTCAAGAGCAGTCAAGGCTTCGAGCAAGGCCTGGCGACTCAGCTGTTTAGTAATTTTATTTGATTGGACCTGTTGATGACCTCCGCTTTTCTGATTGGACCTGTTGATGACCTCCGCTTTTCTGTTTCTATATCACTTTGTTAAATCTATGGTTACGAGTACAATTTATGGTGTTTCTTTGTTCTTACAGTTACTGATATGCATGTTATTTACCTACATATTTTATTTCTTTAATTGTTGTCTTGGCTTTGCCTTGTTAAATGTTATATATAACTGCCTCTTTGTTGCTGTAATAGTTAGTATTTCCAACAGTATCGTTGTGTAATATTCTAATGAAGATAGTAACCAAGATATTAGCTAGCATGCTGAAAGTAGTGTTGCCTAATATCATTTCGGAGTTGCAAAGTGCCTTTATACCGGGAAGTTTAATCACAGATAATATAATAGTTGTTTATAAGATTAACCACTAGACGCATAAAAAGAAGCAATGTAAAGTAGGTTATTCTGCTATGAAAATTGATATGAGAAGAGCATATGACATAGGAGAATAGGATTTTGTATGAAGAGTAATGCATCATATGGGGTTCTCAAAGAAGTGGACTGATTGGATTAGATATGTGTATGCAGTTAGTTATATATAATTTCTTCATCTCGGGGCATGAAGTGGGACCAATTATTCCGAGAAGAGGCCTCCGACAAGGCGACTCCATATCCCCCTATCTATTTCTTTTATACGCTGAAGGGTTATCGACTTTAATACAAAAGAGGCAGGGTCAAGGGATAATTCATGGGTATAAAATTACTGTTAGAGCTCCAATCATAACGCATTTATTTTTTTGCAGATGACTCTTACTATTGTTTAGGCCTACAATAGCAGAGGCACGGTGTGTCAAAGAATCTCTATTACTCTATGAAAGAGCGTCTCGGCAATAATTAAATTATAACAAGTCCTACATTCAGTTTTGTTGTATTACTGAAGCTTCATTTGTTGTATAAGTTAGTCAACGCCTACAGGTGAAGGGAAAGAGGATGCAGAGGGTGTTCATTGAGCTTGATTCTTTTGGCGTAGATTAAGCTTTTCATAAAAAAAATCCGATTCATTATATTTTGGTACTGTTATTTTTGACTGTGTTTCCATTGTCAAGGACTAAGCATCCTATGAGGCGTATTTTATTAGACGGCCAATGAACTTAGCCGCTCATACGATAGCTAGAGAAGCTATTTCGGGCTTAACTGAGAAGAATGGTCATATGTTCCTCATTTTCCTAGTGATGCAATTTCTCTTGATAATAAATAAAATCTCAGTCTTATTATAGTAAACAAAATGTAAAAAGTTATACAGAAAATTACAAAATAGGAATTGAAAGAAACAAGAATATAATATATAAATTTATAAATATATAAAATTGCTAAATGAATGTGGAATTGAATATGAAATGAATTATTTTTCTTAATTTTGCGGGAAAAGGTTTGAAATCTCCAACATTTTTCATCTGAATATGCATAATTCTTTGTATTTTATGAACTTCTAGAAATAGGTGCGCTGTTCTAAAAATTTGTTCATTAAGCCAAAATCTCTAGGCCGCTCTGATTAAAGCCTAGTCATGCAAACTTGGGAACCAAAGGTAAGAATGACTCATTACTTCTTTTTCTTTTACATTCCTCATGTTGTGCAAAACATGCCTATATATAATAAAACTAAGTCATATTGACAGCCCTAAGGATAAGTTGTATGATAATCTATATTTGTATTTTGTAATTGTATTCCTTGAGTCTGTAAAAATATTTAGTAGATTAGACCGGAGGATTTTTTCTGTGAACAGCCTTTCAGGCTAAGGAATAAACTCTGGAAGAAGATCAAATCATGATCATGCTACAGAGAGAATTGTAGCAGCTTAGATTTGAATAATAGTGTTTTAGGAAAAATGTTATATAAGTCAGATATCGACAAGTCACATATCAAGGGTATCGAGAAGTATGTCGAGAAGTCCAAAATGACTTGTAGAGAAGTCCCAAGAGATATCGACAAGTCAATATATATATGTAAAGAGCTGGAGATATCGACAAGTCATTTCTTCATGTAGAGATCTAGAGATATCAACAAGTCAAAATCTTCATGTAGAGAACTCAAGATGTCGACAAGTCAAAAGCCCATGTAGAGAACTGGAGATGTCGACAAGTCATTTTACATGTAGGAAACTAGAGATATCGACAAGTCAATTATACATGTAGAGAACTCAAGATATGGATAAGTCATTATACTTATCGATATGTCACTTCTCTAAGGAACAAAAAGAGATCTCGACAAACTATCTCAAATTCAGAATAAAAACAAGTTCAAGATTCAAGATTATTAGTCAACAACCAATTCATTCAGTGAATTGGAAAGACTACAAAAGCATCTTGAAGAATACAAGATCAAGGGCCAAGATTCACTGGACAAAGGATGGTTACAGACCTACAAGATTCTGCACAGATTTTGTAATCCCGTGTTGTTGGTCTATAAAGCATGCATGTGTCCTTAGTTTAGATGTAACAAAAATAGATCTAGAAAATCTTGTATTCTCTCTCAAGATTTGTAGCTGAGTTCTTATTTCTAAGAACACAAATTTGTAGCAAAAAAATTGATTAATACAATCAAGTGAGTTTTTGATATCATGTCTTGTATTTACTGTCAAACAATTTATCTCTACAAATTCATATTTGCTTTTATTAAAATTAAGCCAAACACTTTCAAAAGAGAATTAAAATCCAAGAAACACATTCACCCCCCATGTGTTATATTTTATTGCACTCAATATCTAACAAGTGGTATCAGAACAAAATCTAAAAGTAAACAGATAAAGATCTTAAAAGAATGAGTGCTCAAAAATTAAGCATTATCAAGATACCTGTCTTTGACAAGATCAACTACACACTATTGAAAAAGAAAATGATGTTGTTCATAAGGATGGACAACCCTATATATATTCAGATTCTTAAATATGGACCTTTCATTCATATGGAAAGGGTTCCTGAATCTACAGATGGAGACATGGTCATACCTACATATTATGCACCTAAATATCCCTCAACCTACACAGAGCCTGGAAAAGAAAAGGTTCCACCGGATAGCAGCTTACAACTCATACTGATTGAGTCCCTTGATAATGTAATGTACAATAACATTATTAATTGTGAGTCAGCTAAACAGAACTTGGAGAAAATAGAAATACTCTGTGAGGGAACAGAGGAGGTTAGATCAAATCAAAGAATGATTTGGGTTTCACAGTATGAGGGTTTTATGGCTAAACCAAAGGAAGGTATAACTGATGTTTTTGAAAGGTTCAATAAGCTGCTAAATGATTTGCAGCTTCATGACAAGTATTATGAAGCTGAAGAGGTCAACCTTAAATTCTTGCTCACACTTCCTGATCACTTGGAACAAAAGATATATGTTATTAGAGAAGGAAGAGATTTGAGCATAATGACTCTGGAAGTCTTGTATGGTATTTTGAAGACCTATGAGCTAGAGATGATACAGAGGAAGTCATTGAAAGCCAATCAAAGGCATGATGTTGATGGAACTAGTGCCTTGGTAGCCAATGACAGAAAAATATCTGAAGATGAACTAGAAGCTCAGACTCCAGTTGTTCATGCTGTTGAACAGAAAAATAAGGAGCCACAAAAGCAAATCATATTAGAGCTGGAAGAGGATGAATTCTACACCCTTGATGAACTGGATGAGATGGACCAGTCAATGGCTTATCTTGCAAGGAAATTTTCTAACATCAGGGTTAAGAAGTCAAAGTACTTCAAGAGCAAGGGTCAGACATCCAATAATAACAACAATTAGAAAGAAAAAACTCAGTTTAATTCAGCTGGAAAAAGTGGCTATATGGTAGGGTCTATTGACAGATCAAAGATAAGGTGCTTTAATTGTGATGAATTAGGTCACTTTGCCACTGAGTGCAAAAAACCAAAGAAAGTGAAGAAAGATAAATCTTATTTGGAATTGGAAGAAAAGTATGAAGCACTCTTGAGAAAGCAACAAGGAAAGACTTACATTGCAGAAGAAAAAAGTTGGGATGATATAGATGATGAGGATGATTGTGAAGAATAAAGAAATTATGCTCTCATGGCTCTAGAGCAAGGAAAATCATATGCATCCAAATCAGAGGTACCTATTCTAACCATAATTGATTTAAATGCCACTCAATATAAAGAAACTGTTGAGAAAATGAGTGTAGAGATGTTTCATATCCACACAAGCATGATGGCATCTACTGAGAAAGTGAGTAGACTGCCAAAAATTAATGAGAAGCTTGAGATTGAAAAATAGGAGCTAGAACTGCAGCTTGTTGGTCTTGAAACAGTCAAACAAGAAAATGAGTACCTCAAGAACAAGCTTAAGTGTGTTGGAGAAGTAGAGGCAGTGTTGATAGGAAAAAATTGAGAAAAATAATTTGAAGCTAAAATCATTCAAGAATGCATCTCACTTGGTTGGTCGGTATCATGAGAAAAACAAACCATGTGCTAACATAGCTATTGGTTTGTACTATGAGGCCCTGGATTCTCACAAGAAAGTTAAAATTAACAAAGGAAGAGACACTATGAACCATGATGTTCTTATGATGCTGAAGAAAGTAAATGCACCTTTGTTTAAAGCTTGTGAAGTGAATTTCAGTGAAGAGGAGTTGGTCATTAAGCAAGAAATTGCAGATAAAAATCAAGAGAAGAAAAATGCAGAAACCACTCCTATCACCAAGTGTGAAAAGAAGCCTATAGTAATCCAAACTGCAAAGACACCAACAAAGGAGATCAAATTGAAAACACTGGGAAAAAGAAAAAGAACATAAATGGAAAGATAGATGTAAACAAGAGTAACAACTATACCTATGCTGCAGATGGTCCAAAGAAGCAATGTAAGAAATGTGGCTCAACAAATCACCTAACTCACATTTGTAAAAAGCCTGTTAGTGAGCCAAAATTTGGAGCATGCAAGTATAATGAGGCACTAGCTGAAGATCCCTATTCCTTCTGTGATAAGTTTGATTGCATTTCTTTCAATATAAAGGTTATGACAAGCTGTCATAAGTTGAGAAGAGATCTTAAGGAAGTCAATCTTGGATCTGAGATTAGAAAGGATAATGATGATCAAATAATGAATGTTGCTCTTTCTGAACGTTCAAATGTTACTTTTATAACTTCTGTAAAAAAGGAGAAAATATCCAATACTGCTTAGGTAGCTAAACACACTTAATCCACATTGTGTGCTGGGTAAGAAGAATAAAGTCATATGGATCATTGACAGTGGATGTTACAGGTATATGACGGGTGATAAGGCCCTGCTATCACAATTTGAGGAGATGGTTGGCCCATTGATGACTTTTGAAGACAACAGCAAAGGATTCACAATGAGATATGACAAGTTGATTTCTGAAAATGTTGTCATTGATGATGTAGCACTAGTTTCTGGTCTTAAAGCAAATTTTCTCACTGTCTACCAGTTTACAGATAAAGGTTTCAAAGTAATATTTGAAAAAAAAAGATTGTTTAATTACTAGCAAGAAAACTGGTGAAGTTATTCTGAAAGGAGCAATGAAAGGAAGCCTATTTATTGCAGACTTGAATTCGGCAAACAATGATGGAATATGATGCTTCTACACCAAGACATCCATTGAGCAAAGCAAACTTTGGCACAAAAAGTTCTCTCACCTGAATTACAAAGAAATTAAACCTTGGTGAAAAAAAAATTAGTGAAAGACATGCCAACTCTGAAATTTGCTCAAGATGAAGTTTGTGAGACTTGTCAAAAAGGCAAAATAAAGAGGTTCAGTCACAAGAGCAAGACTTTAAATTCAATAAGTGCTTCATTGTAGCTTACTTACACTGACCTATTTGAACCAGTTAATATCTTGTCTATATCCATAAAGAAATATGTATTGGTGATGGTGGATGACTACTCAAGATACACTTGGGTGGAATTTATGCATTCAAAGGATGAAACTCCACACATCATTATTGAACACATAAAAAAGTTAAGAAACAGGCCGAGGATCAAAATTATGTTAAAAGATTAAGAACTGATAATGGCACGGACCTCAGCAAAATGGTGTGGTTGAAAGGAAAAATAGAACTCTAGTTAAAGTTGCAAGAACAATGCTGCAAGATGCCAATTTGCTAACAAGATTTTGGAAAAAAGTTGTTAACACTGCATGCTACACTCTAAACAGACATTTTATCAATAAAAACCTTGGCAAGTCACCCTAGTCAATTTTGTCAAAAAGAAAGCCTACTGTAAAGCATTTGAATGTGTTTGGAACCAAATGTTTTGTGCTCAAAGACAATTCTGGATATGTTAGAATATTTGACTTTGAAGTATTTGAAGCTATTTTTTTTGAGATATTCATTGGAAAGAACGGCCTACAAAGTTTATGTGTTAGAGCAAAAGAAAATTATGGAAAGCACATATATTACCTTTGATGATGACAAGTGTCCAGGCTTGGAATGCCTTGATGAAAATGAAGCTGAAGCCCTTAAATTTAAAAATCTGAACATTGATAGTCATTCTAAAGATGATGCTGAGATCAACACAAACAACAAGATGGATGAAAAATCAAATGAACCAGTAAACTGTGAAAATGAGAATTCATCTCAAAGTAGAAACTCACCTAAATTTGATGACACAAACTCAGGGGGAGGAAGAGATGATAGTTCTGCAAGTCATGCCAACAATGAAGAAAATACAGAAAACTATAGTCGACAAGATCACACCAGAAAATGCGATAAGAGTCATACAAGAGATGTTATAATTGATGATCCCAGTGCTGGAGTGAGGACTATGAGTGCCACTGCAAACGAATGCTTGCATGCATGCTTTCTTTCTCAAATTGAGCCTAAGAAAACTGAGGAAGCTCTACTTGATCATGACTGGATAACTGCTATGCAAGAAGAGCTAAATTAATTTGAGAGAAATAAAGTTTAAGTATTAGTTCCTGCACCAAAGAACAGAAGTATCATTGGAACAAAATGGGTGTATATGAACAAAATGGATGAAAATGAAATTGTTACAAGAAATAAAGCAAGACTGGTTTCCAAAAGCTACTCATGGGAAGAAGAAATTGATTAGATAAAACTTTTGCTCCAGTTGCAAGACTTGAAGCAATAAGATTTTTTTCTTGCATTTGCTGCACATTCAAATTTCAAGGTTTATCAAATGGATGTGAAGAGTGCATTCCTTAATGGTGAATTAGAAGAAGAAGTCTATGTGTAACAGTCACCTGGCTTTGAAGATCCAGAGTTTTTAAACTTTGTTTTTAAACTGTTGAAGGCTCTTTAAGGATTGAATCAAGCACCTAGAGCATGGTATGGCACACTGTCAGAATTTCAACTCAAACATGGATTCACTAGTGGATAATTGATAAGACTTTATTCTACAAGCAGCATGGTGATGACATTATTCTAGTTCAAATTTATGTGGATTATATCATTTTTGGCTCTACAAATGAAAAGATATGTCAAAGATTTTCAAGACTCATGCAGAGTGAATATGAGATGAGCATGATGAGAGAACTAAGTTACTTCCTTGGCCTTCAAGTTAGCCAAAGAAGTGATGGGATCTTTATCAGTCAAACCAAATATGTCAAAGATCTGTTGAAAAAATTTGGAATTGTTCACTGCTCACATGCATCAACACATATGTCTACAGCTACCAAGTTGGATGAAGATAAGAAGGGAAAAAGTTTAGACATTTCAGGTTATAGAGGAATGATTGGATTTTTGTTGTACTTAACTGCTAGTAGACCAGACATCATATTTGCAATATGTTTGTGTGCTAGATTTCAAGCAAATCCCTAAGAATCACATTTGATGGCTGTCAAGAGGATTTTCAGATATTTGAAGGAAACAACAAACATGGAATTATGGTATCCTAAGAAAACTGGTTTTGAAGCTGTTGGATACACAGATGCAGATTTTGCTGGATGCGGGGTAGACAGAAAGAGTAATAGTGGAAGCTGTCAATTCCTTGATCAAAGACTTGTATCTTGGTACAGTAAAAAATAGCAATTTATGTCACTTCCACGGCTGAGGCTGAATACATAGCTGCTGGAAGTTGTTATGCTCAAGTGCTTCAGATTAGAAATCAATTAATGGACTATGGCCTAGTGTTACATAAAATTCCAATCATGTGCGACAATACCAGTGTCATATCTATTGTTGCTAATTCGGTTAATCATTCTGGAACTAAGCACATTGATGTAAGGTACCATTTTATTAGAAAACATGCTCTAAATGGTACTATTGAGCTTAGTTTTATTCCAACAGAAAAATAATTAGCTGATATTTTCACTAAACCTTTAGATGAAGCAACTTTCATTAGACTTGTAGGTGAAATTGGTATGTTAAATTCTCCATCTTAAAGGCAAGAACTCAGCTAATGTGTTGCAGCAGATTAATTTCTGATAAATCAATATTAATTTAATTTAACTAGAAATTAATTAGAATATGATTTATAAATATTTTAGGATTCTCTGTATATTTATTTTTCAAATTCAAATTTAACTTGAAATTTGTCTAATTCTAAGAAAAACTCTATAATTATAAATTTAAATTTTTTAAATATGTAAAATTAATATAAGACAGATATTAGTTAAAATCAAGGGTATGTAGAAAACTGAGTTCTCGATAAGTCTAAATGACTTGTCGATAAGTCATTTTGTGACTTTTCGATTGAGTTCTTGATAAGTATCTTTTATGACTTCTAAATGGACATCTCGATAAAGTCATTATATGACTTCTCGACAATCATTGTAGACTTCTCGATATGCACAGTTATGTGGAGTTCTCTACAAGTATAAATTATAAACTTATCAATAACTCAGAACTAGAATAATTTGATTTAATAAATTATTTCAGTAAAATATTGTTGTTATAAAATCAATTCTAATTTTATGTTGATTTATTCAATATAAGTTGGGATAATTCAGTCCAATTAGGACAAACTGGGTATTTGTCTTACATCTCGATAAGTTACTATCTAGTTCTTGATAAGAGTCAGGATAGTGAAATCTCGACATGAGTTTTCTAATTCACGTGACTTCTCGATTAGAAAATATCAATCGTTTATTTCTTACTTCTCAACAAGTCACATCTCTAGCCGATAAATACCCATACATATCGACATAACCCCTTTTTACGCTTTCAAGATCTCAATTGACCTAATTTCTGCAAATTTTCACCGCTCTCACTCGTTTCAAGATTTTTCCTCCTCTAAACACTTACTCGCTCAAACTCAAATACTTTCAATGGATGCCAACAACGTTAGAGCTGTTATCCCCAAGGATGGAACCAATTACTAGGCATTTGTGGATGCAAATCAAGCACCTGATACTTTCAAGTACTTTGTCAATTTTTTTTCTGAATCCTATCTCGCAGGAGCTTTGACTGCAAATCTTATGCTATATTTGGATGTGCTCAATGAGCTTTGGAACTCAGCTATTGTAAACACAATTTTTCATGAGAATCAAGCAGTCTCCTTATTGGTTAACTACACAATTCAAGGTGTTCCTGTAGAATTCAATGTTGATGATGTCAACCAGGCCTTGGGCATTCCCATAGGCAGCATTGTAGAGGCTCCAACAATATAGGAGTTCATTGAGTTTATTGATTTCATAAACTACAGTGAGAAGATTGATATGGCCAGGATGAACAGGAAGAATCTAAAGAGAGAATGGTCCTTCATCTTTGACTCTATCATTAGAGCATTCACTTGCAGAAAGACTAGCTATGACAACATCTCCAGTGTGATGCAGAAACTGGTGCATTCTATAGCATACAACAGGCACCTCAATGTTGGCATGTTGATCCTGGAAGAACTTAGCACAAGGCTGATCATGCCTTTGGTAAGTAGAGGCAAAGAATTTTTTTTCCCTAGATTTATAATGTTTACTTTAAATCATAAAGTATCTGACATTCATATGCTTGAAGGAATAGATAGAATCAAATAGAAAATTATAAACAGGTGTCCAAAATCTTATCTGGTTCACTAACAAAGAATCAGGTAAAGGTAGCTCTAAATGTCACTAACTTCATGTTGAAGAGATTTAGAACTTACCATTACCCTATGCCTGATATGAGATCTAGTGCAATTTCTAGTACATCAATGGCTCCTGCACATATAGAAGTACACAAATAGGATAGCACACAGGAGCCTTCCATAGCTGAGACCTTTCCTCCACAACCACTAGATGTTAGGAAGCTTCATCCTCTTAACATGGTGGAGTTAGTAAAAAGAAGAGAAAGCAAACACATATGGTGACTGTTACTGAGAGTGGTAAGGACCAAACACAAAAAAAGTCACCCTTAGTCAGAAAGCAAAAGAAGCAAAGGAAGGTTGAGTTGACCCCTCAAATAGCCACATCTGCATCTTCTCAAAAAGATGCAGTTATAACAAAGGGGCAACAATAGACTCTAGTGGTATCTTCTTAACAAGGTATCATTATTGAAACTAGCATTCTCCTCAATACATCTTGTCAGGAGTCTGCAACCCCTCTTGAGCACTCTTAAGTGGGTGAAAGAAGTCAATTGGTTGGCACACATAGTGAGAGCACATCAATTGAAACTCCCTCATCCATTCAGGGGGAGTTGCCAAAAATCATTCCTGAAATCACTAAACTCATTTATCAAATTTCTTCATTTTATAATGAGAGGCTTGAATCTACTTCTCAAGTCTTTCCAATATCATGTGACACAGTTCAAGAAACTGTGTTCACCACTCAAACACAATCTTTAGATAGTGAGAGGCTACAAGCCAAGGTAGACCTTGATGACACCATAAAAACACAAGGGTTTCATCAGTTTTTACTAAAGACCCTGTGCATGTTCCAATTGCACCTTCATGTGCATAACAGTCTTCACAAACTTCAAGGTTTGAGGATAGTACGCCTGAGGGGGAGCTACTCAAATCCTCTCTAATTCAATTAGAGGTTTCTCATGCAAGAACAACTCCCCTCGCAACTCTGGCTGATATTGCTTTGTCAAGCTGGAAGTAAAATTGCCAATTATCCAGTTATTAGGGAGGCAAGCACTCAAGCACATTCAAGTGCCAGTCCCTTGAAAGAGGGACAAAGGTTTGATGCCATGATGGTACATGATAGTAACCTGGTTAAATCCCCGACAATTCAAATGGAGGTTCACTCTACAAGTGAACAACACACCATCACAACCACAGTTCATTATGTGAGTCAAATCGTGACACTTGTCACAAGAATCATTTCTATCTCTATTCCATCCACATCAAACACATCCAACCAACCATCAACCTCAACAACCATTAACCAAACTTTCACACAACCTTTACACCTCATCTCACAATGGTAGCAAGATGCTCAAGACCAACCTTCAACAATGAATGATTTACTTGTTGATCAACTTGCAGACCTAGCCAACATTACACAACAACTTCTCACAACTGATATATCTAACCAAGACTATCATGAAATCTTGCTATCCTATAAGGAAGATATTGAAGATCAGCAAGCCAAAATTACAGATGAAGCTGAGCAGGATGGCAATGTGGATGCATGTTTGTCAAAGGATTTTAGTGTGAGTATGAAGGAGGCCTTGGCTATGTTTAGAGAAGAATACATCACTATTTTGGGGAGTAATGTCAAGGTCCTCAATCCTCAAAAAGTTTATGATGCCATCACTGAAGTATACAAAGCTCAATTAAAAGCCTTTCATCACACTGGAAGATCAGTGGAGAAAACTCTAGATGGACATCAAAGTGAAATGAAGAAATTAGTTGATCAGAGGATTGATGAAATCATGCCAACATTCTCAGAGATGAAAACTAAATTCAACAAATTCTCAGACAAGCTTCAAGCTCTCTCTCTCTCTCTCTCTTGAACCAGTTGAAGAAAGTGTCACAAAATTGAGGAAATCTTTTATAGCCTTGCATGAAGTGATCCAGAAATAAATTACTCAAAATAATGACTTCAAGGTCAAGTTGGATCAATTGTACAAGTCTAGGTATGAACCATCAGCTTTGGTAATGGAGGAGATCAAGAATGTTGTCTAGAATTTACTTGGAACCATCTCTGCATCTAGTTCACATCATATACCTTCCACATCCACCAATATTGAAATCCAGAATCTTCAAGCTCAAGTTACAGATCTTCAGGCCTCTAACACTTCTCTATCCAATCAAGCCATATAGCTCACTTCTCTAGTAACCAGTCAGCAACAGGACATCAAGACCTTAATATAATTCCACAAATATCTACAAATACAGACCTCAGTGTCTTTGGGAGCTATTATGGGAGATTTGAAGATACCCATTCAGGAAATACCTCAAGATTTAAGGACCCGTATCCCTCTACATCCAACAATTGTGTATGTTATCAAGACTAAGGGGGAGATGGAGTCTCAACTAAAATCCATCCAAGCTACAAATCAAAATAAAGATGATTTTGGTTTAGACAGACTAATGATAGCAGCTGAGGGACCTTGTCTTGACGAGGAATTTGATGAACTCCTAAAAGCTCTTAGAGTCTCTCTAAAATAAGTACAATAAGGACTGAAAATTATGTGGAGGGGGATGGACTAATCTATGTCAAGGCCTTAGTGAAGGAGAAGGCATTCATGACTATGGTAGACACAGGTGCCGTAAACAGTTTCATTGGGTGATATGTGCTGATGAGTTTGGATTAAAGTTAGAATCAAGCTCAAATTAGATTAAGATGGCTAGCGCCGAGGTGCAGAAAATTGGGGTACTTCGAATGTTGGCTTGACGATGGGTAATTAGTAAGGTAACTTTACATTTCATATTGTTGTCTTAGATGATTTTGATTGCATCCTATATATAGACTTATTTATGATGACTAGTAGCGCTATTATGTTGTGTTATGGTGGGATTATGATCATGGATGAGGCATGTCCATGTTTTGTGAAGGTTGTTCATATGCAGATTAATAAGGGTAAAAAGAAAATAAAGAAGTTGGGGTCTGTTCAAGTTATGGTCGGTGATATGGTGTATAAAATTGGATCTAGGATTGGCGACTCATTTCTACATGGCATCAAACTTGGTAATTTTCTGGTGGGGTCTAAGTCATGTCTCCAAAGGTTGGAGGTGCCGCTGAAACTTAAGTCAGAATGGAATTAGATTTGTGGGTGACTGGACGTCTAAACATGGTCATCAAGATTTTGGTGATTAAAGCGGAGAAATCATGGAGATTAATCTGATCAACTTATGTTAGCTAATTGGGTTGGGCAGTGGCACTAACTGCATATGAAATCGTAGCATTGGTTGATGGGCATTGGTTTTACTACTTAGAGAGACAGACTTCTCAATATTGTTGTTAATTTGATGAGGACATCAAATTCAGGAGGTGTGGGAGGATTTTTAAGACCCTTAGGCTGGATAAAATTTTGCTTTCTAGATCATTAGGCAACCAAGTAAAATCGAGACTGAGTAGTCGTCAGACGATGACACTTGCTAGGCACCAGGCGGTGACACGGACTAGTCAAATATATATATATATATATATATGCATAATTGCTGGAATATGCACAAGTGGGATACTGGAGAAATACCTGCAGTTGTGGCTCAAGAAATGGTGGAACTGTTAGTAACCGCCGGTAGTTGGGGTTGCGGGGCTGTGTGGGCAGTTGGAGCCCGGTTCAGGTTCCAAATATATGTAGATTGGCATTTTCTAACTATAATCTAAATATTGTTTTGTAGAAATTTATATTGTATTCTGCACTTGTACAATATGTTAAGCAGTAGACTAAGTATGTAAATATATGTTGGATTGTATCGTTATATTGTTGGTCAATAAAAGATTGAGTTTTTTCCGCTTATAACTTGGTTGTGTGTTTACTTTTGCTTGGTAATGACGACCTCTCGAAAGACCGATTGCTTGGGCTTTTCGGGCGACTGAAAAGGCCACGCAGGTTCAGAAAAATTCAGGTTGAAAATCTCTCTTGTGACGCCCAGCGCAGTTAATGCAAGGGTCTTTCACTCTCCAGTTTGAAACCCTAAATTTTTTGTCTGTGTTAGTTTTCTGGGTTTAGAAATACTATATGGTATTAGAAAGGTTTAGGAAATTGTTTTCCCAGACAATGGATACAGCAGAACAGGATTATGAATAAAGCCATCTAGCCCCAATAGGAATTAGAAACAGAAAATCATTATATAACAGTTGACCACTTGTCACATAGACCTCTGAAAATTCTATAAGATTACTTTGATGCAGATATGCTGATATATAAAAGCATATATTGAAGAAATTGTCTAATTATTGATAGTTGTAACTGCAATGGAAACGAGCACATAACTCTGGTACCTGATTGAAAGATCTCACGAACATTATGTAATGGTAGATGTAGAATAAGAAAACGATATAGGAATTGTTACAGATATGGTCTCATCTTTAAATGGTAATATAGCATTAGAAATTCATCAAATGGCACCATAGCCTTACAAGTACAGAATGAGAGCCAATCCTTTTGTACTCTCTAACAAAAAATTATCAAGATTGTTGGGGATTGCAATTCAAAGTAAACACATTATTGGAAAAAAAAACTTCAAAAACAATAACACTACACACCAGCTCTAGTTTGCTGCCTCCACCAATTTCTGCAAATAGAAAACAAACCGTAACATAAAAACCGAGTCAAGAAAGTTCCTTATGTTAGAGTCCTACAATAACAGTAGAACTATTTCTAGATACAGCAACCATGGACCCTGATATATATAAACTTTATATAACCCCGATAGCATTAAAGCCAAATCTAATAACTACAATATGAAATATTATTCCAGCTTCTAGCCATTAATATCCATCAACCTTAAAGTATGCAATGCAGGACAAGATTTAAAAAAGATGAATACATGCAATTAAAACAATGACAATGACAAGATTCAAAAAAATAAATAAATAAAATAAAAACAATTTGGGTAGATTAACCGCAGAAACCCATGACCCCGAGGTTTCCCAAAGTATGGATCGCAACCCAAGAGAGACTCAATTCGATATTTAACGATATTTTCAATAAGACAATAATCAAGTCTAATCAAACTAGAGTACAACCAAAAGCATCAATGGAATAAAACTCTCCTTTATCACTTGGACTAAGGCCCAGAACTACTTGGACTTATCATTAATAACCTTTATATCACTGTTTTCTAAATCGTAGATATATATACTATTTTAAATTTATAATAAATGATCCAAAAACTCTCCTTTATCTTTACTTGTGTTCCTCATCAGTATGATTATCAATTAAAAGTGATATTAAACTAGAAGAAACATTAAAAACAGCAGATTGCTTCTACTAATTTGAAAAAATACACACACAAGGTCAAAAGTGATACTCAAAAAATTGCAAACAAAAGTCAACTTCGACTCAAAAGTTGTTCCATGTTACTTCTAAATATGAACATAATTCACTTTACTAATTGACAAAAAAATGCATGTCATCAAGCTTTCAGAGCATGATGCCAATAGCGAAACCAGTAAGATTCAACATAATTAATAAAATAAAGCTTGATATATTCAGAAAAAAGAACAAGTACCTCCTCCTTCTTGCCTCCAGAAAAGGCTTTGAACCCACCATAGATAAGCAGACCCCATCCAGATAGAGAGACAAGTACGAACTGCAAAAGTGGGAGGAGTATTTGTATTGTAAGTTCTGAATTTAAGCTAATACAAATACCTCATCCAACAATTACTACAAATTACAAATTAGTAAATTACTGCAATTTAGCTTCAATTATTAATACCCATTACGGAAATCCTCTTGTGGAAAGTAGGTTATAATACCCTGCCAAGTCTAGAGCTTAGGGATGCATATTCCTTCTTTGATTGTAAAACTACAGATACACTATTAACCACAATTTTCTCAATGTATTTTTCTTTCCACGACAATATCCGTGGGTGAGAGAAAGCAGGACACTTTGGGTCATGATCTTAAAGCTGCTGAAAATAATGTGTACCAATTACCAAGACAGAAATTAAGTGACGAGACAATATCTATGGTTAAACTGGACTATAGGTATGTGTGTGCATATAGTTTGTAAGATATGTAACTTGAACTCGGAGACAACACATATCCGAACCGGGCTCTAATGGTCTAACGGGTACAAGGACACGACACAGTCTATAATTAGCATGTGTATAATAATTTTTTTCCAATAAATCAACTAAAAGTAATGATTAAACATGAGAAGGTTACTTGATATGAGCCAAGCAAGAAATGTTGCAATTATACTCAGATACGGTGGTCTGACATTGATGCAGGTCCCAGTGTCAAACTCTTGGTTTCTAAAAAATTTACGATTTGAAGATATGGATCCGAAATTAAATACGAGTACGGGGATTAGGCATATAACCTTCACATAAGAAAAATTGTACCTACTTTTTACGTATATTACATTTATAAATTAGTGCCTTGTACCAATTAAAATACATATAATTAACTGTTTATGATAAATTTACAAAAAAAAACAAAAGGATAAAATGGAAATATTAATCTATTGACATCCCTCCCCAGAAAAAAGTTATTGTGAGGCCTTGTAAATCATTTTAAACTAGATTGCTTGAAGTTGAAGGGTACGGTTTTAATATAAAGGATCCAAATATGTGCACCCTTGTCATATCCGCTCGACAAGAGTATGAGGGTAAAACTGAAGGTCCGGGCAACGGAGGTATAAGACATGGTTTCATTTTCTGTACAAACATTCGTTATGGATATCTGACCACATTCAAATGGAACAACTACCCGGTCATCTTTTACTTGGCATAATCCACGGTTCAATTTGATACACATTACAAAGTAGTTGTACAATTTGATACACATTACAAAAGCAGTTGTACAAATTATCTTCTCAATAAAAAAAATCAAATGCAAGAACCATAGGCCAGACTAATTCGTTACACAGGAGAACCTAAAAGTTAGTGACGGACTGACAGATAAACAACACCAAACTTTAAATATACTAGGCAATTTCGACAAGCCCAGTCAATTGAACAGAATACCACGCAATTATCCTCAATTAACCATTTTTCTAAAAAACACATATTTTAAAAACATAAATAAGTAAACCCCCAAATATCATATCTAGGTCACAAGCTTAAAACTAGACTAATTCGAGAAACATAAAAAATTTTGAGAAATATACGATTGAACTTGAAGTTGACACATAGAGAAAGAGAAGACTAACATGCTCTTCTTTCCAAGTAGATGGACTCATAGGGGCTTTCCAACAGTCAACCTTTGGAGGTCCGTGGTGATCTGCAAAAATTAAAATTCCACAAAGATTAAAAATATTTAATTTAACTAATTACTGAAATTATTAGAGATTTAATTATAGTTAAAATGAAAGAGGAGAAAGGGGGTGTAATTACCGGCGGCGGCGGAGAAGCAGCGGCGCTGAACAGTGGAAGCGGATGATCTAGAAGCTGTGAGTCTAGCTAAGTTTAGAGTCTGACGAGCCGCCAATGATGAAGCCATTTTTGTTTAGGAGCTGATAATTGTAGAGACCGAGAGATCTATAAATTCGGTAATGGCGAAATGGTACTCGGCTCTCTTTGTAACCCCCTCAGATGTAACTCTATGACGTCTTTTATTTTCGAAGTTGCGCAAAACGCGGTCGGTTGCGGATGAAAATTTTATCAATAATTTATTTATAATTTATTTACGATTTGGATGTGATTTTATATATTTAAAAGTCTTCCAGGGTCTTCTTCGGCTAATGTAAAATCATAATTTTAATTGCAACCCCAACCACAAATTGTAAAATATATTTATAATAAAATATATATTATATAGTATATAAACTAATAAATAAATATATTTATTTTGATTTAATTTTTTATTATTCAATATTATAAGATTAATATATTAACACTACTTTTATTATTACTTCAAGTATAATCCATTACTTTAATGACTCAAATTTCAAATTCATTAGCCTAGTTCATTACTCCTAATATTTTTTTATTATTAGCAGTATGTTCGGGTAGCCAAGCACACCGGAATTTGAAATAGTCTGGTAATTTATATTAGTTAATACTCAATGCTGCAAGACTTTGTTTTTTTTGTGAATGTTAACTTACCAAGCAA
This sequence comes from Apium graveolens, assembly GCF_009905375.1. NCBI lineage: Eukaryota > Viridiplantae > Streptophyta > Magnoliopsida > Apiales > Apiaceae > Apium > Apium graveolens. Next base: position 12,766,586 of record NC_133657.1, on the reverse strand, counting down.
CTCGAACTTAATTTTATTAATATTTTAATTTTTTTTATTCTTAATATTTTTTATAATAAGTGGTTGAACCGCAAATCGAACTGCAATAACCGCAAAATCGCAACTGCAAATGCGGTTGTCGATGTAAATTTTCTAAAACCGCTATTCGCGATTTGGTTTGACTTTTATCCCAAAATTGATCCGATTCGAATAGCGTACACCTCTAACGACCATACTATTTTTTTAAAAGGATAGACCTTCTAATGTTATTACTGATTTTTTAAACCCAAAATAAATACTTGTTTATTGCTATCATTTATACATAACTACCTTCGAGAAAATATAATTTTTTTAACATTTACTCAATTTTAAGATGCATAATCTTGTTAATAAAGTGTTGGCGGAGGTCGCGAGTTCGACTTGCGTGTGTGATTAATTATGAAAAAATATTAATTTGAAAATTTCGATTACATCAAACTTTCTTTTATAACAAAATTCTTCTGTTCATCAAAAATACCAGATTTTCGAGAAAAAGAATCAATTATTCATCAAATCATCATGTATTTATCATCACAAGATATCACAATCACCAAGACAACATTTTTGTTACCTAAGAAATATTTCGTAAATTAAAAAGGGAGCTTCTAGAGCAGCCTTCATGATGGACTTGCACAAGGCTTTTAATTCCCAGACTTGGCAGTTCATTATTGATATTTTAATTCTACGAGTATTTCCCCCTCACTCTGTTAAATAGGTTCAGACTTGTATTTCAATAACCAGATTTTCAGTAAAGGCTAACGGGGATCAAGTGGGTTACTTCTCCCTTGCGTGTGGTATTCGATAAGGCGAGCCTATGTCTCCGTTTCTGTTCGTTATTGCCATGGATGTTCTTTATTCTATGTTTAACGCCGTTCAGAATACCCGAAAGCAAAAAATGCGAAGTTTAACCACCTTTGTTTTGCGGATGACCTTATTCTTTTCTGTCCTGGTGATAAAGACTCAGTTAAGCTCCTTATAAATTTTTTAAAGTGTTTTCACTCTTTCTCAGGCCTTAAACCGAATCCATCAAAGAGCAATTGTTACTTAGCTAACGTTCCTAATGGATTTGATAATCTTTGACATCCCCTTATGTATTCTTCTAGCAAAATTTCTGGGTGTACCTCTGATTACCATGGATGTTCTTTATTCTATGTTTAACGCCGTTCAGAATACCCGAAAGCAAAAAATGCGAAGTTTAACCACCTTTGTTTTGCGGATGACCTTATTCTTTTCTGTCCTGGTGATAAAGACTCAGTTAAGCTCCTTATAAATTTTTTAAAGTGTTTTCACTCTTTCTCAGGCCTTAAACCGAATCCATCAAAGAGCAATTGTTACTTAGCTAACGTTCCTAATGGATTTGATAATCTTTGACATCCCCTTATGTATTCTTCTAGCAAAATTTCTGGGTGTACCTCTGATTACGAGGCAACTATCCAAGCGGAACTGCGCTCCTCTTATTGATAGAATCACCAACCGTGTCTACTCTGGGACATCAGTTCTCTATCTCACTATACAGGGAGGTTACAACTGATTAAGTCAACTTTTTTTGCCATTCAAGCATACTAGTCAGCTCATTTCATCTTACCACAAGGGTTTATCTACAAACTTAATTTTCTGCTTTCGCACTTTCTATGGAGTGGTAATTCGTTGGGAAAAATGATAAAAGTTGTTTGGAGCTCTATTACTTTGCCGAAAGAAGAAGGTGGCCTTGGTGTTGAGGACCTCCATGATTGGAATCGAGCCCTTATTGTCAAACAAGCACTTTCTATCATTAATACTGCTTCTAATTCTCTTCGGGCCCACTGGGTTTAAGCTTATATCCTCAAAGGCAGCTCTTTCTATACATATAAGCAAGATTAGTCATGTTCTTGGATCCTTAAAAATGTTCTTCAGTTACGACCACTAATCATATCCCACTTGAGCTACTGTATAGGGAATGGTGAACATACTTCATTGTGGTTTGACCCCTAGATCAATCATAGAACCATCTGCACTACTCCTCGGGATAGTTTGATCCTTCTATCAGGGGCGGGGGTAAATGCTAAGGTGGCTTCCATTCTTCAAACTTTAGGGTGGACTCTTCTGAACTCTATTGAGCATGAGATTACAGTCTGGAGATAGAAGTTTAATTATAATTTACCTTACAGTCTCTCAGTTTCTGATGTAGTGCTTTGGGAAGGGGTTCGTTGTACCAAGCTTAAGGTCACTTTGGGATGTTATCACGAGTCACCTTCCATCTTTGCCTTGGGTAGATATTGTTTGGCACCATCTTTAGGGTCCAATCTACTTTTCTAATCACTAACTAATCATGCACATGAGAGTTAACTCCTTGACAAGGTTACTTAGATTCGGAGTAGCGGCTGATACTGTAAAGCATAATGTAATGTAACATGTAATCGAGGATTTATAACTCAACATGAAAACAGAAATAAATAAACATTATTAAACTGTGAAGCACAGGAACCCTTTAGATGAAGAAAGGATAAACACAAAGAACCAAATGATGTGATTGATTCATTAAGTCCTCCTACAGATCATGGGAAGAAGTTCAATGTTATATTCATGCAGCCATGAAGAATAAGACATCAAGGGGCTTTAAAGATCAGTTGCATGTATTGACTTCAAGTGTTACTGATCAAGGGTTCAGTGAAAAAAGCAATGGATAAATATCAGTATGTATCAACTCAGAATCACAAGATAAATTGAATCAGGATCCTCTCAGTGCTAGTTGTTTGTGAACCAGACCAGTGCACCAAACATCAGCATTTAAGGAAGTATTTTGATTCAATTAACAGAAGGAAAATGATTGATACATTGAAGAATGGTTTGACACAGAGCCAAAATATTCTAAGTAAAGACAACTTTCTCTACCTGTCGCCACAGGAGATGTAACCACGGAGAAATGGCTAAAGGCAACTCTGTCGCCACAGAAGCTCCTGTCGCCACAGAGGTGTTGGAACAATTGCTCAAGGCAATTGTTGCCATAGAGGCTGTCGCCACAGAAGAGCAATTGTCGCCATAGAGCCTGTCGTCACAGAGGTTGTCACCACAGAGAATTACAAGACAATTCTGTCGCCACAGAGCTGTCTCCACAGAGGATGCACAGAGGAAACTTATCGCCACAGATGTGTTGTTCACCGATTTAATGTGTAGTAAAGTTAAATGATTTGTGTGGACAATAATTGGCCAGCTGTCCATTTAATTTTGAAAGACTACAAAGCAGCAATTGAATGTAATTCAATTCGGTTTGTTATCTTCTTCAGCAAACACAGAAAGTTTACGAGAGCTCCATTAAAGCTTCATATATATTATCCTTGTAAACAGAATGTTATGCTGCTGAATTTATTGTAGTTAATCAATGCTTTGATTAGATTGTAGCAACCTCAAGGTTTATATTAATAAAATAATATATTCCTCGAATTATTTTGTGTTGTTTTTGATTCCGTACTTTTAACGAAGAACTTGAAACGAATCGAAAAAGATTGTAGGTATCGTATTCAACCCCCCCTTCTACGATACTTTAGGACTAACAATTGGTATCAGAGCTTGTTGATTGACATACAAATCAAGATCCGTAGAAAGAAATAAGTTCTTGAAAAAAAATCTTGAATTTTTTAATTTTCCAAAATTCTCATTTCTTGAAATTTTTTGAATTTTTAATAATTTAATTTCGCCAAGAAAATGAATAACCAAAGAATTGGAAGCATAAAGGTTCCTCCATTTCACAGAAATAATTACAACCTATGGAAGAAAAAGATGATGTTGTTTATGAAAGCTTCGAATCCACTTTACATTGGGATACTACTGAATGGACCTTATGTTCCGATGGAAGTAATTGCTGAATCCACAACTGCAATTGGTGTAAGAATACCTTCCACATCTACTCCCAGGGATCCGTCTAAATATACGAAAACCGATAAGGAGTTGATAAATCTGGACACAAGCCTTCAACTCATAATTGTGGAATCGACCGATAATGATATGAGTCATCAGCTTCTAGGAAGTAACAGTACAAAAGATATGTGGGAGGCCATTGAGCTTTTGATGGAAGGAACAGAGAAAGTCAAAGAAAACAGGATGGATATTCTGATGACTCAGTATGAGGCATTCAAACTTTAACCCGGAGAAGCACTGTCTTCACTCTTTGAAAAATATACAAGACTGTTAGGTGAATTAAAGCTGCAAGGGAAAGTCTACCCCATACGAGAGTCTAACAGAAAGTTTATGATGACGCTCCCAGTTCACCTGGAACAAAAGAACACATCAATCAGGGAAAGATCAGATTTTATCACTATGTCCCTGGATGTGATCTATGGTAAGTTAAGAACACATGAGCTGGAGCAAGAGCAAAGAGCCATTATCTATAGACCTGTTTATGTTGACAGTAAGAGTACGATACTTACAAAAACCAATGCACTTGTAGTTCGTGAACCAGAATCTCAAGAAAACAAGGTTGCACCCTCCTCAACAATTAAAGAAATTGTCGTAGCTGAAATTACTCATGGTGAGCCAGAAGATGAAAGTGAGTTCTATACTCAAGAGGAACTTGAACAGTTGGAGGACAAATCTATGGCATACATGGCTGCAAAATTTAGTCATGTTAGATTCAGAAGAAAGCCCAACTACAAACCAAGGGGTTCATCAGGGAGATTTCAGAAAGGAAGCTACTCGTCAGGGTCAAGCTCCAGAGGAGGCTACAAGTCAAGCTGGGTTGACAAGAGCAAAACCAAATGCTACAACCCGGAGAAGCACTGTCTTCACTCTTTAAGAGATATACAAGACTATTAAGTGAATTAAAGCTGCAAGGGAAAGTCTACCCTATATGAGAGTCTGCGCTCCCAGTTCACCTGGAACAAAAGAACACATCAATCAGGAAAAGATCAGATTTTATCACTATGTCCCTGGATGTGATCTATGGTAAGTTAAGAACACATGAGCTGGAGCAAGAGCAAAGAACCATTATCTATGGACCTGGTTCTGTTGACAGTAAGAGTACGACACTTGCAAAAACCACTATACTTGTAGTTTGTGAACCAGAATCTCAAGAAAACAAGGTTGCACCCTCCTCAATAATTAAAGAAATTGTCGTAGCTGAAATTACTCATGGTGAGCCAGAAGATGAAAGTGAGTTCTATACTCAAGAGGAACTTGAACAGTTGGAGGACAAATCTATGGCATACATGGCTGCAAAATTTAGTCATGTTAGATTCAGAAGAAAGCCCAACTACAAATAAAGGGGTTCATCAGGGAGATTTCAGAAAGGAAGCTACTCGTCAGGGTCAAGCTCCAGAGGAGGCTACAAGTCAAGCTGGGTTGACAAGAGCAAAACCAGATGCTACAACTGCAATGAGTTAGGGCACTTTGCATCTGATTGCAGAAAGCCTAAGGCAGCTAAATCAAATGATTCCTATGAAAAGAAGGAAACTTATGAAGATCTGAAAAGAAAGAATGAGAAGCTGAATGCTTATGTGGTAAAGGAAAAAAGGAAGAGCCTACATCACTGAAGGAAAAAGCTGGGATGATACTGATTCGGATGAAGCGGAAGAGCATGTAAATCTGGCTCTCATGGCAGACTCTACAGAGGAATCACCACGATCATCTCAGGTTCCTGAACTTACCACTATAGAAATGTCTGTATCTGAATACAAATCTACTGTGCATGAACTTACTTTAGAATTGTATAATGTTCATACAAGCATGCTTGCATATAAAATAGAAAATGATAAGTTAGTTCTTAAATCTGAGAGTTTAACCTCTAAGAATGAAGAACTAAAACTGCTTGTAGTAGGACTAGAAGACCTTAAGGAAAAAAATGAGTATCTAGAAAATAAGGCTAAGTGCAATGCAGACATAAAGACCATTCTTAGAACCAAATTGCTGACTTAGAAAAGAAGTTACAGGCGTTTAAGAATGTAGCTCTGACTCAGAAGGAGATAATAGATAGTCAAAGATTTAAATCTAAGACTTCAATAGGACTTGACTATTAGAAGCTAAATAGTAAGAAACATAGTGGCACATCAGAGATAAACATGTTTGTCTTAGAAAAGGTTTCATATGTTATTAAGGATGATGTATCTCCGCTATTCACTGAGTCTGTTTCAGAACCTTTGGATGAAGTAAGTTTGTTGATCAATAAGCAATTGATTGTTGAAGATAGAGAGAAGGTAGAGGAATCCCCTAAGACTTCTAAGGCTCCAGCTACGAAAGCTAAATCCATAGCTGACCTAGGTACTAAGGTGGATAGAAAGGAACCTGAAACTCTTAAGAAACCAGAACCTATAGTCAACTCTAAGACTGGTGAGAGTGCTAATGTTAAGACTAAGAAGAACAAGAATGGCAAGGTAGGTGTTAATAAGAAATCTGATTTTGCATCTTCCTCATCTGCATCTAGGAAGCTTTGTAATAATTGCAATTCTGCTGCACATCTTACACATGCATGCACTAAAGGTAAAGTAGAATCTATTGCAACTTCCAGTATGCCTGCCATGCCTAACATTCCTAGTTTTCATGAACCTTGTGGTATTGTTGGATGTATGCCATGTGCATTTGTTACCATGTCTGATTATTTTAAAGCTTGTCATGCAACTGCTAGCACTTGCATCAACACTAAGACAAGCATGAGTAATAAGCATACACAAGACAAGACTGTTACTCCTATTTCTAGGTCTGACAACTCTGTTGAGACTAACACTGAGAAGGAGCCAGCCAAAGTGAAAGCTAAGCCTGTTAAGGTTTTAATTATTGATTTTATTTCTACTATTAAACCTTCAGGACCCAAGAAAGCTTGGGTACCAAAGTCTTCTTAATCAATCCGTGTTTATAGGGTAAGGTAAGAAAAAAAAGATCATGTAGATTCTGGACAGTGTGTGTTCTAGGCACATGACAGGAGAAAAATCCCTGCTAACAGGTGTGGTTGAGAAAGTTGGCCCTATAGTTACCTTTGGAGATGACATCAAAGGATTTACTAAGGGATATGGCAATTTGAAAATTGGCAATGTCATCATTGAGAACATCTCTCTTGTGGAAGGATTAAAGCATAATCTTCTGAGCATAAGTCAGTTTAATGACAGGGGGATACAATGTTGATTTCAGAACAGAAAGATGTTTGATCTCTCACAGGAAAGATGAGAAGCTTGCTTTACAGGAAGTAAGGAAATGTAATCTGTACGTAGCTGACTTGAAGTCTACCTGTGATGGAGTAAGCAGATGTTTCTACAGCAAAGCTTCATCAGAACTAAGTTGGCTATGGCACAAGAAGCTCTCGCACTTGAACTTCAAAACAATGAACTCTCTGATCAAGAGTGAACTAGTGAGAGGACTACCACAGATGGAATTCTGTCAAGAAGGACTCTGTGAAGCATGTGAAAAAGGGAAATCAAAGAAAGCATCGCACAGAAGCAAGGAAATGACAAGTATAACTGAACCTCTTCAGTTGATTCACATGGATTTATTTGGTCCAGTGAACGTATTGTCACTATCAAGGAAAAGATATGCTTTAGTAATGGTCGATGATTTCTCTAAGTACACATGGGTGTTGTTCTTACAATCCAAGGATGAAGCACCTCAGCTGATAGTGGACCATATAAAGAAGATTGAGATGGAAGCGAAATTACCTGTTAGAAAGATCATATCAGATAATGGGACAAAATTCAAGAATGCATTTCTAAATGAATTTTGTACGAAGAAAGGTATTTCGAGACAGTACTCAGTCCCAAGGACTCCACAACAAAATGGGGTACTAAAAAGGAAGAATTGTACCTTGGTTGAAGCAGCAAGGACTATGCTAAGTGAATCAAGACTTCCTACCTACTTCTGGGCTGAAGCTGTCAACACAACGTGTTACACTCAAAATTGTACCTTGATTAACAAAGATCATGACAAGACTCCTTATGAGATTATGGCTGACAAGAAACCAATACTGAAATACTTTCATGTGTTTAGTGCTAAATGCTTTGTGCTAAAGGAAGAAAATGAACATCTAGGAAAGTTTGATGCTAAAGCAGAAGAAGGCATATTTCTTGACTACTCTCTGGAATCTAAAGCTTACAGGGTTCATGTGATTTCTGATCAGAAGGTGATTGAAAGCATTAATGTAACATTCAACGACACCAAGTTGGCAAGCCTGCAGAGAGAAGAGGATTCTGAATCTCTGAAATTTGAGAATATATCAGATGATCCTTTGGAAATAATAAATACTGAGATTTCTAGAACTGTGCCTGTAGTTCAGGGCAATGTTGATTCAGGATCAAGTGGTGATAATGGTGGAAATAATGATCATGATAATCATTCAGGAACTCCATCAAGAACAACTAAAAACATATCAGAATCATCCAGTCATGGTGACAGCAACCCAGGGGGAGCAGGAAGAGGATCTACAATTCACACTCACATCAGGCTGAACAAGGGGAAACATCAAGATCTTATCTGCCTCGTCAAAGGGTTTGGAACAGAGACCATCCCTTTGAATTGATCATTGGTGATCCTGACACAGGAGTGAGAACAAGACATGCCACTCAGAATGAATGTCACTTTTCAGGGTTTCTTTCAGAAATGGAACCTGAGAAAGTGGATGAGGCACTGGAAGATCCAGATTGGGTTATTGTTATGCAAGAAGAACTCAATCAGTTTAAGAGGCAGAAAGTATGGAAGTCGGTACCATGACCAAAGAACATGTTAGATATATTTGATAATGTCATGACTAATATGATTTATGTTTAGTTGTCAAATCTTACTTAAACAGGACAAATCAGTACTTAACTGAAATCAGCACTTATACTGAAGTCAGAACTTAAGTTATCAGTACTTAAGGTTCAGGAGATATTTTTTAGAAGATAATATCAGGACTTAAAGGAAATGTTCAGATAAGGAAGACGGCTGATTGATTAAAGAGAAGATCAAGATAAACATAAGAAGAGATATGCATGAAGAAGGAATTCTATGATGAATAGAATACTTGGAAGAAAAGATATCTGATTGATATATTTTAGGAAGCAGAATTATATTCCATATCAATTAGCGATTATCTTGTAACTGTGTAGTATATAAACACAGACATAGGGTTTACACTATAAGTGTTATCATCATCGAGAATATTATTCTTTGTAACCCTAGCAGCTCTCGTGATATTTGTTCATCACTGAGAGAGGACAGTTCCGTATTGTAACAGAGTTTATTGCTTTGAATAAAGTCTGTTTTTCTGTTACTTGTGTTATTAGAATTCGATTTGATTGTGCTATACACTGTATTCAACCCCCTTCTACAGTGTGTGACCTAACAAGTGGTATCAGAGCTTATCTGGTTAACACACAAACAGTTTAAGATCCAAAAACAATCATGTCTGAAGTAGGAACTCCAACTAAGCCCACCAAAACTGAAGAACCTCCAAAGACACAAATCCATAGCCGATATGAGGCTATTAGAGTTCCCATATTGAAACCATCTGAATATCCCATATGGAAGGTGAGGATGACTATGTTTCTGGAAGCTACAGATCCAGAATATCTTGATAGAATCAAGGAAGGACCTCACAATCCAACAAAACTCGCAGTTGCAGTTGCAGGTGAAGCAGCAAAGTCTGTACCAAAGGAGAAAAGTGATTACACTGCTGAAGATATCGCATCAATTGCTAAGGATGCTAAGGTACGACACTTACCGCATAGGGCCATTGATAATGTAATGTCATATAGGGTAATAAACTATAAAACTGTAAAGGAGATATGGGATGCCTTGGAAACAAGATGTCAGGGAACTGATACGATTAAGAAGAATAGGAAGACAATACTCACTCAAGAGTATGAACACTTTGACTCAAAGGCTAATGAGTCATTGACTGATTTATATGATAGATTTGTCAAACTCTTGAATGATTTGTCACTGGTTGATAAGGAGTATGATCTTGAAGATTCAAACCTTAAATTCCTGTTAGCTCTTCCTGAAAGCTGGAATTTGAAGGCAACAACTATAAGAGACAACTATAATCTTGATGAAACGACTCTTGATGAAATCTATGGGATGCTCAAGACTCATGAACTTGAGATGGAACAAAGAAGTAAGAGGAAAGGTGGAAAGTCAAGAACAATTGCTCTTAAGGCTGAAGAAGAATCTCCCAAGGCAGCCACCTCAAGGAAAGGCAAGGGTAAAGTGCTCTTCACAAAGTCTGATACTGAGTCATCAAGTTCTGATAGTGATGATGACTCAGAATCTGAAAGCTTGCCTGAGACGGATGCTGATGAAGAGATGATGAAGCTGTGTGCTCTTATGGTGAAAGGAATCACAAAGATTGCATACAGGAAGTTCAGGAAGGGAAAGAAGTTTTCCAGGAAAGGTGCAAGTTCTGATAAGAAGAATTTCAGAAAATATGAAGGGAAAGGAGGAAAGTCTGACAGAGGAGATTAAACAAATGTCAAATGCTACAACTGTGGTGAGAAATGCCACATATCTCCTGATTGCAATAAAGTGAAGAGTGACAAAGGCAAGGCTCTTGTCACAAAGAAGAAAAGCTGGACAGACACCTCAAATTCTGAAAGTGAGGAGAACTATGCCTTGATGGCAAATGCTGATATGGCAAATGCTGGAAGCAGTACTGAAGCTGCTGAGTTAAAGGTACCTCAAACTACTTATGTCTTTCATACTGATGATATTAATGAGTTGAGAAGATATCTTAAAACCATGTTCATTAGCTATAGAGATCAAACTTTAACATGTGAAAGATTAACTTCTGAAAATCTGGCTTGTAAAAAGAGGAATGATTATTTAGAAAAAGAGTTAGTCAAGTTCCATCAAACTCAGAAAAATAGAGATGATGCTTTCTATGTTAGGGATGAAGTACTTAAAATGAATGAATCTCTAAAAACTGAGTTAGAAAAGGAAAGAGAGATTATCAGGACTTGGACTAACTCTGGCAGAACAACTCAGAATTTGTTGAGTAGTGGAAACTGGAAAGAGGGCTTAGGTTATGGAGATGATAAGAATGATAAAGGAACTGTAGATATTAAGCCTATAGTTGTTAAACAAAAGCCAAAGTTAAAACCTGTTAAGTTTGTAGCTGTAAAGTCTGATACTGAGAAATCAGAAGTTAAAAAGGAATTAACTTCTGACAAACTAAAACAGGAAAAGACAACTGAAGTAAACGTAGGCTTAATGACAAAGAAGCAGCTTAAGCATAAGCTGAAAGATGTTAAGAATGCAAACAAGGTAAAATCACCTAGGAAAAATAGGAATGGAAAGGAAGGTGTGAATAAAAGCAATGATTATAAGCCTGTTCCTGATGCTCCTAGAAAAACGTGTCATAACTGTGGAAGTTCTAACCATCTGGCTTCTTTTTGCAGGAAGAATAAGAACATAAACTCCTTACCTTCAAAGTCAGGAGTTAAGAGTCAGTCTGTTAGATATAAGCCACAAAATCCTTGTTTTCATTGTGGTAGTTTATGGCATTCCATTTATACTTGTAAGGAATATCACAGTCTGTACTATGATTATTATCAAATAAAACCATCTTTAAAGAAAGTTAGCATTGTTCCTTCTAGTGTAAGTTCTGATTCAAAGTCTGATAGTGTAAATTCTGATAAGAAAAATGTTAACATAAACTCTGATTCTAAATCCGCTGCAAATGTTAACAAACTTAATAAGGCCAAAGGATCCAAGCAAGTCTGGGTCCTTAAAACTAATCATTAGTGGTCTTTGTGATTGCAGGGCAACAGGAAAAACATCCTAGTTCTGGACAGTGGATGTTCAGGACACTTGACTGGAAATAAAGCCCTGCTATCAGACTTTGTGGAGAAGGCTGGCCCAAGTGTTTCTTATGGAGATGGCAACATTGGAAAAACATTGGGATATGGCAATATCAATCTTGGGAATGTCATCATTAAAGAAGTAGCTCTGGTCTCAGAACTTAAACATAATCTGCTGAGTGTTAGTCAAATCTGTGATAGAGGTTATCATGTGGATTTCTTTGAAGAACACTGTGAAGTTATAAGTAAATCTAGAGGCAAAGTTTTTCTGAAAGAATACAGGCGTGGTAACATTTATGAAGCCAAGCTTTCAACAAGTACTGATGGTTCTGCAATCTGTCTGATGAGTAGAGCATCAATTGAAGAAAGCTGGAACTAGCACAAGAAACTCTCTCATTTAAATTTCAATAATATACATGAACTAGTCAAGAAAGATCTTGTGAGAGGACTTCCAAAATCAGTATTTGCTCCTGATGGCCTTTGTGATTCTTGTCAGAAGGCTAAACAAAGGAAATCTTCATTCAAGAGCAAGACTGAATCATCAATTCTTGAGCCTTATCACCTACTACATGTTGATCTATTTGGTCAAGTGAATGTCATGTCTATTGCAAAGAAGAAATATGCTATGGCCATAGTGGATGAGTTCACCAGATACACATGGGTGTATTTCTTACACACAAAAAGTGAAACTGCATCTATCTTGATTGATCATATCAAGCAACTGGATAAATTGGTTAAAGACTCTGTGAAAATTATAAGAAGTGATAATGGCACTGAGTTCAAGAATTCTACAATGGAAGAGTTCTGCAAATACCAGGGAATCAAGCAGGAATTTTCTGCTCCTGGAACTCCACAGCAAAATGGAGTTGTTGAAAGAAAGAATAGAACTCTTATTGAAGCTGCACGAACTATGCTTGATGAAGCAAAGCTTCCAACCTATTTCTGGGCTGAAGCTGTACAGACTGCTTATTTTACTCAAAATGCAACACTCATTAACAAGCATGGAAAGACACCATATGAGATGGTGAAGAAAAAGAAGCCAAACCTGAAGTATTTTCATGTATTTGGATGCAAGTGTTTTGTTCTTAAGACTCATCCTGAACAGCTATCCAAATTTGATCTAAAAGCTGATGAAGGAATCTTTGTTGGATATCCACTTTCCACAAAAGCCTTCAGAGTCTATAACTTGAGAACAAGGGTGGTCATGGAATCTATCAATGTCTCCTTTGATGATAAGAAAATTACTGGACTTGAAGATTTCAATGATCATGATCAGCTGAGATTTGAAAATGAAGACTTAAATTCTGATACTGAAAATCCTGACAGTCTAAATCCTGATACTGCAAACTCTGATGGATTAAACTCTGATGTTATTGAAACTGTTGTGACTACATCAAAGGAAGATGCACCTGTGCAGGGGGCATACTGAATATACAACCACATCTCAAAAAGCATCAGAACATACAACTGGTTCTTCAAGTTCTGATTCATCAAGTTCTGATAAGCCAAGTTCTGATAATTCTGAAAATTTAAATACTGAAGGATCCAACTCAGAGAGCATAGTTTCAGGGGGAGCATCAGAAGATGTTGATGAAGATGGCATGGATCATGGGGGAGCATCCAGTTCTAGAGAAAACCTTTCATCTGCAAGGAAGTGGACTAAATCACATACACCTGACTTAATAATTAGAAATCCTGATGCAGGTGTCAGAACTAGAACAACTACTTCAAGTGAATGTCTTTACAATTCTTTTCTTTCTCAGACTGAACCAAATAAAGTGGAAGAAGCTCTTCAAGATGCTGATTGGGTGCAAGCAATGCAGGAAGAGTTGAATGAATTTGAAAGAAACAAAGTCTGGACCCTAGTGCCAAGACCAAAGAACAAATATGTTGTTGGTACAAAGTGGGTATTCAGAAACAAAACTGATAGTGATGGCATAATTACAAGGAATAAAGCAAGGTTGGTTGCAAAAGGATATTCTCAACAGGAGGGAATTGATTATGATGAAACATTTCTACCAGTTGCTAGATTGGAAGCCATAAGGATATTTTTGGCTTATGCTGCTCATAAAAAGTTTACTGTCTTTCAAATGGATGTGAAAAGTCCTTTTCCTCAATTGAGAATTGGAGGAGGAAGTATATGTTGAACAACCTCTAGGCTTTGTAGATCCCAAATATCCAAATCATGTCTACAGGCTTGATAAAGCACTTTATGGCCTTAAGCAAGCTCCAAGAGCATGGTACGAGACTTTAGCTCAGTTTCTTCTGGAAAGTGGATTTAACAGAGGAACTATAGACAAAACATTGTTCTACCTCAACCATGGAAAGGACTTACTTCTGGTTCAGATATATGTTGATGATATCATCTTTGATTCTACAAATGACAGACTTTGCAAGAAGTTTGCCAAACTGATGCAGTCAAGATATCAAATGAGTATGATGGGGGAACTTAGCTATTTTCTGGGTCTTCAAGTTAAGCAGAATGAAGAAGGCACTTTTATTTGTCAAACCAAGTACACCAGAAATTTGCTGAAGAAATTTGGAATGCAAGATTGTTCAAGTGCATCCACTCCCATGGCCATTGCAACAAAACTGGATAAGGATACTGGTAAATCAGTAGATATTACTGATTACAGAGGTATGATTGGCTCTTTACTCTATCTAACTGCTAGTAGCCTGATATCATGTATGTTACATGTCTTTGTGTAAGATTTCAAGCAGATCCAAGAGAACCTCACTTAACAGCTGTGAAAAGAATTTTCAAGTATCTTAAAGGAACAGCTGATCTGGGATTGTGGTATCCTAGAGAATCAGATTTTAAACTAATAGGTTACTCAGATGCAGATTTTGCAGGTTGTAAAATTGATAGGAAAATCACAAGTGGAAGTTGCCAATTTCTTGGAGGCATATTGGTTTCTTGGTTTAGCAAGAAACAAAAGTCAATTTCCACATCAACTGCAGAAGCAGAATACATTGCTTCAGGAAGCTGATGTGCACAAATTCTTTGGATGAAGAATCAGTTACTGGATTATGGGTTAACATACTTTAAAATCCCTATTTACTGTGATAATCAAAGTGCTATTGCTATGACAGGTAATCCAGTTCAACACTCAATGACAAAGCATATCAGCATTAGGTACCACTTCATAAGGGAATATATGGATGAAAGTACAGTGGAATTGCACTTTGTTCCAACAGATCAACAACTAGCAGATATCTTCACAAAACCACTGTGTGAAGCTACTTTTACAAGATTGGTAAATGAACTTGGAATGGTTTCAGGTTCTTTCTCTAAATCTGCTTAGTTTTGTTCTGATGCATCAGACTTTATGATCAGTATTTACAGATATTACTCTCTTTGTGTATTCTGTGCCTAATTGAAAATTGCTTAAGTACTGATTGTTGTCTGATGTGAATTTCTAAAACTCTGATAGTGAAATGAATGTTTCTGTGACTATTCAATCCTATGAGGATAACTGTGCTAGATGTTGACCTAGTAGTCTTTAATATACTAAAGATCCCATGTTAGAAGTAATTATTTATGTGGAAATCTATTGACACAAGCAAATTCTGATATTGAGCTTAGTTAAGTTTACTTTGTCTATCTTATTACTAAGTCAAAAACTAGAATAATGCTTCTCATGTGTTA
The DNA here is from genome assembly GCF_009905375.1 of Apium graveolens. Classification (NCBI taxonomy): domain Eukaryota; kingdom Viridiplantae; phylum Streptophyta; class Magnoliopsida; order Apiales; family Apiaceae; genus Apium; species Apium graveolens. The sequence goes on along the minus strand of NC_133657.1, from coordinate 12,751,190 downwards.
AGTTCTGATGTTAGTAAATCTGCTGAATGTACTAATTGCTGATAAACCTCACTTATCTAAAGAAAAAGGAAAAGAACAAGGAATAAAAATCAGGCACTCCTTTGAGATCTAGAGTAAAAATGTGGAAGGGACGACCCAAGTGCATTGCTGGTATTAAGTAATATGCATTAGAAAAGTAAATAATTATTTTTCTTGGTGACTTTTCACACTCTATGATTACTGGAGAAATACTCTGATAATAACATAAATTCTGATAAGCAGTCGTGACTCACTTACACTGAGAAGCCACTGTAAAATGGAATTTCAAAATATGCATAAAATAAGCACAAAACAGTTGAGGTGGACTCATGCATAAACTCATTCAATAGTAGGCTTCAGCATAATGACATATTTTAAGTAAAGATTCTTAGTTATGCCTTATTTCTAAGATGTACTGAAGTGAATCAGACTTTACTCTTTGTCTGATATTTAGCTTAAATGCACACACTTTCACTCCATATGAATGATGAAAATTACTGTGGTGATCAATGTTGTTTTAGATGAACAGTTTATGTGTCAGATTGCATACACTCTGAGGACAAGTTATGATGGAAGTTCTGATGATTAAATTCTGAAGAACCGAAATCAGAATTTATGTGAAGAATTACAGAAATAGGCATTCACTTTTCGAGTTAAGAAATCATGTTCTGATGACTGTTAAGTTCTGATATAAGTCTAAGTGCTGATATTAAATTCTGATCCTTTACTTGACTTATTTGTGGTTAAAATCTGAAACAGTCTCATTTTACATCAGAATATGTTCGGGTGAGATATTAACAGTCACTACATTTAGGGTTAGTGGTACACGTCGATGCACAATAATGTTTCTTGTTTCTTGTCTACAACACCTTCTCTGCATCTAGATGTTGATGATCAGAATATAGGTGAGCATCAGAATATGGCTGTTGATCAGAACTTGGAAGCAGATCAGCCCTTAGAGGATGATGTTGAAGCCTCAATTGCTTCTCATACTGTTCTTTTAACAGAAGATGCTGATTCTGTAAGTTCTGATGCTGCAAATACTGATAATACTGGTGATGCTGCTATAAATGAAGATGCTAATGCAGCTGGTCCATCAGGACATGCACCTCAACAAATGTTCACAAAAGTGAGATAGTCAAGAAGTTTGTTACAAGGGAAGCATCAGTACCTTGGAGTGAAACTCCTAGAGGACAGGAGTGGACTAAGGAGTGGAACACAGTTACCTTTGTTCCATCTGAAACAATTCTTGTTGAGCACTTGGAAAAAGCTGATGAGATGCTAATTAATGATGATTTCAAGACACAGCTTCGAGTCACTGCATTGAGTACTAGACATCTTCAAGGTCTACATTCAACAACTCATGTAGAGGTGCATAAAATTCAGGAAGAATTGCTCAAGCAAGAAATGACTAAGAAAATTGACAAGAAAACTTTCTTCCAACCTACCTTTGACAGAGTTGCTTACATTGAGAAGACCCAAGAGAAGCAACAGTCTCAAATTGATGAACTTTTGAAAAATCAAGCTTCTCAGCAATCTCAACTCGATGAAATCCAATCCTCAGTGGAAATGCTTGTCTCTCTTCTCTTACCTGCTGATGCCAAAAAGGGGGAGAAGGTAATTAAGTTCAAATGCAAAACTGTTAAGACACTGAAGGGGAAGGATGATGGAAAAGATGACAGGGAAACTCTGGAATGGGTGGAGGTCATAGTCAAGGTAGAGGTCTTTCATCAAGAAGAGCTGAAGCTACAAGTCATAGAACAAGTTCTGATACTAGAAAAAGAATTCTTTCTGGTACTAGTAAAAGAATAAGTTTTGATGAACTTTTGGATCTTGATGAAGAAATTTTAAGACAGTTATTTTTAAAGGAAAATCTAGGAATGGACTTTGAGAGTCTGGAAAAGATGACCAGGGAAACTCTGGAATGGGTGGAGGTCATAGTCAAGGTAGAGGTCTTTCATCAAGAAGAGCTGAAGCTACAAGTCATAGAACAAGTTCTGATACTGGAAAAAGAATTCTTTCTGGTACTAGTAAAAGAATAAGTTCTGATGAACTTTTGGATCTTGATGAAGAAATTTCAAGACAGTTATTTCTAAATGAAAATCCAGGAATGGACTTTGAGAGTCTATTGGAAGAAGAAGCTTGACTTAAATCAGAAAAAGTTAACTCTAAATCTAAAGCTTCTGTTGGTGAAAAGAAACTTCCAAAGGTCAAAGGTATTGTGATAAAAGAAAGAACAAATATTGAGGCAACCAAGGCTAAATCAAAATTGCAGATAGATCCAAGGTCGAAGGGCAAAGAAAAAGTTGGTGAACCTATAAAGGTTTATGTGCCTCCTGTGGATGAAGAAATATCTGTTGAAGATGCTGATCTGACTCTGACTTCAAGAAAGAATTCTAAGACAACCTCTGACATGGCTCAAGTTGTTCAGAGTCAAGATTTAGTTAGTTCTGATATTACAAAGAAGCAAGTAACCTCTGACATAGCTCAAGTTGACTTGATATCAGAAGATAAGGAAAAGGAAACCTCTGACATTGCTCATGTTAAACCTTCAAAGATACTCCTACCAGGTTTCACCAAAGCCAAACAGACTGACTGCATCAAGTGGTTTTGAAGCAAGAGTGGTTACTGGAAATGAAGCAAGAGATAAATCTGGATTGGGTAGTGCTGATGAAAGAAGAGTATAGAACACAACCAATGATCCAATTTCCTTAAGTGAACCAGGTATTGGAGCAACTCCTGAAAGATTGAATCAACTAGAATTTGTACAGATGGTTTACCATACCTACTTGAAAGAACACATCTTGTTATACTTCATGACAGATGGTAGGGTTTACCACATAAGGGAAAATGCTATTCCACTGAAGTATTTTGAAGAACTGGAACATGTTTTATTTTTACTTCAAGTGAATGACAGAATAACAGAAAGTGCTGCAAACTATTTGAAGAGTCAAATTCAGAAACAGAAAAGACTTTATTCTGTAAAGTCTGACAACACATATCTTCCAAAGTACAGAGATCACAAGGGTGATATTGTTGAGATGAAGCCTAACTCTGCTAAGATTATAACTACCTTTCTGGGTTACAAGGCTATAGAATTCAATCTTGAGTCTAACAAGGCATATTTGATCAGACTGGATCAGGACATAAGGAAAGCTAGAATTAATGATCTCAGGGCTGCTATCTTTCAAACTGGTGAAGATTCTGTAGAGCTTAAAGATGCTAAAATGAGGATGATTGATGAACTCAGATATGTTGAGAGATGTTTGTTAACGAACTATCTCAGAACAACTCCTAACATTAGAGAGATCATAAAGTGAAGCCAAGTCAAGATCTACAACTGCTCAAATTCTGATATGAATACAGACTGAAGTTGTTATCAGAAGTTAAAGTTGGTAAAGCTTTAAGGACTGTAAGTTGTAGTTATCTAGTCAAATTCTCATGCATTTGTACTTAATGTTTTTGACATCATCAAATATTTGTTAAACTCGTATATTATGGTAATTTACAAGTTGGGGGAGATTGTTAGATATATTTGATAATGTCATGACTAATATGATTTATGTTTAGTTTTCAGATCTTACTTAAACAGGACAAATCAGTACTTAACTGAAATCAGCACTTATACTGAAGTCGGAACTTAAGTTATCAGTACTTAAGGTTCAGGAGATATTTATCAGAAGATAATATCAGGACTTAAAGGAAACGTTCAGATAAGGAAGGCGGCTGATTGATTAAAGTGAAGATCAAGACAAACGTAAGAAGAGATATGCATGAAGAAAGAATTCTATGAAGAATAAAATACTTGGAAGAAAAGATATCTGATTGATATATTTTAGGAAGCAGAATTATATTCCATATCAATTAGCGATTATCTTGTAACTGTGTAGTATATAAACACAGACATAGGGTTTACACTATAAGTGTTATCATTATCGAGAATATTATTCTTTGTAACCCTAGCAGCTCTCGTGATATTTGTTCATCACTGAGAGAGGACAGTTCTGCATTGTAATATAGTTTATTAATTTGAATAAAGTCTGTTTTTCTGTTACTTGTGTTATTAGAATTCGATTTGATTGTGCTATACACTGTATTCAACCCCCTTCTACAGTGTGTGTGACCTAATAGAACAAGTCAGTGATAGGCACTAAATGGGTATTCAGGAACAAGCTAGATGAAGATGGCATTGTAACGAGGAACAAAGCCAGACTGGTAGCTAAAGGTTACTCTCAAGAAGAGGGTATAGATTATGATGAAACCTATGCACCAGTAGCTAGACTTGAGGCAATCAGGATGTTTCTGGCATTCGCAGCGCATTCAGAATTCAAAGTTTATCAAATGGACGTGAAGAGTGCATTCCTGAATGGAGAGCTAGAAGAAGAAGTGTATGTGGAACAACCACCTGGTTTTGAAGATCCAAATCTGGCTGATTTTATATACTTTCTATTCAAAGCTCTCTACGGTCTTAAGCAAGCTCTAAGGACATGGTATGACACTCTCTCTGAGTTTTTACTTGAAAATGGTTTTACTAGAGGTGTCATAGATAAAACTCTATTTCATAAAGTGCATAAATTTGATATGACATTAATTCAAGTATATGTTGACGATATTATATTTGGTTCTACTAATGATGATCTTTGCAAGAGATTCTCTAAGCTAATGCAGAGTAAGTACGAGATGAGTATGATGGGAGAGCTGAACTACTTTCTTGGATTACAAGTGAGTCAAAGGAAAGATGGAATATTCATTTACCAATCTAAGTACATCATAGAACTTCTTAAGAAGTACAATCTGGAAGATTCAACTCCAGCAAAGACTCCCATGCTAACAGCCTCCAAGCTTGATCAGGACAAAACTGGTAAGAAAGTTGACATCACAAGCTACAAAGGTATGATAGGCTCATTACTTTATCTCACAGCAAGTAGACTAGATATCATGTTTGTAACATGCTTATGTGCTAGATTTCAAACTGAACCAAAAGAATCTCATCTAATAGCTGTTAAAAGAATATTTAGGTACCTCAAGGTAACTCCAAATCTTGGAATTTGGTACCCTAAAGGTACAAGTTTTGACCTAGTTGGCTATACAGATTCAGATTTTGCAGGTTGTAAGATTGACCGGAAAAGTACATCAGGAAGCTGTCAGTTTTTTGGAAGAAGATTGGTATCCTGGCATAGCAAGAAGCAGCACTCAGTATCCACATCAACTGCTGAAGCTGAATACATAGCTGTTGGAAGCTGCTGTGCTCAAATCTTGTGGATGAGGAACCAACTCCGGGATTATGGTCTGTTGTTATGAAAGATCTCAATATTTTGTGACAATACAAGTGCAATAGCAATCTCAAACAATCCAGTTCAGCACTCAAGAACAAAGCATATTGATATCAGGTATCACTTTATCAGAGAGCATGTCACAAATAGCACTGTGGAATTACACTTTGTACCCACAGAGGATCAAATTGCAGACATCTTCACCAAACCACTTGATGAAAACACTTTCTCTAAGTTGGTTAGTGAACTTGGGATGTTAAATATTTCTAATTAATTTTAGAAGTCAATAACTGCAATTTGTTCTGGTTAAATTCACTTGTTTAAATTCAATTTCTTAAGGACATCTGAATTTACATGTCACTAATTATTTCTCATAATTCAATCATTTCTGTGCTTGCATACAATTTATATATATGGTTGAGCACATTCATATTGATAAAGCTATTATAATTTAATTTCAGTGGACTTTAAGTAATTAATATTTAAAGTGGTTCATTGAAATTAATATTAAATATTTTGCAGCATAATCATTTTTCACAAAAATGTAGTGTTATCAATGTAATGATAATATTTGTAGAAGTAGTGAAAAATAGTTGTGATTTATTATTTTTAACATTCTTTTTAATGATTAAATATTTAAAAGATGTTTAAAATGATTTACAGTAGCACGGAGGTTGCTGTGTCGCGAGAGAGGGAAAGCCTTAGAAAATTTCTAAGTACAACTCTCCTGTGTCACCATAGAGACTGTGTCGCCACAGAGAGAAAGCCTTAGAAATTCTCTAAGTACAACTCTCCTGTGTCACCACAAAGTCTGTGTCGCCACAGAGAGAAAGATTTAGAAATTCTCTAAGTTCAACTCTCCCGTGTCGCCACAGGAAGGTGTCGCCACACAACAACTTTGTGAAATTTGGTTTCTGTGTTGCGAGTATATATACACACAGATTGATTTGTTCTAATATATACACACAACTCAAATCGCAGGAGAAGGACTTAATCTCATTTTGATCAAATCAGTAACAAACCTCTGCCGAATTTTATAATTTTTGTAGTTTTTGAAAGCCCAAATAACAAGGATTCGATTGATACCAAAATCATCTACTTTCACCGAGTATTTTTGGAAATCGAAGTACTTAGTTTGTGATTGTTTAAGGCTTTGTTTGGCAAAGTTGTTAATTGGTTTTATCTTAATTTAATTTAAGGCCTTGTTTGGTTATTCTTTAAGAACTAAAGTGTGTTAAATAAGAGTCTATTTATTTTTTTTAATAATTCGAAGAGCACAATTCAATTTATTTTAAATCTAAATTTTATTCTCATTTTATTTAAATGGCGAATAAAATTCAGATTCCAAAAACAAATTTTGTTTCTATTATTGAACGTGATCCCATGAAAATGGTACACTTTGAAACTTGGATCCGTTTTTTAAACAAACATTCAATTGTGCGCTTCGCATTAACAACTAATGTGAAATTAAATGTTGAGCTTCTCAGGCATGTACACACAACAGCTATAGACTCTTCTGCAGATGAAAAATTAGCTTTTTCTTTTGACATTGATGATGCTACCATCAGAATTACATAGGATGATTTCAATGAACATCTTCAGTTACCTCGTGATAACTTTGATGACATTTCAGAAGATTGGGAACTACTCAGCTTCTTCAGAGCAATAAGGAGCACAATGACAGCGAATGATGATTTACCAAGGCACTTCAAAAAAAGTCATCTTCCGAAGGAATGAAATCTATTCTTCAATATACTGTCTCATTGCTTGTCTCCCATGACAGTTGGATTTCATGGACTCACTATCTTCAATCAAGTTGTTGGGGTTGCTATCGCGAATAATCTTTGCATCAACTTTGGGAGGTTATTCATGGAGCGCATTTTGGAGAACCAATCAAATCATCAGAACTTTATCCTATATGCAAGGTTTCTTCAGATAGTGCTAAATGGAAAACTGTCAGAAGCCCAAAAGACATCCACTTACATTGACTTAATGCAAGATCCTCCTATCTTGTCTCAACTGGTAGTAACAAAGCTACACAAGAAAGGGAACTATCCAAACTCAGAGGTTGCTTTCCTAACAGACCACATGATAGATGTCTTTGCCACTATCAATGCTCAATATAAAGAGGAAGAAGAAGTTGTAGATGCATCTATAGCTGCAGATGAACCTCAGGCTGAAAATGACCCACAGGAAAATATTGATCATGAACCTGAAGAAGATGTGAATATAAAAAAAGATCAATCTATTTCTGAGCATGGTGACCAAGCAGAGGCTGAAGTTGAACAAGAACAAGAAGCTGAACCTGAAGATTCCCCTCAACCTGAAGCTGCTAGTCCACCACATCAAGCTGCTGAGTCTACTCATTCTAATACCTCTGTCTAAAGACCAGTCTTCTCAGGTATGGGTACTTCTGCTATGAGTCATACTTTTGAAGCATGCTCTGATTTTATTATCATAGATCAATTACACCTTGATTCTCAGCACACACAGATACTTTTTGAATAAGTAGATAGGCTAGGGAGTGAATTTGGCATGCCAAAAATTCATAACCACCCTCTAGAGCCAAACCAAACACCGTCATCTGTCCTAGCTCAAACCCTGGAGTATAAGGACCCTATGCAAATAGAGGGAGAAATTGCACTAGATGCAGCAAATAAGGAAGGTACTTTGAGTGGACCCGCAGCTCTGTCTCCTATGAAGCAAAGTAGTGAACATCCTGAGACAACTGCAAACCTCCAAGTATCTTCTTAAAAGGATTCTCTGGCTAAAAAGGCAACTACACAATTACTAGATCTTGAAAGAGATGTGTCCTATGTCCAATCATATATGATGATTTAGGAATAACTTTTATGTAATCTGTTTTGATTTCATTGATATTAATAAAAGACTTGTTTTGGTTTTATTGCGGGCTTTATCTATTTAATGTTTAAATAAGATATACCATAGTTTAGAGTAAAGTTTTTTATGGATTATGAAGAGATCATAATAATGAGACCTAAAAGATGATAAATCTAAACTTAAATATTTCCTGGTCATAGGATTACTAACTGGTAATTAGTAATCCGCAAAGATCGGTACATACTATGCTTGCTTCATTATGAAGGATGTCTGTTCTCATAGACATTTGTGTGGTGACACTATAGCTAGTATGTAGGTGATTATTATAGAATAAGTTTACTGAACATGACTCACACAGCTGAACAACTGATGGAGTTCACTCACGTGTCAGCAGTTGTTCACATAGTGATAGTTGTACAAGTATCCTTAGACTTGAGGTCATCATAGTTATCTTGTGTACACTGAACTATGCTTTGGTTTAGTTCTTAGTCTCCAGGGACAATTATAAGGGCTCTATTGGGTATAGGAATTTGTACACGAAGATAGTGTATGATCAATAAAGGATCTACCCCTTCCAATGAAGGAAGAAAATGTTCAATGCTGATCCACTTATGCTAGTTCAAGAATCTCTGGCCAGAGTGAATGAAATTAGAAAGGAGTTTCTAATTTACATTAAATAGAAGTAAGCATAGTGAATGGGAAAGCAAATGATTAAATAAGATAGGCTTGACACAAGTTCCATGCCTTGTATTTAATCGTGACATTGCAGGGTAGAAGGAATTGATTGTACGGTAACTACTCACTGAATAGGTTCTTGGTATTCTAAGCAGTGAATTCGTATTATCCGGATAGTCGCGATATGCTGAGAAGTATCCCTCACGATGTAGAATAAATATGATTAATTTATTAATTAATCATATTTAATGAATTAGAGAATTTATATAAATAATAATAAAATAGTTTTATTATTATTTATTTCTACTACCGGCTTAATATTGAACCTACAGGGTCACACCATAAAAGAGAATGATTTAATGGTGGAGGAATTAATTAATAATGGCTGGTAATTATTTATTTGTGAAATAAATAATTAATTAGCAGATTTAATAATTGATTAAATGAGATTTAATTAATTCTTAATATTATTAATTAAGAATTTAATTTTGGAAATTAAATCAAGTGAGAGAATTATTTTTCTAAAGTGTTTAGAAAAAGGATTAATGATTAAAAGGTGTTTTAATTATTAGTTAATTGGTTAATAAGAATAATCAATTAAAGGGTTAATAATAATAATATTTTATGGAAAATTTTCAGCTGAAAAATTTGCCTATAAATATACTATTATAAACTCTATTTGCCTCAACCCAAATAATTAACCCTAATTCTAAAGTAGAACAAGAGGGAGGCAACTAATTCTCTCAACCTCTTCCTCCTCCATCACATTGTACTCTTGGTGGATACTGGTGGAGTACTTCACACTTGAGGAACAGCTGCTAGGGATTTCCGGTCATCGTTCTTGGATCGCTATTAAAGACCTCCATCTTTCCATTAACGTAAAGCTTCTTAAGGTAAACATACTGAATTACGAATTAAATATTATTTTTCGCATGGATCCTGCGGAGGGTTTCGGTTTTTTTTTAAGATTTAAATTTACGTTTTCGTTGCGTTTATGTGCTAAAAACCCTTCAGATCTATCTTCTCAACAAGGTAGATCTATCAAAATTCGCCCGTCAGCCACGGCATCCTGTAACGAGTCAAACACCTTATCCAATATCCAAGCTCTTGAAGCTTTAAATGAGTCAATTAGAAGAGTACTATTTGGTGAGGAAGTATTGACGGTAACAGGGAATTCAACCATTTTACGGTTAGAATATCCTGTTCAAGGTCCTTTAATGGATCAACTGCCTTCACAGGTGTTAGGAGAGAGTGCTGTAATCGATACCAAACCTAGCACATCACTTACCTCCCCAGGACTAATAAACCTGGATGTATCTGCGGATAATGGATTCGACGTAGGTACGGATCGGCAACCCATTGGCGATGAATCAGATTTAACTGGTGAGCCAAAGGGGAATGTATCTTCACAGATACAAGGGGAAGCTGGGGATCAGATGCCGGATATGAAGGCCCCAGTGCTCCCTCCAGAGATTCAAACTCTGGATGAATCATCTCCTGATGATAGGCAACTTGTCTCAGACAAGGATGGGGAATTGCGAACTCCCATTGCACCACTGCTGACCTCCTTAAGGATGGCTCCAGTGTCTTCTACATGTACACTTGGAGCTCAGAGCTTTGAGAGGAGTGAACTTGTGAGAACGAGTGACACACTTGACCCTAAACCGAGTGATAGAGTGTTGAGCGATACACTGCGAGAAGCCTGTGAGACACCTACCATCCAAACTACACCTATAGATCTATCAAATTACGTCATTAAAGATTATCTCAAAGAGCAGCTAGCATTCAAAGACAGTTATCTCAAGGAACAGATGGCTCTTAAAGATCAACACTTTCAGACATAACTATCTCTCAGAGATCATTAGATCGCCAGTCTTTCCGATCAACTTGAACATCAACAAGCAGCATTCGCCAGTTTACGGGAATTCGTTGAGTGATCTCTCTCTCATACAGAAAAGGAAAAGCAACTGCCAACACTAAGCCAAAGATCTCAGTTAGCAAGCAAGCACCGATCCCGGTCTCATCTGAAGTAGCTCTTGCCAGTACTGGGCTAATGACCTCAGTCAACAAGCAACTGCCTGCTTCTCTTGAGATCCCTGTCTCGACCTTACATGCTCAATCAACACCAGCTCTGAAGGATAACCCAATTGAGGGGGAGAAAAGGGTAGTTGTTATGGATAAAAAACTAAGGTTATTATTTGCTGTATTTATTACTAAGATTCGAGAGCTCAAGGCCTTTAATGGCTGCTCTCGTGTTTCGTAGCTTAATTCTGCCTTTACGAGATGCCTACGTATCTCTGTGAATTAGAGAATCAAACCAAAAAATGTAGTTCTGATCTGTGGGGTGAGGCTCCTTATATAGATGTTGGGAGTCTTTGAATTGGACTTGGTATAGGAGACTTGGTGGGCAAGTCTCATAATTAGAATGGACTTTGGAGTCCTAGATAGTAGGAAACTGATTCCTTATCTTTTTAGGTCCCCTTGAGGCCAATCTACAAGGACTTATATCCCCACTAGGACTTATCTTAATAGCTGTTTTCCTCCTTCATTTATTAATTACGAAATTAATAAATAATCAGGGCTTTTGGCCTTCTTTATTCCATCAGGCCTGATCTGGTCCATCAGGCCTGATCAATGTGTTGACCTTCTTGGTCTGAATGTCATACATCTTCTTATTGGGCCTAGCAGCCCACACCTTGCAATATTTAATTATATAATCAGGATTTATTTATCCCTATCAGTAGTATAATAAGAAAAAGTGGACACTGCTGTTAATCTACTTCAAGATGCCTTTCAGACCACTGGTACGTATGATGAATTTGAAGTAGAGATGAAGGAAGAGCTAGAGGAGAGAATTGATGAAAGCGTGCTCCTAAAGGAAAGATTCTCTAAGGAAAGCGTAACATCTCAGGGGAAGCAATCAGGGCATCTAATCCGAATCATTACAACTCAAAGAAATCTATTGTCTCAGATATATGCTCCAAGACCCTTATTTTCTGAAGAAGAACTAGAAGAAGGTGAAATAGATGAAAGTGATGTTCCGATAGGGTGTCAGCCAAGATTTGAAAAAGTGGCTACGGAAGAAAGAATGATCATCACAGAGGATGAAGAATTTGAAGACGAAGATGCTTTCTCAGACGACTGTCTATCCTATGGAATCACAGAGAAAATCAATCACTCTTATTTGGAAATTCAAGAAGAAATAGAAAGATCTAGAGCAAGAATTCAAAGAGCTATTCAAAGAAAAAGGAACGAAGAGGATAGAGAAGCATATCTTCGAGCTAATAGGAAAGGAAGTAAATGGGAAGAAATAAAGCAGAAAATGGACAAACCAGAAATATATCACTATTCAAACCCTAGAAACTCTAATTTGTTGAGAACTGTGGAGCACTACAGAGAGACATATATAAACATCCACGAGTTCTATGATCAGTTCAGCAAAGTAATTACTAGATCTACTGTGAACATTCTAAAGAATGGATGGAAGATCACTATCAATCACAGAGATGGTCTACAGATGAAAGTGTCTACTAGTGTACTGAAGAAGTTGAACATTGTTGAACTATTTGTCTTAGCCTCAAAGATCCCATGGTTAAAATCGAATGAAAATGAATATTTCAGAGACAGGCTTTGGAGAATGATGATGGATGTATCTCCTCAAGCATTTATGTATCCATTCATGATCAAACTTGTTGCGGGTGGTAGATTGCAGAATATCACCATGTATGACCAACACATAAGAACCATTCATTTTCTACAACTTACCTTTCTGAAAAGTCAACTAAGGAGCAAAAGAGCTAAACTGACAGCTCCAGGTGTTAAGAGATCTGAAGCAGATGTCAAAGCTGCTGAAGTTCTATACGCTTATAGGCTCAATGACAAGATGAGAGACACAGAGAAGGATATGAGGGCAATCACTAGAGAATATCATGAAATGGTGTTCATTAATGGAGAAGCAGAAATTAATCTTCTGAAAGATACTGAACCCATAATCAGCATTGACAATGAAGGAGAGCTAGTCTTTAGAATCAACAAATGCAGAATCAGAATCAAAGACTTCAGGATAAGTGAATCAAGCTCAATTCAACAAGCCTTGACGGATGTCAAACTATCCACTTGTAAAGAAGACATGGTTGCTTTGATCCCTATCATAAATATTCTTGACGAAGTAATGGAAGAAGAATCGATCAATGACACTAGAAGAGTGAGGGGACATCCAAAAAGGATAACAGTCTTCGTAATATCCAGAAAATCCTCTCTATTGTTTGATATGGTTCCTAAATGCTCTAAAGTCAAGTATCTTGAGATAATGCTTCACGAGCTAAACAATCCACCTCCAGTCAATGCACTTGAAATAGAAGCTCTTGATTGTGTTCAAGCTAGATTGAATGAGCTGAAAGAATCTCCTCCTAAACCCTCAGGTCCTAAGAAGAAAGTCTCTAAGAGAAAATCCGTTCAGCCTCAAGAAGCAGAAGGAAGCAAAAAGCAGAAGAAGATAAAGACAAAGAAGACATAGAGTATATGTTCAGGCTAGAGGAACACTTCTTTGTAATTTGTATCTTAAGAAATCTGGAAATGAATATGTAATCCAGAATGTATTTAATATCTTTATCTGTTTTACAGTACATACTTTTTCTTATTATCAGTTGAGTTATCCTTATGGATTTGCTTGTCAAACTCTAACAATCAAATAGGGGGAGATTGCAAAGCATAATGTAATGTAACATGTAATCGGGGATTTATAACTCAACATGAAAATGAAAACAGATAAACATTATTAAACTGTGAAGCACAGGAACCCTTCAGATGAAGAAAGGATAAACACAAAGAACCAAATGATGTGATTGATTCATTAAGTCCTCCTACAGATCATGGGAAGAAGTTCATTGTTATGTTCATGCAGCCATGAAGAACAAGACATCAAGGGGCTTTAAATATCAGTTGCATGTATTGACTTCAAGTGTTATAGATCAAGGGTTCAGTGAAAGAAGCAATGGATAAACATCAGTATGTATCAACTCAGAATCACAAGACAAATTGAATCAGGATCCTCTCAGTGCTAGTTGTTTGTGAACCAGACCAGTGCACCAAACATCAGCATTCAAGGAAGTATTTTGATTCAATTAACAGAAGGAAAATGATTGATACATTAAAGAATGGTTTGACACGAAGCCAAAATATTCTAAGTAAAGACAGCTTTCTCTACCTGTCGCCACAAGAGATGTAACCACAGAGAAATGGCTCCAAGGAAACTCTGTCGCCACAGAGGTGTTGGAACAATTGCTCAAGGAAACTGTCGCCATAGAGGTTGTCGCCACAGAAGAGCAATTGTCGCCATAGAGCCTGTCGCCACCACAGAGAATTACAAGACAACTCTGTCGCCATAGAGCTGTCGCCACAGAGGATGCACAGAGGAAACTTGTCGCCACAGATGTGTTGTTCACTGATTTAATGTGCAGGAAAGTTAAATGATTTGTGTGGACAATAATTGGCCAGCTGTCCATTTAATTTTGAAATACTATAAAGTAATAATTGAATGTAATTCAATTCGGTTGGTTATCTTCTTCAGCAAACACAGAAAGTTTACGAGAGCTCCATTAAAGCTTCACATTTATTATCCTTGTAAACAGAATGTTATGCTGCTGAATTTATTGTAGCTAATCAATACATTGATTAGATTGTAGCAACCTCAAGGTTTATATTAATAAAACAATATATTCCTTGAATTATTTTGTGTTGTTTTTTATTCCGTACTTTTAACGAAGAACTTGAAATGAATCGAAAAAGATTGTAGGTATTGTATTCAACCCCCCCTTCTACGATACTTTCGGACTAACATATACGAACTGTTATTTTTGCATTAGTAGCATCTGTTGACGAAGAAATTTAGTAGCAACAAAGTTTGAGGTTTGTAACCGGAAATAAGGTCTGTGACGGTGGTTCTTCGTCGGAAAATGTGAACAATAATCATCGGATTTTATGAACTGTGTTTGGTGTTTATGATTATTGCTGGCTGAGATTGCTTAGGGTTAGTGGTGGATCCTTTGTGCTCTCGCTTCTGACCCCTTGCAATTTTCCTACGTATCCCTATTTATAGGGAATCAAGCCAACGTAGTTCTTGGGGAACAAGAAACCTAATGGGCTTAAATATCTTATCCCGTGGCCCAGTAGGAAACCTACTCGAAATCATCTTCTACTAGCTTTAGGAATGTCCGCCGATGAGTCCCAACCACAGAGGCCCAAGCCCCGTCCGCGGCTTCGAGACTTCACGGATAAGGCATCTCCCTGGCCAAGGATAATCCTCCGCTACCAGTTGTTTCTCTAGTCCGTGGATGCAGGTATAGCCATGGTTCACCCAAATATTGGATACATCCTTGTCCCTCGGATAAGGAGCCCCTACCAGATTGCTGGACAAGTGATCCCATGCTTTCGGGTGCAAAGTGCAGGATACTCCAAAGTCTCCCAATAAGGACACACGTTGACTACAAAGACAGATCTCCCAAAGCACACACCTGAGTTTACCCCACATCCCCAATGAGGACACTCATATGCATACCCCTGGAGGTCTCTAACCACGGACACCGCCTTCTTATGGTTGCATTACATGAAGGAGTTCTTCAGTAGAGTACTTGCAACAAATAGGTTAGCAATAATAATCTCCTTCTTCCTCGAATCATCCAAAGAATCCTTCCAAGTAACCATGTTAAAGCATATACAAGCCATCTCTTCTACATAGGGTGCACCTTAATATCTTCCGCAGGTGAAGGACTTGTTCAGAGAATTACACAAAGTCTCTTACTCACCAACAATGCACGCCTCCCTTATCTCATGAGGGCGCACCTTCAGCATCTACGTATATTTAACCAATAATCCTTCATAAACACAGGGCGCGCCTTCCAATATTCAAAGGGCGCGCCTATTCTCTTTTTAGAAAGGAAACTTGCCTTATCTTCTCCAAAATTTTAGGCATACATATCTCAATTTTGACCATTTTATCTGATTCTGACCCGAATAATGTTTATACCAATTTTTGGGCATAACAATTACCCCAAATTCCATAGCTATTGCAAATAGGATTGGAATTTTTACTCGTCTTCATCAAAATTTGTGTAAACTTACGTATTACCAATATTATCTTACAGGGCGTGCCTTTAAAAGGGTGCGCCTCTTAGAACATGCCATTTTGTCTTTATTCAAAATTCAAATAAATATGACTATCAAAGAGGGCGCGCCTTCAAAAGGGCGCGTCCTTTGGATTTCAAACGGCCCGAAATGGTTCCCCTTCTTTCTCGGGAATCGTGACCGATGAGATTGATGGGACTGACAGCTGTCCCACGTTATTTGTATTTATAAATACAGGTAATCATCCATTTTTTACTTTTTTACTTTTCATCTTCTTTTTCACTCCACTTTCTCTTTCGAGAAAATAACACCGCGGTAATTGAGAGCTCTACTCTCTCGAAATCAGTCGATCCTTTCTCGAGCTTTTTTCCGGAAATTTTCTCACCAACCAAAAAGGTACACAAAGATTTTCTCCTTTTTGAGTTTTGTTAAGTAGATTATAATGCATGTCACAGTGACGGTTCGTGTTCTTGGTTATAGATATTCTTGATGTGCATGTATTTGTGTGTATATATCTGTGTATATATTTGTGTATATATTGTTTATAAAATTTAGATCCACAATTTCTGGATTTTGAATTTTAATTTCATGTTTTTTAGAATTTCAACCGTTATTCGGGAATATTTTAAGCCCAATTTGGATTTTAAACGCACTTATCCAATTTTATTAGCAACAACTGTAACGTCTGGGAAAATTACGTCTATATTATATCATATTTATAATAAATTGTGTGTGTTAATGTGTCATTTATGTGTAATTAACTGTCAAACCCTAATTGTTATGTGTTACTTGTATTCTGTGTCGTCCCGATATTTTTAAGATATTTTTCAAATATTTTATTATGCATTTACAGCTTTCATATCAAAAGTTATACGACCCGAATCATGATTTTAAAGCAGATATTTCAAATAAAATAATGGGTCTTATTTTTCATCAAACGGCTTTTACCATCGCGTTATTCTGAACATCTAGGTATTTTTACATGATTTTTACAGTTCAGGATAGTTAGGACGAGCTCGATGGGTTTGACCCGTTTGTAATTCGGGTTGAATGATTTCATGAACTATACGACGATTTTAGGTTATGTTTGATGTTATGAATAGATTCTTCATGTCCTAAGCTTCATCTTGATGTATAGAACATAGATTTTTAAGTTCAGGTTAGTAAAATCGTAGTTTGGCCGGATTTTAAGTCGGTTTCGCCGAAGATGGTGATGCAGGTGTGGTTCTGGTCAGCTACGGCCGAAATTGTGTTGCTACAATGATTTGGAATAGATCCCAGGTGAGAAACGAATCAAACGAAGTTGATTTTGGCCTGAAATTGGCTCGCCGGAATTTGCTCTGGTGGCCGGTTTCTGGGAATAATCCGGTCATGTTCTTCATGACCCGGATTGTGACCCGGTTGACCCGTTTGGTTAACCCGGTTTTGATCTGATTTGTCAGATGCCTGGATTCTGAAAAATATTTCTGGAAAATGATTTTATTTTTATTTTTATTAATTATAAAAATTAGTTTTATTTATTTTATAAATTGATTAATTAATTATTTAATTATTGATTTATATTATAAATAATTCTGAAATATTTTCTAAAATTTAGATTTAATTATTTTCCCAATTATTAATTAATTAATTATTAATTAATTAAAAATGATTAATTATTTTGATAATTAATTGAATAATTTTCAATAAATCATAATAAATTCATTTTAATTCCAAATATTATAGAAAAATTATTTTTAGTTCTGATTTTTCTTAAATAATAATTCAAAAATTATTTTAGGGTTTAATAGTTAGTAATAATTATCTATATTAAATAATAAATTGATTTATCTGTGTTTAATTGATAATAATTAGACCATTAGTCCGATTTGACTAAACCAGTCTATTTCTCTAACAAAAGCTAAGCCAACAAGGCAGGTTGAGCCGGTGATAGACAAAGGTGACATACTTGAAGTGAGTCGCGCAGAAGGCAAGTTTTTCCCTATTCTAATTTCAGAATATTGATATTTCTTCAGATTCATACCACTCTTGCACTCTTTTGATTCTTGTTCATAAACACTGATACACACTTGTTATTCTCTTGTTCATATTTTATTTCGATTCTTGATTTCTCCCTTTTCCTTTGAATTCCTTATTCATATTCCAATTATTACGCATATACATTGGTATATCCTGGTAATTAAAATATATCAAAGCATACTGATTGTTCTGGTTGCTACTCCATGGACTGGATAGTGATATTTTAGGATTAAGTTTTACTTAATCCTAAGGAACGGGACATAACCGGATCCTTGAGATGGGCCGTAGGGCCTGGGTGCCCGACTGGATCTATATAATAAGATATAGATCTGCACTATTTCTTGGTTGATCAGCAGGGTATAGATGCGAACTTGTGTCCAGTTTAGTTCGTTTGTATTCGCCAGCAGTGGCCTTCTTTCTATTCTCGCAAGGTCATATTTTTGCAGATGTACCCAAATTACCAATTTATTTAAACTACTTTAACACTATTTATATTTTTCAGACTTGTTGAGCAATTTTTGGCTCACCCCTTTTTGTTGTTATTCACCTTATTATTTTCAGTTAAGAAGGAATATGAAACCCATCAGGACTCGAGTGGCAAAGAAGCAGGTCAAGCCTCGAGATCCTCTCATACCCAAGGTGTTGATCCCAATCCAGGAAGAAAGTTTTTAGTTGCCCGAACATGTGGAGTGTAGATAGTTAGTGTGTGTGTGTTTGAATAAAAGATGAAATTAGTTTAAAACTGGTTAGACAATAGTTTATAGTAAAGGAAGTTTGTAAGATTTTGAATTTGGTTTGTAATAAAGTAGATAGTGGTTCTTATTTTCATACTTCAACCTAAAAAGATCCTGGTTAGTGTTAAAGGGGTTTAGATACATTTCTTTATTATTTGTTATTCAGATTGTACAGGGTTGGTGATTAGCTAGTAACCCCCAGACTTATACCCCGGGTCTGGAGGGCGTTACAACAACCTTATCATTTTATAAAATTTATCTAGGGCGCGCCAACAGCTTAGGGCGCGCCACCTCATTTTATTATCGCTTCGTAATAACCTACTTAGATTTTACACTTAGACACACCCTTCCATATCGAGGCGCCTTACCCCCTGATTTCTTTTTACTTCAACGTTTAGTATTGTAACACAATTTCTTTCTTGGCGAGCCATCTTAGCTTGGAGCGCGCCTTTAAGGATATAAATGCTTTCAGTCTAAGTCGAACACATATAACTTTTAAATTGGGCGTGCCACCTTCTCAGTGTGTGCATTCTGCTATTTGCCATTCATATTTTCTTCTTGTTGGACGCGCCCTCAACAACTTTTTCCTTTTATTTTGACAGTTGGAAGACGAGGGCGCGTCTTCTCCCTTTCACCCTTTCAAGGAATTTCTTTCAAACCTCGGGATATATTTTCCTCCCAATACCTACTTCAAACCTCAACCTCCAAACGCTCACCATACTCCTGAATTCTTACACGGAGTGGCGCGCATTGTTCAAGAGTCTAAAGAAGGCAAACTAATGGTTGATTCTTCAAAAAGCTCCTCTTTAGACAATCTCCTTTTGGCTCAGAGAAAGGGAAAGAAGAAACTAGTCTCAAAGGAAAGGTCACCACTTCTAGTAGACGATGATCTTATTGATTGGTTAGAAGAATTGAATACAGATAGATACAGAGGCATAGAGATTGGAGTTAACGTTGGTGCAGGCCCATCCAAACTCTCCTACAGAACCATTTCTCCAAGTCTATCTCCACAGCAATCTCAGGGCGCGCCTTCCTCTCCCAACTATGAGGGCGCACCTGATGAAGACCTTCCTATTTTGAGAGAAGAAGCAAACTTTTTTGATGAGGACACTTATCAATTTTCCAATTCTCCCGCGCCTTCTCCTGTCCCTTTTGAATATTGGGAGATCTCTGACAGTGAGGTAGACTTCGATTGGAGCAAGTATAAAGTATGCACTGAGGCTGTGAAGAAATGATTTAGAAAAGAGTAGGGGAAATTATTCTATGTGGGACTTTCATCTAATTGCTCAGATATACAACTCGAGTGGTTAATGAACTTTTATGACATGGAGGGTATATGGGCGGGCCCTCTCAGTATGATACGTCCCCATATCCTCAACTATGGCAAGAATTTTAGGATCCCCAGAATGGTCACAAGCCCAAAGCTGGTATCTTTAGGTGTGGGTGCGCCTCTCCATCCCTACTTGAGGGATGTGATTGAGTTATATGACTTGGCACCCCTTCAATTATCTCCCAACATCTACAAGCTTGTTTTGGCACTATATGTTATGTATATGGATCTTGGATTTCCCTCACCCACTATGGAAGAAGTCAGCCATTTCTTTAGTATTAGAAAATCTGACCATGACTACTATTACTTAGTAATAGAAAGGCTTTTCATCTGGGAAGGCCAGTCATGAGAAAGGGTGGAAGGAAAACTTTTTCTATCTGTATGATGTCCCCGGAATCAGAATACAGTTCAACAGAGAACCAAGTAAGAGCGCGCCTTACTTATCTTTTTCTATTTCTAATTTTTCCTTATTCTCATGTTGTTCCTTCCTCCTGCATCAGACAAGCCTTCTGTGCGAAAGCTTGAGGGCGCGCCCAAAGCTCGGGCATGAGCTATACTCAAGATTGTTGCAGAGAGATAGAACTTAAAGACGCTGCTTATAAAGTCCAATTTAATGTGAGTCGGCATACTGTCTGATCTCGTTGGGACTAAATGTAAGTATACAGAGTTTAGAAAAGGCGTCCCCATCACTCGTGTGGTAGAAGTTGACAGTGATGACGAAGAGGATGAAGAGGAAAATGAGGATAGTACCATTCAGAATGACCCTCCTTTAGGTTTGAACATCATTAGTGTCTGTTTGGGCGCCTTCCCATTAGGACGCGCCCTCTTTATATTTCCTTTGTTATCGCCTTAGTTTCTTTATTCATATT
This sequence comes from Apium graveolens, assembly GCF_009905375.1. NCBI lineage: Eukaryota > Viridiplantae > Streptophyta > Magnoliopsida > Apiales > Apiaceae > Apium > Apium graveolens. Next base: position 12,730,309 of record NC_133657.1, on the reverse strand, counting down.
CTACACATTTGTAATTTATTCGCCTTTTATTTGCATTTATTTTATACTTATGCATATTATAAACACATTTATCATTTCTTTAATTCTCCTTCTTACTAGTTTTACTAATCCTTTCAATATGTTTTATGCAGAAATGGCTCCTCCTAGAATTCCCAAATCTTTTGGGGCGCGCCCTAGCGACAAATCCAAACCCAAGGCGTCAAAGAAAAATCCTTCCAAAGTTTATCCATCCATTCCAACTCCTACTCTCGTGCTCCAACCCACCCTGTCCCCAAAAGGACAATGGTAGATTTAACTGAAAAATAGGGTGCGTCTAAGAGGCCCCGGACAGAGGGCGCGCCTACTGGCTCTTTGACAGCCCTGAATTATCTTGGTCCTGTAGGATCTTTATATGTTACAGATGAAGAGGTCAAGCAGCGGCAAATAATGAGTTTGGAGGACGTCACTAAGGCCTCAATCAAGGCTTCTTGTCAACTGATGTTTCATTCCACACAGGCTGTGCACAAGATCGTAGAGGAAATGGCGTTCCTGAAAGGCTTCAAAGGGACAACAATATCCTTCAGAACAATCTTCTTGACAAGGATCTCCTCCACTCAAAAGACATCAAAGCCAAAGACTCTCAGATCTCTTTTCTCCAAGGTGAGCTTGCGAATCAAGGTTCTCAACTTGAAATAGCTAACAAGAAGGCTACATCTCTTCATACCGAGCTAGAAAAAGTAAACCTCGGGATTGAGTACCTTGAAGGGCAATAGAGAGATGGCTAGCCAGATGAAAAGAGAGAGATTACTGATGAAGCTTTTGCTCGTGGCTTTCACTTCTACAGGGTTGGTTTCGTGGCAAACGACCCTGACTATTCTTTTGAGAAATTTGGTGAGGAGACGGTCGCTGAAATGGAGGAGTTTAAGAGGGAATATGCTGATAAAATCAGAGAGAAGGGGGTGGAACTCGGTTTGGAGGAAGATGAAGGTGCGCCTACTGATGAACCTACTAAGGACGTGCCCGAGGTCGATCCCTCAGTTCCTCTCCAGTCAATTCCTCCAACCAATGACTCTCAGGGCGCGCCATGAGCTTCTTTTATATATGTTTGAACTTATCTTGATACTTTGGGGTGTCGGCCCTCTTTTAATGTTGTGCAATTTGTAAGACTAATTATTTTTATGTTGGTTTTCTAGAACTGCTATTATTATGACAATTGCATGCTTTTTCAGATTTTAGTTTCCTTTTGCAAATATATAGGGCATCCCCATTATTAGGGCGCGCCTTTTTACTTGTCATAGTAGGATTGCAGATAGACCTCCATTATCATTGCACTAATGTTTACCAACTACTCTTGTATAAATTTTAGTTGAAACTTTCTAGGGTAAATTTGGTTGAGATACTTCCATACATAAGGCGCGACTGCATCTATTAGGACACCTTTACTCTTAGGGCGCGCCTATAAAGAAACATCAACTTTGCACTGATTTAAATATTTTTATATTGAAGGCGTGCTTGCTTGGCCATGGCGTATCTCGAAATATTCATTTTGTTTTTCTGTTATAAATTTGGAATATGCCTTATGATCTGTTTGAGTTTTAATTTTCAAAACTAAATATTGTCTGGGCGTCCCCTACTATGGGGCGCGTCCTCTTATCTTTTGAGTAGAACTATGACAAGTAGAACTTATCGGGGCGACTCTACCTTTAGGGCGCGCCTAATGCATAATCTTACTACAATATTATGAAAAACATATAATTAAATATCTTTCTCTTTTATTAATAATGCATTCTAGTTTAAAAATTACACCAGTCCCATGACTACTATGTTCTGTGGGGAAATTATTTGAAAATTTTATCCTTTAGCTAGTTCCAAGGTTCGTAATCATATATACTACCCCTAGGATAGGAGGAATTTATTTGCTACTAGTCTATTACATAAAAATCATTCATAGAAGTGAGGGGGCCAAGGCCGCACCCTACTGATAATACTTTCGAAAGTGCTCTGCATTCCAAGCTTGAGGGATGAGCTTGCCATCTAAATCTTCCAAACGATAAGTCCTCTTCCAAAGTATAGCTTTGACCATGTATGGTCCTTCCCAATTAGCTCCAAGCACTCCATGCTGAGCTATTTTAGTATTCGGTATGACTTTTTGCAAAACAAGATCTCCCATCTTATAAGGTACATACTTCACCTTCTTGTTGAAATACCTTACAATTCGCTGCTGATATGCAGCAAGTTTCAACTGAGAATTCATTCTAGATTCGTCCAGCAAGTCCAAGTAGAGCCTTTGATTGACCTATGCATCTTCCTCAACGAACAAATACCTTCGTAATGATCCAACTCCCACTTCTATGGGAATCATAGCCTCATACCCGTAAGTTAGTATAAAAGGGGACTCGCCCGTAGTCGACCTTGGAGTTGTATTATAAGACCAAAGGACCACTGGTATGTGCTCTGGACAATCTCCTTTCTTTTCCTTCAGCTTGGCCTTTAGAGTATGCTTAATGATCTTATTTATGGCCTCAGTCTGGCCATTACTTTGTGGGTGATAGACTGCAGTGAAATATTTCTTGATGTTCAAGTCTTCGCAAAGCTTCCTCAATACTTTACTGTCAAACTGCTTCCCATTGTCAGATATAAGTTTATACGGAATACCAAATCTGCAGACTATAGAATTGAAGATGAAATCTTTGATTTTCGTAGCCGTGATCGTGGTCAACAACATATCTTCCACCCACTTTGTAAAATAATTAACAACCACCATGGCATACTTCACACCCACTTGGCCTTGGGAAGTTCTCCAATGAGGTCAATTCCCCACATAGCGAAAGGCCATGGACTCGCCAACGAAGTTATGGATGTTGCTGGGGCATTAGATTAATTAGAAAATCATTGGCAACGATCACACGCCCTAACAAACTGGAAAGCATCTTTTTTCATGGTCGGCAAACAATATCCCTGTCTAAGGACTTTTAGTGCCAACGAACCACCCCCCAAGTGGTTGCCACAGATACCTTCATGTACCTCTCTAAGAATACAATTTCCCTCCTCCAGATCTACACATCGTAAAAGCGGTTGATTAAATCCTCTCTTATATAGCACCCCATCATACTCAACATACTTTACAGCCTAATAACGAAGGCGTCGAGCCTGTAACTTATCTTCTGGCAAAGTCCCTGTACGGATATAATTGTGAATAGGAGTCATCCAAGTCTTCTGCGGTACCTCCTGCATCTGAAATACACTTATTTCCGAAATACTTGGAATTTCCTAAATTCCCAAAGGGATTTGTCCTAGCAACACATTGTCCATCTGCGAACCCATTTTTGCCAAGGCATCCGCATTGCCATTTTCTTCTCTTGGCACGCCTTCCAACTTAACACTTCCAAATCTTTGGAGTAAACGCTACACACATCTCATGTATAACTTAGTTCGAGGCCCTCAGGCCTGTAATCCACCATTAACTTGATTTACCACCAACTCCAAGTCGCTTCGAGCTATCAGATTTATAACTCCCACTTCCAAGGCTATCTTCAGACCATTGATCAGGGCTTCATACTCAGCGTCATTGTTGGTGACATAAAACTTGAAGTGAATGGCGCTCATCAAGTGATGTCCTTCTGGGGTAACCAAAACAATCCCATCCCCTGCACCATTATTATTCACTGCCCCGTCAATATGCAGAATCTACCAAGGGTATGGGAACTCTTCTCTCACTTTGTCAGTGACATTTCTCGGTGAGGAAGGTTATGCCAATACTATAGCCTTCTCATCTACTTCGGAATCAAATTCAAGTATGAAATCGGTCAGCGCCTGTCCCTTAATTGTTGTACGAGGGCAATACTCTAAATTGAACTATCCCAGCTCAACTGCCCACTTCAGTATTCATCCTGATGACTCTGGCTTATGTAAGATGTGCCTCAGAGGATAAGCGGTGTGGACCTCAATTCGATGAGCTTGGAAATACGGCCTGAGCTTTCATGCTACAAAAACAAGGGCATCCACTAACTTTTCCATGCTTGAGTATCTAGTTTCTGCATCCAACAATATCTTACTCACATAATATATTGGTGACTGGCAGTGTAACACCCCCAAATCCGGGGTCAGGGATCCGGGTTGTCACGAGTTCTATTTCCCTTAATAACACCCAATCTTAATACACAATCAACTACTCTGTACTGTGACCCCACAATAAACACACACACCACAAGTTATAGTCTCAGAGATGAATATCCAAAAATAATCACAAGTCGTTTTATTCCATAATTATATGTCAATACACCTTAAAAAGGTTTCTGAATAAATTTACATTTCTTTGCCATTATTACAATTCATAATTATACATAAGTCTGGTACATCATAAGTTGAAAACCTAGCCTATTGGTAGTTCCTACCTCAGCTACAGTGACTTCAACACCTAGAGGAAACTGCGGAATGCTTCCTATCCGCTCGCGAATTGGGAGCTTGGTCCTGTTCATCTTGTCTATCTGATGTTGTGTGATGAAAGAAGAAAGCAAGGGTGAGCAGCAAGCCCACCAAAATAATATGTATAATGATTAACAATATATGAGCCTTCTCATAGTACTCATGAAAGTCTTGGTCAAAAGAAATGAACCAAGTTTGATATTTTAATGCGATGAAGTCGCAAAATAGTCAGTATATATATACATATATACTTTTCAAAATCTTGGAAGTCCTCTTCCATGCATAATATACATAAAGTTCTAGTTTATAACTGTATAAAAAGTATCGTTGCAAGGTGATCTAATATATCTAACCTTGTCTCAACGTTTTTCTGAAAATCTTTGTCATTCATAAGACAATTATTAACTAGATATAAGTTTAAAAGATGAAGTTACAAGATACTCCAATATACTTATATCTTTTCCAAATACTACTTGAACTACCACCGTTCAAGTTATAATTAATTTCAAAAGTTCATCCCACTGATGAGACCACAAGATAAGACTTGAATAGATTCAATTTTTGAAATATTATTAAAGGAAATGAAGTTAGGATATACTTCATTAAGTTCTGATATATATATATATATATATATATATATCCACATATACATCTTCTTTATACATTTCCTGAAAACCTTTGTCATGTAAGTATGAACAGAGTTGCAATATCCAATAAATTTGGAAAGGAAAAGAAATTTGGCATAAACCAGGTATCTTGCTGATCAGGCAAAGATACCCATAAGTAACCTTTTCTACTAGTAGATGGATGAATTCCCCACTGGTCATCACCCTGGTCGTAATAGGACCTTATGCTGGACTGCCACTCAGCCACTTATGCATTTGATGGACTCCCACTGAGCCACTTACACTATCATGGACGCCCACTGAGCCCATGTTGCTTATGCCGACTCAATAGATGGACTTACTTCTCGAACGTTGGGTAAGTAATCAATTCATTTACCAAAGCTGCAACCGTGTTGTGAATATAAAATACACCACAAAGCCGAATCCCTCAGGTTTTGAGCGAGTATTTAAATCCCCTTAAAAAGGAAGATCTTAAATATAAAAATGAGTTTTGGGATCCGCTCTAACTTTTAAAAATCATTTTGAAGACTCGAAAATACTTTATAGAGTGTTTGGAGTAAAGCTGATTTAATGAAGTAAATCAGTCCCCAGAATATTTAGAAAATGATTGAATATTATTATTTAAATAATATTCCCATAAAGAATAATCTTTATAAAAATAATTGAAGTAGAAGTATTAAAACTTATACTTGAAACGAGTATTAAATAACCAAAGATATACTTATATGAAAGTACTATCTTTATTTGAATAATCGAAAATAAGTTTGATTATTTACACCTTATTCTTTAATAAGATAAAGAACAAATCTCAGCAAATAATCGGAGTCATAGATCCTCAAATGAATATTCAAAAATATTCAATAAATAATATAAACTGAGTCATAAGCCCTCGAATGAATATTCAAATAATATTCAGATAATAAAATAAAAGGATTCATAAGTCCTCGAATGAATATTCAAAATAATATTCATTTAATATAAAGGAGTCATACGCCTTCGAATAATATTCGAAATAATATTCAATAATAAAATAAAGTTAAAGTTATCGAATAAACCTTATTCGATTAATAGTTTTAAAAACTATGACCACATATATATATACATAAGTATATATATATATATATATATCCATATATACAAAATCTACTCGGGATCCTCGACTCCCGGTTTTAGAAAATATTTTCACCTTTGGGTCCCTGTACTAAGGGTATATGCAAATTACCGCTATCCTCTAGCATAGGTATTATCAACTGAATCAACAGATATATATATGGAAAGAATGCGAAACAGGCATGCATATATATATACCATAGCAGCATGCTTCAATATATTGCAACATTTTCTAATTAACCAACATGCATCTATCGCAAGATAATGCAAATACATATACTCATCACCACAACAGTTATAACGGGTAGAAAACTTGCCTGAGCGACTTGGGGTGATAAAAGGCTCGGGACGAGTCTGGTAACCTATAAACAACAAGTAAGTTGGAATTAAACCAAAGTCACTTGTAAATCTATACTTTAACTAACTTAGACTTTAACGCTTATTTTGCGCTTACTGACTCGCTTAAGTCATTCGGGTACCCTCGGCTCCACCATTTTTAATAATTTAACCTTTACGAGTTTTAAGGCAATTCCTTCGCGAGTATCTTACCAACTGCCTAACACACTTACCATAAATGTTTCATGCATTAATTAACCCTTTTTGGTCTTTAACCTTTGTTTCAAAGTAAGGCGAGGGGAAAAGTTTCATTCGCGAAACGCCGTTACTTGAAACGGTCGTTTCTCCTAAACCGTGCATCGGAATCGAACGAACTACATATCAAAACGAAGCTCGTAACACGAGCTATCTAAACATGGCAGTGGTCATAATCTAGAAGGGTGTTCTCGGGTCCTAATGTTATGCATAAAAATAGTCTAAAGAAAATCAGACATTACGACGGCTATGTTTACGCGATTTCCCAATTTAAAACCATTCAAAACCAACCCAATTCAACCTCAAATCCAACATACAACCAACATCCATCCTTATCACATCATAAAAACCCCAACCAATTCAATTTTAACATTCATACTTATGCCTAAGCTTAACTTTAATCATACTTAAGTTCTTTTAATCAAAATAACAACATTTACCATTCCATTTCACTACCATTTCAAATCCCAAACTCTAATCACAACAACAAGCTACAATATCACCCTACTAATCAAAATCATCTTATAATACATAGGAATCTAGGGTTTGGAGATGGTATACCTTCCTTGAAGTGGTGGGAGTAGCTAGGAAGCCTTAAGAAGCTTTGAGAAGTCTTAGGAATGCTTGGATCTTCAAGGAAAACAAGAAAAATATCAAGTTAAAAACTTGAAAACACTATTCATTGTCTTCTTCTTTGATTAAATGAAGAATATTGAGAAGGAATTGATGGTTTAAACTCATGATATAGCCCTAACTAAGCATGAAGATGATTAGGGAATTAACTCACCAATTTAGGAGGCTTGGATCTTAAGTTTTGAATTCTTGCCCAATTGCAATAGTAAAAAGCCGAGAGCAAAGATGAACAATGCCTTGGTTGCTTTTTGATTTTGATGAAAAATGATTTTGCTTGGCTTGGTTGACTTGTTTTTGTGTTTGATTTAGTTAATTACCTTGTTGCCCTTGAATTTGTGTAGTTCTCATTCAACCACACCTCCTTCCTTCCCATGTCATGCCTATGTTATGTTGTGATGTCATCCTTCCCTCTTTGTCCTCCTCTCATTGGTTGGGTGACATCACTCACTCTAATCCCTTTGATTAACTTCCTAATTGTTTGCCTAATGACCGCTGATCTGCTATACGGTTCGCTTAACTTTCGTTCTCGTTTATCGTTTGAAGGATCATACCCGAGATCTTATTACTTAGGTTCCCTTAACCTTTCTCAATACATTATATTCCTTTTTATGATCCTCTATTATAATCCTTTAATTTAAATCCTTTTATCCTGTTACCTTATACTCAATTCTTTCCGTATCTATTGGATTTCCGGGAAAAATCAAAGTGTTTGGATTTGGATTCTGACGATCTTTACATACACTTATATCCCATATAAAGTACTAATAAAATCTCAGAATATCCATATCAGAACCCCTACATAGTGTGGCATGAAAAGTTTTCTCATTCAGCAAAAACACTATTCATAAGGGTTTCAAAATTTCCCAAAAATTGGGGTTATTACAGTCTCCCCTCCTTAAAAGGATTCCGTCCCGGAATCAGATAGAAAATAAATAGGGATACTTTCTTAGCATTATACTTTCTAACTCTCAAGTAAATTTTCGCACATAGTGGTTCTTCCATCAAACTCTGAATAGTTTGATAACCCTTCTCCTAAGCACTTGTTCCTTTTTCAATCTATAACCCTTCCTGGTTGCTCCATATAGGTTACGTCTGGTTGCATGTCTATGCGCTCATATGCCCCTAATTATCTGGCATCCGAATTACACTTCCTTAACATTGATACGTGAAACACGTTATGACTTGCTACATGTTCTGGGGTAAGGCTAGCTCATATGCTAACTTCCCAATACTTCTTAATATATCCAAGGGTCCGACAAATTGGGGACTTAACTTTCCTTTCTTTCCGAATCTCATCAATCCTTTCCAAGGGTTTCCAAGGGGATACCTTTAACAACACTAGGTCCCCTACTTCCTATTCTTTGTTCTTTCGTGTCAAATCAACATACTTCTTATGTCCATCTTGGGCTACTACCAGCCGTCCTCTGATTAGATCTATTATATCCTTGGTCCTTTGGACTACTGCGGGTCCGAGCATCTTGCGCTCTACAACTTCATCCTAACATAAGGGAGATCGACATTGTCTTCCCTCAAGGATCTCATAAGGCGATACCTCAATACTGACATATGATCTATTGTCGTAAGAAACTCAACCCGTGTTAAGTGATCATTCCAATTTCTTTCAAGTCTATTGCACAGACTCTCATTATAGCTTCTAACATTATAGCTTTTGCTTCTCAATACCCATTCTTTTCCAGTTCGTAATCGCTATCACCTTCCGTTCCTAATATTATACTGGTTATACTTTTGCTCGTTAGCATTCTATAACCTTTTAATAACTACGTCAACCTTAGTATCACGAATGTGTTTCCATTCCGCATACTACCACCACTTTATTACTCCTTTTTCAGTTGTTTCTATTTTCCAAAATTTGATCAATCAAATAGAAGTAAAGGAATTTGTTGAGAGATCACTATGATCATGAACACTTGTTATATCGCATAGTTAGTACAAAAGGTGGCCAGCCTTTAGTACTTGACAAGCAATTAAACAATAGCTGGTATCCTACTCGGCTTCTATCACACAGATAGATAGTCATTCGGCAATACCTCCCCTTCTGGAAGGGTTGTTCTTCTCAGCTTACATAAAATGAAAAGAAGAGAAAAGAACGAATTGAAGAGAATTGTATATATGAAAAAAAATATACTGCCACAAAATATCTGGCTTGGAACCTACCTCTGAACTATAGAGGTTTGTCATAGGAGAACGAAACATATGAGTATTTATATCAACATCAAGTATTATAGCATCGTATTTCACATGCTTAAATATTTTTGCTATCCCGTCCATCATTCTATGGACCCACACTCTTCCTCGAGCTTATACACAATCACCTTTGAAACTCCCTCGACATCGAAAATCGAATCTGGGATCTCATTCTATACATCATCGTTACTAGAATTCTATGCTTGCACTGCAACCTTCCTCGTATAATAATACGACTCTCTATTGATAAGAAAGAATAATTATTCACTAGGTAGATACTCTACTTAATTAGTCTATCAATGATAACTTATACACTACCACGACCCGATTAGTGGTACTCAATCTCAACACTCATTCCAATACAACTCTCACGGTTGTAATCAGCTCAATACTTGCAGAATCATTGCTGCCTTACTATGGTCCACCACTGACCTATTGTAGTCATTCATTTTCCATGAAGTCTTAATATCCAACCATACGGAGTCCATACATGTCGTATCAAATCCTTCTAAGGAGGTAACATAATCACCATTTCTGATTCATGAAGAACACTCCTGATCCTGACATACATACATGACATGAAGCAGATAAAATTGCAGAAGAGTTTCGCTCAAAGCAACGATAGCAGGTTAATACCATTCTTAATCATATGCCTTCAATAGAAGACTTAACTCAAAGGTTTGTTTAGTCCTTTTTAAAATATGGTCCTGGCTTATCTCAAGATAGGACCTTCTAAGATAGATAGCCCGTTCATGGCGATGACACGAATTACACCTTTACCAACTACTATTACGGTCGGGTATTGCACAGTCATCAGAAGGAATGTCAATCTTCCAAACCATAATACAACCTTCATAGCTTTAACCATCATCACTGTATTCCTTTGGCACAAGCGCCTATAATTATCCTCTTACCTTTAAAGTGTCGGCCACCTCTTTGGCCTTTCCTGATAGTAAAATTTCCTTACAGTCAATGTCATTTTAACCACCTCCAAATAAATTTTCTACCTTATTTCAATCACAGCTTATGTGAAGATGTTTTCTTTAAAATCTGATAAGTAAAAAAAAATATCACCATTTTTCCATAAGTTATTGCCTCAGTCTTTAGAGGTTAATCACTGTCACGACTGACTCTCAATCATACTTAGAACATCTTTTATCTTAAGTCCTAATTGCCCTGAACAATTTCGACCATTACTGGTTCGATCCATACTTTCTCGTGGTTTAACACGTGCCCCACTTGGCAACATTATAATTACGTCATATTTCCTTTATCAACATTTCTATTCTTGAGAATTTTGAATATTGCCTTTCTCCTTGTAAAACCTCTAAGGTTATCCCTCAATCGTTCCTCCTGTATTCCCTAGATACAGGGCATATCAAAATACCATTTACTATTACTAGAACCATTGTCTATATACTTCTGAAAATTTCTCCACTGATCCTTAAAGGTTGTTATTACCTTAATCCTTTCCAATTCATACTGTCAAATTTCATACTATCCCTATTAAGGGTGAAATGCCAACCTTTATGCATTCCCCTAGGATTCATTTTAAGTTACCGCTGTTCTATCCTTAATTCCACCTTTAAAAGGTACCTGCATCCTTCCATGGATAAATCAAGTCATATATCCCTGATAAGGGTGTCTTATTCAATCATTCCCACCTCGATAGTATATGTCTAATTTCACAATAACATCTGTATTCAAAATGGGGTCAATCAATATGGCCTCCATAAGATAACAATGGTTATCCGCTTGTCTTTCCTAATTTGGTAACGATAACAAGGATGTTCTGGAAGATATTGGTCGTGTTCAACGTGAACTTCTTCTTAATAATTCCTTAGTTACTTTTGTTATTTATCTCAACAGTCACCTCAATGTTGGGATATCTTTCATACCTGGCGTCTCCCTTTCTGGGTATCAAGCCACCGGTCTTACACTTCACATTCTTGAAGGTCACTTCCTTCATCCAATTTTCCTAATTTCTTACTTCCTTGTCTCCTCAGTCTATCCGCGTCTCATTATTTATCCTTCAAACTATCTCAAGGTTTCCTCAAATCCTCCCAACTTACAGGGGGTAAACTATATATATCTCTTATGCCTTCAACCATCAACTTTAACTCATGGTGAATCACCCTCATCCTCACGAATGCATACTTTTCTATGTATATTGCTACGAGTCTTTAGGGTTTCCTCATACCCAACTCCCTTATCATTCCTCAAACTCTATTGCCGTTATATTCCTTTCCACTTCAATTTCTTTTTATTTTCCTTTCTCTTATCATTATTTCATGAACCAACACAACATAAGCATTGATTTCAAACATCCCGTCATTCTGGAGTCGGGTCCTCAGAACGAATCTTGATAACTTTTACAACTTAGATTCATAATTCATCATACTCATCCACTTTTGTTCTAGCTCCAAAGCTTTTACACTATCTCCTTATCTTTGGGAATTACTTTCCCGAAAACAATTGACTGAACTTAAATCAGTTTATTCTAACCTCTGGCTCCGTGCCTTTCTTGGTCTTTCACCAGCGGGTGGTCTCTCTCTTAGGAGGGTTAAGTGACCAAAAATAGTCTTTTGTGGTTCATCAATCATTTTGAATCTCAAATGATTCCTATATTTCCTTTAGCCAGGCTCTTGCCTCGACTGGGTCAGCTTGTTCCTTGGAACTCTGAGAGCTTAGCGACTTAGAGGTCCTGAAAGAATTTCTCACCGCACTGTCTCCTCAGGGTGGTGGTTGGGGATAATAGTCTAAGTTCTTTTTAGACAGGTCCATGAATTGCCGTATAGGAGTGTCGTCTCGGGTCTCCTTTCCTTACTCGACTTTCTGTTTCCTTAGTATGAAATGTTTCATCCTACTCCCCATATTTGGGGTTATCTTATACATTTTAAATCCTCATTTTTCCACTTCATTATGTTATGGGTTCATTCTATCTTGATGGCGACCTCCCTGACTATCAGGTTCAGGGTTTGCTCTAAATCTTATTCCTCAAACTAGCTTTCATCTAAGATTTCATCTTTAGGCTCTTGAACATTTGGAATCCAAATTCTGTAGGAATACCTCATTATTCCCTTATTATCTTTCTCGATATTAATCTTTTATCTAATTGTTGGCTCTCTGCCTTTATTCATAACTTTTTCTGGCACAATATGTTCTTTTCCGATCATTCGGTCTGTATTGCAATCTCAAACAGCTTTTCGGTACCGGCTCCGGTTACCTTCACTACTATTTCCATTTTCTCGAAATCTCTTATCAATTCTCCCAAAGACATTATCATCTTGAGTCTCTCCTTTTTACTAAGGGCATCAGCCACCACATTGGCTTTCCCCGAATGATACAGAATCTCCCAATCATAATTCTTGATTAGCTCTAACCGCCTCCTCAGGAGTATGTTGAGCTCTTTCTACGTAAAAATGTACTAGAGCTCCTATGGTTTGTGAATCTCACACTTCTCTCCATACAAGTAGGGCCTCAAATCTTTAGGGCAAAACTATTGCCATGAGCCCAAGCTCATAGGTGGGGATATCGAATTTTATATTCCCTTAATTATCTTGACGCGTACGCGATTACCTTGCTGTGCTATATAAGAAGCACCCTAATTCCTTATGCGAAGCGTCACTTACAAATCATAAAATCTCCTTTTTCCCTCCGGCAACGCCAACATAGGGGCCGTCACCAACCTTTGCTTCAGTTCTTGAAAGCTGTTCTCGCATTTCTCTGTCCATTCGAACTTCTCAGTCTTACGAGTAAGCCACGTTAAAGGGGGCTACTATCTTTACAAACTTGAACGAACCTCCGGTAGTGATCGACCAATCCTACCTCTGGTAGTCGACCTAACCATGGTCATCAATTCATCAGTGGTCCTTTATTCATTCTTGTCAGGATTCTCCATGGGATCCTCCTCAACAACTATCCCTTCTAGGACAACATCCTCAACCGCTACATCCTCCATATCAACATCATCCGGTCCTGCATTAGGACACTCTATCGGATCCACAATCCGATCTCCAATTAGTAATAAAACATCATCGCGCTGTTGCTCCTCAACCTCAGGGTTCGGAGTCCCGCTACCATTTACGATAACGAACTACGCTCCTATCACGATATTTATAAGGGTTCCCATAAGGGTTTTAACTGTTAGTACTACGTTAGGTAGCCCGACTATGAACTTGGCAAGAGTTCTTATTATCTTAATGAACTTATTATCTTAACGTCCCATCATCTCTGAGGTTTATAATGCTTAGCTCTGATACCACTTCTGTAACACCCCCAAATCCGGGGTCGGGGATCCGGGTTGTCACGAGTTCCATTTCCCTTAATAACACCCAATCTTAATACACAATCAACTACTCTGTACTGTGACCCCACAATAAACACACACACCACAAGTTATAGTCTCAGAGATGAATATCCAACAATAATCACAAGTCGTTTTATTCCACAATTATATGTCAATACACCTTAAAAAGGTTTCTGAATAAATTTACATTTCTTTGCCATTATTACAATTTATAATTATACATAAGTCTGGTACATCATAAGTTGAAAACCTAGCCTATTGGTAGTTCCTACCTCAGCTACAGTGACTTCAACACCTATAGGAAACTGCGGAATGCTTCCTATCCGCTCGCGAATTGGGAGCTTGGTCCTGCTCATCTTGTCTATCTGATGTTGTGTGATGAAAGAAGAAAGCAAGGGTGAGCAGCAAGCCCACCAAAATAATATGTATAATGATTAACAATATATGAGCCTTCTCATAGTACTCATGAAAGTCTTGGTCAAAAGAAATGAACCAAGTTTGATATTTTAATGCGATGAAGTCGCAAAATAGTCAGTATATATATATACGTATATACTTTTCAAAATCTTGGAAGTCCTCTTCCATGCATAATATACACAAAGTTCTAGTTTATAACTGTATAAAAAGTATCGTTGCAAGGTGATCTAATATATCTAACCTTGTCTCAACATTTTTCTGAAAATCTTTGTCATTCATAAGACAATTATTAACTAGATATAAGTTTAAAAGATGAAGTTACAAGATACTCCAATATACTTATATCTTTTCCAAATACTACTTGAACTACCACCGTTCAAGTTATAATTAATTTCAAAAGTTCATCCCACTGATGAGACCACAAGATAAGACTTGAATAGATTCAATTTTTGAAATATTATTAAAGGAAATGAAGTTAGGATATACTTCATTAAGTTCTGATATATATATATATATATCCACATATACATCTTCTTTATACATTTCCTGAAAACCTCTGTCATGTAAAGTATGAACAGAGTTGCAATATCCAATAAATTTGGAAAGGAAAAGAAATTTGGCATAAACCAGGTATCTTGCTGATCAGGCAAAGATACCCATAAGTAACCTTTTCTACTAGTAGATGGACGAATTCCCCACTGGTCATCACCCTGGTCGTAATAGGACCTTATGCTGGACTACCACTCAGCCACTTATGCATTTGATGGACTCCCACTGAGCCACTTACACTATCATGGACGCCCACTGAGCCCATGTTGCTTATGCCGACTCAATAGATGGACTTACTTCCCGAACGTTGGGTAAGTAATCAATTCATTTACCAAAGCTGCAACCGTGTTGTGAATATAAAATACACCACAGAGCCGAATCCCTCAGGTTTTGAGCGAGTATTTAAATCCCCTTAAAAAGGAAGATCTTAAATATAAAAATGAGTTTTGGGATCCGCTCTAACTTTTAAAAATCATTTTGAAGACTCGAAAACACTTTATAGAGTGTTTGGAGTAAAGCTGATTTAATGAAGTAAATCAGTCCCCAGAATATTTAGAAAATGACTGAATATTATTATTTAAATAATATTCCCATAAAGAATAATCTTTATAAAAATAATTGAAGTAGAAGTATTAAAACTTATACTTGAAACGAGTATTAAATAACCAAAGATATACTTATATGAAAGTACTATCTTTATTTGAATAATCGAAAATAAGTTTGATTATTTACACCTTATTCTTTAATAAGATAAAGAACAAATCTCAGCAAATAATCGGAGTCATAGATCCTCAAATGAATATTCAAAAATATTCAATAAATAATATAAACTGAGTCATAAGCCCTCGAATGAATATTCAAATAATATTCAGATAATAAAATAAAAGGAGTCATAAGTCCTCGAATGAATATTCAAAATAATATTCATTTAATATAAAGGAGTCATACGCCTTCGAATAATATTCGAAATAATATTCAATAATAAAATAAAGTTAAAGTTATCGAATAAACCTTATTCGATTAATAGTTTTGAAAACTATGACCACATATATATATACATAAGTATATATATATATATATATATCCATATATACAAAATCTACTCGGGATCCTCGACTCCCGGTTTTAGAAAATATTTTCACCTTTGGGTCCCTGTACTAAGGGTATATGCAAATTACCGCTATCCTCTAGCATAGGTATTATCAACTGAATCAACAGATATATATATGGAAAGAATGCGAAACAGGCATGCATATATATATATATACCATAGCAGCATGCTTCAATATATTGCAACATTTGCTAATTAACCAACATGCATCTATCGCAAGATAATGCAAATACATATACTCATCACCACAACAGTTATAACGGGTAGAAAACTTGCCTGAGCGACTTGGGGTGATAAAAGGCTCGGGACGAGTCTGGTAACCTATAAACAACAAGTAAGTTGGAATTAAACCAAAGTCACTTGTAAATCTATACTTTAACTAACTTAGACTCTAACGCTTGTTTTGCGCTTACTGACTCGCTTAAGTCACTCGGGTACCCTCGGCTCCACCATTTTTAATAATTTAACCTTTACGAGTTTTAAGGCGATTCCTTTGCGAGTGTCTTACCAACTGCCTAATACACTTACCATAAATGTTTCATGCATTAATTAACCCTTTTTGGTCTTTAACCTTTGTTTCAAAGTAAGGCGAGGGGAAAAGTTTCGTTCGCGAAACGCCGTTACTTGAAACGGTCGTTTCTCCTAAACCGTGCATCGGAATCGAACGAACTACATATCAAAACGAAGCTCGTAACACGAGCTATCTAAACATGGCAGTGGTCATAATCTAGAAGGGTGTTCTCGGGTCCTAATGTTATGCATAAAAACAGTCTAAAGAAAATCGGACATTACGACGGCTATGTTTACGCGATTTCCCAATTTAAAACCATTCAAAACCAACCCAATTCAACCTCAAATCCAACATACAACCAACATCCATCCTTATCACATCATAAAAACCCCAACCAATTCAATTTTAACATTCATACTTATGCCTAAGCTTAACTTTAATCATACTTAAGTTCTTTTAATCAAAACAACAACATTTACCATTCCATTTCACTACCATTTCAAATCCCAAACTCTAATCACAACAACAAGCTACAATATCACCCTACTAATCAAAATCATCTTATAATACATAGGAAACTAGGGTTTGGAGATGGTATACCTTCCTTGAAGTGGTGGGAGTAGCTAGGAAGCCTTAAGAAGCTTTGAGAAGTCTTAGGAATGCTTGGATCTTCAAGGAAAACAAGAAAAATATCAAGTTAAAAACTTGAAAACACTATTCATTGTCTTCTTCTTTGATTAAATGAAGAAGATTGAGAAGGAATTGATGGCTTAAACTCATGATATAGCCCTAACTAAGCATGAAGATGATTAGGGAATTAACTCACCAATTTAGGAGGCTTGGATCTTGAGTTTTGAATTCTTGCCCAATTGCAATAGTAAAAAGCCGAGAGCAAAGATGAACAATGCCTTGGTTGCTTTTTGATTTTGATGAAAAATGATTTTGCTTGGCTTGGTTGACTTGTTTTTGTGTTTGATTTAGTTAATTACCTTGTTGCCCTTGAATTTGTGTGGTTCTCATTCAACCACACCTCCTTCCTTCCTATGTCATGCCTATGTCATGTTGTGATGTCATCCTTCCCTCTTTGTCCTCCTCTCATTGGTTGGGTGACATCACTCACTCTAATCCCTTTGATTAACTTCCTAATTATTTGCCTAATGACCGTTGATCTGCTATACGGTTCGCTTAACTTTCGTTCTCGTTTATCGTTTGAAGGATCATACCCGGGATCTTATTACTTAGGTTCCCTTAACCTTTCTCAATACATTATATTCCTTTTTATGATCCTCTATTATAATCCTTTAATTTAAATCCTTTTATCCTGTTATCTTATACTCAATTCTTTCCGTATCTATTGGATTTCCGGGAAAAATCAAAGTGTTTGGATTTGGATTCTGACGATCTTTACATACACTTATATCCCATATAAAGTACTAATAAAATCTCAGAATATCCATATCAGAACCCCTACATAGTGTGGCATGAAAAGTTTTCTCATTCAGCAAAAACACTATTCATAAGGGTTTCAAAATTTCCCGAAAATTGGGGTTATTACAGGCAGCCCTCTTCTTCTCTCACCAACATCGTGCTGATGGAATATTCTGAGACCGCCAAGTATAAAATCAATGTTTCTCCATCCTTTGGTTTTACCAACATAGGAGGATTCCCCAACTGCTCTTTGATTTTATGAAAAGCTTCCTCACAGTCTGAGGTCCATACAAAATCCTTTCCCAAGCCTTTGATTGCCTTAAAGAATTCCTTGCATCTATCTGAAGATTTTGAAACAAATCGATTCAATGCTGCAATTCTTCCCGTCAGACTTCGCACTTGCTTAACGCTGGTGGGAGATTTCATCTATGCGGGATTCGCTTCGATCCCTCGGTGGTTTATCATGAACCCCAAGAATTTCCCTGACTCCATGCTAAATACACATTTCTGAGGGTTCAGCCTCATCCTATATTTTCTCGGAATATGGAACATCTCATCCAAATCCGCTATATGATCCTCTGATCTTTTAAATTTCACCAGCATATCGTCCACATATACCTCCATTGTTTCCCCGATCTGCCTTTTAAACATCTTGTTTATCAACCTCTGGTAAGTTGCCCCGACATTAATTAGGCCAAATGGCATCCCGATGTAGCAATAGAGACCTCTGTCGGTGATAAGGAAATGTGCTCTTGGTCAGGCTTATACATGGCAATTTGATTATAGCCAGAGTATGCGTCCATGAAACTCAGCAAAACATGTCCCGCTGTAGCATCGACCAACTAATCAATTATTGGCAAAGGGAAGCTATCTTTTGGGCAAGCTTTTTTTAGATCTGTGAAGTCCATGCAAGTTCTCCATTTCCCATTGGGTTTTTTAACTAACACCGGATTTGCCTCTCAAAAGAAGAGTTTGATCCTGGGTAAAAAGATTCTATGATTAACCCGACGTCCAAGAGTCTATCTACTTCTTCGGTCAAGGCTACAACCCTTTCTCCACTTACAGCCCTGCGCTTTTGTCGAATCTCTTTATGTTTGGGATCGATATTCAATCGATGGCACATGACTTCCGGAACGATTTCAACCATATTTGAGTGGCTCCAAGCAAATACATCAAGATTTTCCAAGAGAAATTTCGAAAGCCCTACCTTCAGCCTCAAATTTAGCTAAGATCCAATCCTCAACACTTTGCTTGGATCTTTTTCATCGATTCAAATTTTAGTCGTATCCTCAGCTGGCCCCATTTTCTCGATGGGCGTGGGTATTCGTGGATCCAAGTCGAGTTGATTACGATCCTCATTATTTTGTTTAAAGGGCGCATCCTCTAGAGGAGGAGCATCAACTTCCTTTCTGAATGAAGGCACGCCCTGCGTAACGGGGGCATCAACTTCTTTTGAATTCTGATTATGAGAAGGCACGCCCTGAGATGTAGGGGCATTAAGTTCTTTTAAGTTTGTTGGTGATAAGGGCGCGCCCTCAGGAAGAGGGGCATCTACCTTACACACCGTTTGTCCGAGGCTTTGCAAACCATCACTTCTCCCCTCGAGCCATTCCCCATTGAAATTTCCTTGGATTATATCACTTTGGGGCTCTTCTTCTTCCAGTATTTCAACCTTGAGAGTATCTTCTAAAAATAACGTTGCAGAAGGCAACTTGGCAGAGTATTCATCTTCTTGTTCAACATAGTAATGGACACGAATCTCTTCGATCGGTTGCTCGATGCTTCCTTCTAGCTCATCATCTGAGGCATCCCCGACTTTGATATCCTTTCTCTTAAAACCCCTTATTGCTTGTCGGTAACATTCCCGTGAGTCATATTGAGAGCCTTTTATGCTACCTACCCCATTCGGGGTTAGGAATTTGATTGTTAGATGGTGGATCGAAGTGATGACCCTCATTTCCCTGAGGAAAGGTCGTCCCAGCAACACATTATGGGATGATTCCTGATTCAGGACCTTAAACTCAAGCATCTTTGTTACGGATAATGGGCTTTCTCCCAAGGTGCACGACAATCAAATTGCTCCCATGACTCTAACTCCTTCTCCAGCAAAACCATATACCAAAGAGTCCTCCCCTGACATATCTCGATCAGGTAAACCCATCTTCTTATAGGTGTTGTAGTAGAGGATGTTTACCGAGCTCCCGTTGTCCATAAAGGCTCTATAGACGTTTTTAGTCCCAATCTGTAGGGAAATGACTAGAGCGTCATTATGGGGGTGATGTACCCACCTAGCATCCGCTTTTTTTTAAGGTAATATCCATGGATTCTCCCTTGAAAATTTTAGGCGGCCGAATCTCCACCCTGTGGATGTCAGTCAATGGCCTAAACCGGGCTTTCCCTGCATATCTTGCCAAGGCTCTATTACTGCATTCCATCCCAGGATCTCCTCCGTATATTGCTCGGATACTGCCATCCCTAAAAAACTAATTTTCTTCCAGAGTTTCGTTGTTAGATCCCCGAGGGGTACAACCTTCTTCCTCCTTTGCTTTGCCAGCGCCATTTTTATGCATCCTTCCTTCACCACCCATTCAACAAGATAACCTTCCTTGATTAGAGTCTCAATTTCATCTTTTAACTATCGACACTCATGGGTGTTGTGTCCGGATGACTCATGGAATTTACAGTACTTCTTCTTATCTTTGCTCTGTCAAGACGACAGAGCCTCTGGCTTTTTAAAAAGTCCTCTGTTCTTGTTCACCTCAAAGATGTGCTCAATCGATGTAGCCAAAGGGGTGTACCCGCTAGTTCTGTTATCATAGCTTGAGGGGGGCTCCATTTCATCCTCATAGTTGCATCATTCACCTGATTCAGGCTTCGACTACTGCTTCGATATCTTGGGCTCAGAGACCTGTCCCTTTTTCTTATTCAGCCCCTCTGGCTTGTTTGCAAAGCCGGTTGAACCTCTGCCAAAGATTATTTTATGGCCTTGAATGATTCTACCAAAGTAAAGACATCTGACAGAGTAGCCGGATCTTTCTCATGCAAATGTTTCCAGAAATCTGAGCTAACCCTTAGTCCTGATATCAAAAAACTTTTCAAAGCTTCGTCTGAAGCACCTCTTACACTGGTAGACTCGGCGTTGAACCTTCAAAAGTAAGATGTCAAGTTTTCGTTCTCCCTTTATTTGATATTAGCCAGAGTAGTGACAGACGCTGCGTATCGCACAGCTGCTTGGAACTTGGTCAAAAATAAGGTTTTCATATATTCCCAGGAAGTGATTACTCTCGTTCCAAGCTTCTGAAACCATTGCTGAGCGCTTTCCCTGAAAGTTGCTGCCAAGAGTCGGCATCGGGCCAAGTCTGGAACTTGATACACGTTCATCTCTATATTGAATTGACCCAAGAATTCCATAGGATTCGAACTCCCATGGAACCAGAGATTGCTAGTTGTGTTACGATATCCGGCGGGTAACTGAGCCTCTCTTACAGCCGCAGAGAATGGCGAAGGAATCTTAGTCATTGTCGTTACCCTTCCTTCCAGGTGATTGAGCAGCTTCTTTAGATCATCCACATTAAAGGTTCCCACGTCGGGGATAGTCTGCATATTGGGTTGTGGATCCTGAGGTTGAGGTGGAGGTACCACTACCTGAGTTCCACCCGGAAGAGCCTGTTATTGATTGGTATTATGGGCATCAGCTTGTCCTGCTCCAAGTATCACTACTATCTCTTGGTTTCGCCCTTGATCTCCTTCCAGATTTTCTCCTTGTCCTCGGTTGCGGCCTTTAGTTGTCTCACGATCATAAATCTGAATATCCCTACGACCATCATCTCCCCCGTAGTTATCTCTTCCAGCTCGGTCGTACATGCGGGTATCCCTAAAGCCACGATAGTTTTTGCGGCGATAATCGTCCAGGTATCTACCTCGGCCTCCACCTCTTCCCCGCCATTGGGGTCTTCTTCAATGATCACTTCCATAATCCCGGCCATACCGGTCCATCGACCCACGAGGAGGAGCTCTCTTATGGTCGCGGTGTCGCTCCTAATTCTCAGTGGGATTCAGGGGCACACGCGTTGAACCATGGGGCGTCACATCTCCGCGATCGGCATCTCTCTGCCATTCCAAAAGTAACATCCTTAGATCATCATATCCCAAACGGATCCCCAAACGATCCTTCAAAGCAGCGAAACATCGTTGCTCGTTCCCCGGCATAGATTCCGTTTGTCGACATTCCTCCAGAGTACGCCCGGATCGGTGCGGGTGAGTGATTACTCGGTTATTCGTCTGCGGCGCCTCTCGCCCATCAGTATCTTCATCAACAAGTTCAACGATCGGACCAGTATCATTGGAGTAATTCAGGCATCGCGGCGTTATTGCCACACGCTCACCTCTGGATTGGCCACGACCAATCAGAACATCTTCCTCAGTCATGGGAGCTTTCCCAGATGCATGAGCCGAGCAGTTATGGTGAAGGCCTCTCCATGTCTTACGCCGTTCCACCATGCTCAATCTTGGTGTGTAAATTTTTGGGTGCAAAGTGTAGGATACTCCAAAGTCTCCCAACGAGGACACCTGTTGACTACAAAGACAGAGCTCCCAAATCACACACCAGAGTTTACCCCACATTCCCAATGAGGACGCTCATTGATTGCAGGAGGAGGCCTTTTGTCCAGGCATACCCCTGGAGGTCTCTGACCACGGACACCGCCTTCCTGTGGTTGCATTACATGAAGGAGTTCTTCATTAGAGTACCTGCAACAAATAGGTTAGCAATAATAATCTTCTTTTTTCTCGAATCATCCAAAGAATCCTTCCAAGTAACCATGTTAAAGCATATACAAGCCATCTCTTCTACATAGGGCGCGCCCTAATATCTTCCACGGATGAAGGACTTGTTTACAGGATTACACAAAATCTCTTACTCACCAGGAGGGCGCGCCTCCCTTATCTTATGAGGGCGCGCCTTCAGCATCTACATATGTATTTAACTAACAATCTTTCATAAACATAGGGCGCGCCTTCCAATGTTCAAAGGGCGCGCCAATTCTTTTTTCAGAAAGAAAACTTGCCTTATATTGTCCTTAATTTTAGGCATACATATTTAAATTTTGACCATTATATTTGATTTTGACCCGAATAATATTTATAACAATTTTTGGTCATAACAGCATCGAAAATATTAATCATTTATTTCTTATGTCATTGTGTTCAACTTATGTTCAACAAGATGATAAAAAAATATGTGTATTGCTCCCGGTTCTATGACACAAGTTGCTTCTTGAAATGGAAAACTTTAATGTAATCAATTAGGATTCTGATATTTTAAATTGGATGCTATCTAATTTGGAATGAAAGGAATGGAAATTGGAAGGTACATAAACGAAGCTTGCTCTACCCCATCAGATTTGGCTAGATTTGGCTGAACACGGAAAAAGTAACATGCATGTCGCACTTAAATTTTAAGGTAATAGAAAAAGTTTTGAAAATGATCTTATACTTTTTAACACTTTCCATAATCTACGATACGTCTACAACAAATATATCAATACCAATACAAACAACAAAATTATTTTAATTAAACCGGAGTTACTCTCTAAACCGAACTCTGATACCATGTAAGTAATCAATCGGTCTAAAATTTTAATGTGTTAAAGGAAGACTCTTTATAGAATCTTATATTATTATTCTAACAAATCCCCTCACTCGAGAGCCCATTTTTGAGTTGAAGAGTGGATCATGGGCGCCCATTTTCTGGGCGTTAATTTGCCTTTCGTAGCAGGGATCGAAGTTGAGTTCTTAACCGGCATGAGATCTAATACCTTGTTAAGTAAACAGTCGCAATAAAAGTTTAAGATAGTAGAGAAGTATCTTGACAAAATCTAGCAGAAGGGTTAGCCATTTCTTTGAAACTCGAGGTTTGTTGCAGTTCATAACACCATATATTTCAATTTTGTTGCAATCTACAACTGCTCCATTCATGAACAATTATATGTGAGCTTTCTGTCTTTCAAGACTTTATCACTGTGTGTTTCATGTGCACCAAAGTAAGGCATCCCCAAGTTCTTGCTATATTATCTCCGCCTTCCTCCATGCTTGGGTAAGTTCTTAAAAAATCTGGCATAACCTTCTCACAACCATCTGCATCCGCTTTATCACTGTTAGAATACTAATATAAGATACTGGAAAGGCTTTCCTCACGGACAATCATGGGCATTTATTGGACGCCATCTTTTGACCAGCACTCTGTCTAAATGTTTAAATTTCCCTGCTAATAACAGTTTTTATGCTTTCCTGAAAGCTCCTGAACTTCTCCTCCTCCACCTTATTTTTCTTCTATTCTTTAGTTATAGTACATTTTTTTTTATGTACAACATAACGTTGAACTGTTGAAATTTATCACCAACAAATAGAGCAAGTACATATTGGAGACAAAAATTTATCAGCTATATATTAGGCACAATTGAAATCATTAAGTTCAAATTTTGTTTTGGATATCCAAATATATTGGAGACAAAAATCCATTGAAAAACCTACTCAAACTACTATCATTACAGTAGTACATATTAGTTAAAGAAAACAAGAAATCAATATTGTAATGATGTGCATCCCATACCAAAGACTTCTTAATGTGTCTGTCGAGTAGAGCTTCGCGCACTCTGTTTTATGGTTCTGCCAAATTAATACTGAAACAGTATCACTTCTTATTTAATGCTTGAATCAGCGCAGTGGACCAAATAGGGTAAAGAATAACTATGATGAGAACAATCACGAGGAGGACTGCATATAACGTCCACTTCCTGGAGTTCTTCTGATACTCTCGAGCCTCAACCAGCTGATCTGTTCCCCGTCTAACGAATGAACTTGCATGTGCCACATTTGATTCAATATCATTCAGTTGTTGCCCTTGTGCCTCCACCAATGCTGCCATGTCTAAGAATATCTGGTGAAGTTCCACTAAATTCTTTTCAATATCCTTCACTGCATCATGTCGTTCTTGAATTTCTGAAATAGTGTCCATTATTTGTCCACGCCCTTGTTCCTGAATTGCCTTTTGAAGGAAATTTTCGCCTTCTCCGCTTGATATCAGGTTCTCTATCAGCTCTTCATTAGCCTGCTCTCCTGTTATTGTGAAATATCTTCTCCCAACTGTTTCTTTGTACTCATCGTTCATTTTAGTCCTCAGGCTTTGAAACTCATCCATCATTGTCTTCAGTTTCTTACCAAGTCCACTAACTACCGATGTCCGGGTCCTGTCAGTAGATGATCCAGGCCCACACCCCGGAATCTTCCTGTTTTCTACATTGGAACGATCAAGCGCTTCAAGCTTCCCTTTAATAATTTTGACACGTTTGAGAACATTGGTAACATCTGCATCCATTTTGGACCTAAGTTCTTTCATAGTCTTGGCATTATGAACTGTTTTGCTCTGCTCATTAGTTTCTTGCAATCTTTTGTAGATTAGTCCCACAGCATTCATGTCTTCTTTTATTTTTTCAACATCGCCAAAAAAATGGTCAAGATCGCCATCACTCGCCCCAATACCAGACTCCACGTCTTCCGCAGAGGTCTGTTGTTTTTTAAACGAATTGGAAAATAGATCATTCATCTTTACTAAGCCTTCTTCGAAACCAAACTTGTAAAACAAATTTCTTGGTAACACCTTCCTGCTTCACTCCCCTATCTGAAAATGACAATGCTGCTCTTAAAAGCGCAAGGCATTAATCAGAAGATATGACATTGGAGGAAGAAGGAAGGTTTAGAATCAAGCCTGGTTGAAAAAATGAGCTTACTTTGATTTTTGCCTATTACCTAGCCTGGGAAACTAATAAGGTAATTATTAGAGGCTTGTGGTTTGTATATGATTATGGCCAACCAAACTAATATCCGGACCATCATTAAAGTAGGAGAAATACAAGGAGAATAAATTGTGCACCAGTTGATAGAAACTATAAAATAACCTATATTTGCTGAATATAGAAGATGCTGTGTTAAGTCGTAGAGTAGCTGCTGAGTGCTGAGCTTCTGGTGACCGGTGGGACATTTGTAAAAAAAACGATAGAAAACAAAAAATAACGCCGTTGCCGGGGATCGAACCCGGGTCATCCGGGTGACAGGCGGATATACTTACCACTATACTACAACGACATGTTTGAGGCCAGGAAGTTTTCTGATAAATTAATTCGTTGCTACGTACTCAAAGTTAATACAACAAAGTGGGAAATGATTGTAGTTCTGTTTTCCAGATTAAACACGTTCATTTGCATATTACAGTGTACTCTAAAAAAACGTAAGAATGAGCAGATAATACCCCCTCTAGTATAAACTTCTTTGGTGGAAATTATTATAGTGAACGCGAATTAAACATCAAATTCTATCGGTCACAGTTCCCACATTAGTAATGTAACTAAATATGAAGAGATCATCATGATAAACAAAAAGTTCCAAACATGACATTTATAGCAGATGAGCATAAACAAGTATAGCCATGTCCAGACTCCAGATACACCAATGAGCAATGAGGTTTTGCACAAACAGATCAGAACCACCTTGGTACACTACACTTTCCTGTCAAGCGATCCGTGTGAACAAAAAATAAACTGGAAATGTAACAAAGAAATTGACATAACTGCGGCTGAGAAAACAGATGTAACAAACAAATTGACGTAACTGTGGCTGATTTCACAAATGAACATACACCAATGACCAATGCTTATAAAAGTTGCACTGTTCATATTTAAGCCTCTGGTTCTTTTATAGTTGGCCAAACTAAATATATATCTAGTAAACTGGTACAGGTATTACAAAGTACACAAATCCAAAAACAGATGGAGAAAATTTGAGGGCTCTATACAACATTGAAAGCCCTTCAAGTACTATATATATATATATATAGGGAACTGAATAGTGTTGACACTTAATCTAGCATTCTTTTTTTACCAGGACATCATCTGATGCCTTCGAACAAGAATTACCAATTTCCTCCACAAAATTAGATTATGCTGAATGTGATTCCAAATGCACTTGAAGAACTGCTGCAAGAGGAGTCGCCTGGTGAAATATGTACATTTAGGCAATATTTATACCACCTATCCAATGACGACTCAGACCATTCCTTAGCCCCCCCCCCCTTCTCCCGGTCCTAACTATCTCTTCAGTCTTCACATTTACTCTTTTGTAATCCATCTCCGGCCTCGAACCTCATACCCACCAAAGCTTTGATCACTGCTACTCTCTCCACCACTTTCTGCACTTGTATAGCCTGCTTTACGACGGTGCCTCTTTTTCTTGAATCCCCCACTATCACTAAAGCTTCCATTTAGGAGGGGGTCATCTATTCCACGAATGACTTTCCGAGCTGGAGGTGAGACATCAATACAACTGTCATCTCTTGTTTTCTTCTTGTCATGCCTCTTTATATTTTCAGAGATGTTATGTAACTTCCGGTTGAATTTGTTGATTCCCTTTTCCATGGGCTCCACAGCTTGGGTTACTGTAAACTTCAGATCATTCACAATCTACATTAACACAAGATAGACACATCATTATCCACAATGAAAATGACTGAAAACAAGTGATAAGTCATGAAGTGTATATAAGATGACAGGATGCAGCCTTGTACGGATGAAAAGATAGATGCTGGTAAAATCGGTAGTAGTCAATAGCTTTAATAAGTGGGGGGTTTTGTCAGTGTTGCTTAATGAATCATTAGAATATGCAGCTCATTCTCTTGTTACTAGGATTCACAGCAAAAATATGTGGACATATCACATATCAGATTAGTTCTAATATGAATTTATTTTACTAATATACTTGATCCCTGGAAAAATAGAGAAGACTAGTAATTAGTAAACAAGTATCATCATGGAAATATTTTATAGATAGTTCCATAAATTTTGCAAAGTCTAAATTATCAAACCATGGATATTTTTTATCTAGTTCAGAATTCACCAAGTGGTCACTAACTTGAAATATAGAGAAGCTACTTCTGCAGAAAAATATGCAGGAAGCCTTACATATTCACCACCACCAATGAAGACATCCCTAACACTTTCTCTGATGGTCATCCCACTCTTGACATCCATGTCAGGTTGGGGAAGACGTAATTTTGTGGGGCGCGCACTGTCCCTTACTTCATCAGGGTCTAGAGGACAGTCAACAGATGCATAATCTCCAAGTACTGAAACACTTCCCTGAAAGAGGTCTCCCATCAACTCGTATGGCTTTGCAGGAAACACATATAAGTGAACCACGGATGCAATACCCATCTGTTCTGGACGAAGAGAAAGAATTGTTAATCTTACCTATTTCAGAAGGATGAATGACCACACAATCTTTATGCTGCATATTTATTTGAAGGGCACGGGAGAAAAATGAAATATACAAACATAACGCGGCCAATGAGAGTGGCATAGTCTGCTTGACACACACTAGCCACTAGCCAGCATGCTGCATTAGCTTTTTTATTTAAGAAGGGGGTGGGGGGGCTAGGAAAAGGATACCCAGGGCCACAAATGGCCAAAACAATCTTAAAAGCTCTCGTATATAACCCAGTCAGGCATTTTCCCCAAGATGGATGACCCATTCTTTTCATCTTGCATATCATAATAGTTAAGTACAATTTGCCAATATATGGTCGGTTTTTTTAACAATATTAGAATTTAGATCTATTCATTGCTTTACATTGGAATCCTAATTTAACGCAACATTAATGGGATAAGCCCATTATATAAGTAGGCTGTATCCTGCATAGGTTTTATTTATCTAAAAAAATAACCTATTTTTCGTATAAGAAGCAAATTTATTGCCTTCCCCCCCCCCCCCAAATGGACCCACATTTTCCAACTTGTACGAAGCATTACATTTCCCATCAAAGTGAACCCACTCCTACTGAGGCATCTACGTATTATCTTTGTGTTGTGAGTTACTTTACATATTCAGATTTGCCCTCCATCATGCAGTAATATATGCATCCTATAACTACCAAGCAATATTCAGTAGAATCCTTGCATTTCATTCAAATATTACTTATGAACATGTTCCACAAGCAATAACATCTATCATCGACTTCGCATGTGGACTAGTCATGGCATCGAAAACCAGGTGAATGTAATAATTAACTATTATGAAATAATTGGAATAACGTAAGAATCACGGATAATGACGTATCTTTAATTTGATAAATGAAACTGGCATGAGCAAGAATAAAAATTGAAACCAATTAATTACCTCAATACAAATGATGAAGTCTTGAACGCTTGTTTTAAACTGGAGCTGTTGAGCTATTGGACTTTTAAATAAACCCAGTGTAGAAAGGAGGGAAATAGCCACACCTTGCCACCATGTCAAAAACACAATTGACTTAAATGTCAGAAACTTTGCCAGTGGTTTGATGTGTGCTAATTCATCCTTTGTAATACCATAAAATTGAACTAAACAATACAAAGCCCACGACTGACTGAAATTCAAAATCAGGGCAGTGTAAGGATACCTGCAAAATGAAAAATGGTGTTTAATTTGATAAGGCAATTAAATAGCAACAGAACACCTGTAAGACGGACTCCTAAATTTTACTGATATTTAATCGACAACACAACACAACATGATTGTGGGTATGGATCAGAGCCCAGTACTTAATGGTAAAACAGACTCTTAACCTTACCAATAGTGCAGTTATGAGATGAAAGCCTTCGTACTTGCTTTTAGATTATCATATCAATATGATGCCATATATTTCATTATGTGCATTTAATCTATTAGTAAGTAAAAACAATATCAAATGTACATAACTAAGAACATATTTTCTGCATAAAGTTCATGCTAATCTGCCCTTTTGAAGTCCTGCACCTTGTCCAATATTAAATCAATATACAAAAATCCTACTATTTTTAAATTTGAAATCCGAAATTCAGATCCATTCCCTTGTTCGTTATCCCAACCCAAGTCCAGGTAAGGTAGCTTTAAACAGGCGACATATGATTTGTTTTTAAAAATACTCCGAAGGGCTAATAATACAAGCAGCATGGAAGTACTTTTTGTGCCACCTGAATTGCTTTTAGCTATTAATCATTCAATAAATATCAAGTCCAAGACAAATTAATACAATCAAACAGGAAGAGAGGTGTAGCCATTTGTCACATTAAAATGCATTTGCATGTAGGTACGCCAGAATACTTTGAAAGAACTTACGAACAACATGATAACTTTCTCATGGTAATTGGTAAGCTTTAAAATACGTGTTATCATAAATAGTTATGCAGCAGATGAACACAAATCAAAGGTACTCTAGTCTTGGTCTTACCCACAACCTAGCTTGAAATCACCTTCACAATATACATCAAAGGCTTCAAGAACTACTGCTGAAATAGCAGTAAGAGCCTTTATAATCATCTGCATAATATTCAAGGTGTCAGGACAAACAAATAGACAAGATTCTAGAGATCCGCTCAAAGAGTAAAGAGACAAAAGATCTTTCTGGATGACAGAGCACATACATATTGAACAATTCCGAACTTAATAACTTGGTAAACCCATTCACTCAATTTCCATGGCTTCAGAAACAAATTCATAGGAAAAACATGTTTCAATGTCCCCTTGTCTGAGCTGTGTTCTAACAAGGGGGTTTTGGAACTTGCACGTCCTTCCCTCTCCATGAACTCAATCGTCCTCTCTTCCCCACCTAACTCAAATACAACAACAAAAAAACAACAATGAAATAAAAAGGCCAAAACTATTGATCAAAGAGAAAGGTGCCAATGAATTAGCTTGAGGATATCCTCGGGTTATAACGTTCAATCTATTAAATGTGACGAAATCCATTAGTCACATTTGGCATTACAAGAATCACCATGGCAAATGTAAGAACAGAACATGGGTTCAAAAAATACTAGCTAAGTTACAGAAGAAATAAGATATCACCAAAATTCATACCCAAACAAGCAACGAGGTACCTCCCAAAACAATACATTGCAAAGGATTCATAGCAGTCACGCAGTATCCCAATGTCAACACTAATTGATGGCTTCACCAACGAAACAAACTGTACAAATAAACAGTTATTAAAAACCCATCATACAACTAAACCCAAAAATCATACACTCTTTAGATAAAAACACCTGCAGTTCACAATCTTAACATTTATAATAAACTTTTTAACAAACAAATAAACTCACTGATTCAACTGCATAGCAAGGCACCATTAGTATTACACAAATCAAAAACTTCTGCTCCTGTTATTCAATTCAAATAAAAAAAATTAGGAAACAAAACCCAAGAATCAAAAGAATTATATTATATCCCCCCCCCTCTCTCTCCCTCTCTCTCTCTCTATTTCTTTCTCTCTTTCTCTCTTTCTCTCTCTCTCTCTCTGTCTCTCTCTCTCTCTCTATCGCAAACACAGACACACATACCTCAGGGTTTTTATAAGTAGAAAGATGTTCCAAGAGAAGATAAAAGGAGAGTGTGAGACTGAGAAGCACAAAGGCACCAGCAATAGTACTAGCCCATGTAGGAGGCGAGTATGACAAAGTCACCAGATCAATATAATACCCAATAATCTTCTGCATCAGCTTCTTCTTTTTAAGGGGTCTGTTTCAAAATCACTGAATCATAACAAAAGCGTTTCAATTGCTGATATAAATTGAGTCAAGACTTCAACTTTAATCCAAAAGATTGTAACTTTCAGCTTTTTATTGGATTTGATGGAACCATTGACTTGGTAAGATCAAATTTATGAGTGGAAATTTTAGATCGTTAGTGTGGAAATTGGATTTGTTTTAACCCCACTCAAAATTGTATCTTTGTATGTTTAATCAAGAAAAAAGGGGAAATAAATTTGTATAACAACACATGTATATTTTGAGTTGAGGAAGATACACGGCTCATCTTCAACGTAGGACAATTGGACATTTATGTCAGTATCACTTAAAAATCATTCCACGGACGCGAGCAGCATCTACATGTAATATTCCAAATTAGATACACAAATTAGGGGAAATTTTTTTTTATTGGTTTTCAACACTTTAAAGTTTAAACCTTTAAATTTCATTATCCGTAATAATACTTTAACTTTTATTTTTCTGGAATCTGAATCTCGAAAGCAATCAATGACAAATTTAGTCATTTTAATGGCCGTAAAATTATGAGTTTACCTTTTGAGCTCTTATATAATTTAAGCTAAAATTAAGAAAACTTGTGTATACAAGGAGATTCAAACCCATAATATTTTGTTGTCAAAATGCGTGTTTTTTTTGACAAATGCAGAAAGTTCTCATTAAATTGAATATAGTACAGTCGGGACAAACCCCCAACTGTCGATACAACCAGGTGATAAAACAAATAACATACTAAAAATAATTAGATGATTTGTTTCCTGATCGTTTAACACATAAAATTTAAAAATTCTTGAAATTAAAAATGAAATCAAAGACATCCCAAGCGATCCAAATTGTAGCAGCATCTCTGAAAATAACAACATCGCAATTGACCATATCACATAAAAACTATGGTTAGCCCAGTGTTCAGAAACACCAATCGCATAAAATGAGATTGGAGAAGCGGCACCACAGCTATCTACATGTTGGACACCAGCTATAAACATGCCGAAGGCATCCCATCTATCTACATGCCGGATACCAGCTATAGACATGCCGAAAGTATAAACTCATGAAAGATGAACATTTTTTAGTTGTGAAAGGTGAACTCTTGCAATAATCACCACCGTCCCAGATCCGATGCAGGCTTTGCAGATCACAAAAAATATCAATAAATTCGTCCTCAACAGATCCATCACCAGATAAACCCAAGCATGACTAAATAAAATATAACAAACACTCTAAAAGGAGAGACCAAACACACACTCCAAGAGGAGAGACACACAAACACCCAAAAAATTGTGTTTTATTGAAAGGAAATAAACGAGAATAACAGAGAATGAAGGGGTTAGGGCTTTCCACCGGAGAAAACCAGTGGAAGCCCCTCGATTTACTTGAAAATAGACAAACCCCAAGTGAGAGGATGAAAAACATATATTATACTGTATTGTAAAAGAATTGGTCAAGAAAAGTATGAATTATTTTAAAAATATACTAATAGTATAAATCCTATTATATATAGACACATATACACACACATATCGGGGTCGGGGAGACACTAATCTTAGACTCCGCCTCGATCCCTGAAATATTTATAAAACTTTCCTTGTTCCCTGCCCCCTAAGAATTCCCTGAATCCTCGACGTAAATAGGGCGGGGATCGTATCGGGGTCAGGTGATGCGAGATTAATGCACATCCCTATTTGTTTGGTTGAGACACTGTCCAACTAATCCAAATCATTGTTAAAAACTCGACCGTATTTACCAATATATCGACCGAGTACACATACTCGAACATATTCACGAGCTGATTTTTCATTAGTCAAATAAAACCCTATTTTTAGTCTACCTCAGATCAAACTCGATCCTACTCGGATTAAAAATTAAAAAGTCTAAAAATAAATAATAAAATAAAATATTGAACCAATACAATTATTAATTATTTAAGAGTATTACAAAATTTACTCATTCACCTAACTATGTAATCTTTATATGCCCGATTTTATAAAAAAATTTAAAGTTTTTCACCTCCATAATGAATTATAATCAATATTTTTTCCGCTATCTAAGAGATATATACAATAATGATAAGAATAAGAGTAATATATATTTTTCTATTTGGTTTCATCGTTAAAATAATATATATTTTTTATATTATACACATCTATACTAATAAATTAGTTTTAAAAGTTAACTTTTAAATATATTTAATTTTTTTACCCAAGTACTCCCGAATTAAACTGAATACTCTTGACTCGACAAACTCATTAAGTCAAACTTAATTAAATTGAATTATGATTTTTAAAAAAATAAATCCAAATACAGTAAAAAGAAATATTTAATATTATTAAAAAATATAAATTATGACAATTAACAAAATGATTTATATATATGTGTGTATGTGTTTGTTTAAATAATAGAGTCACATGAATAATATAAGCCAACTTTTTATTCACAAAAGGGAAAATGTATTTTTTCTTCACCCAACTTATCGTGTCTTTCAAAACTTATCATTCAACTATAATTTTTTTTTCTTTTACTCACTAAAGTTAGGTTCATATTTTTCTAGTCACTAACGTTATGTTCGGATTTGATTATTAGCATTATGTCAATTTTTTGTAGCATTATTAAAACATAGTGTAGTCTCTAATATTTTAATGATTTGATATATGTCTATATCTTTATATATAATACTTCATATGTCCCCCAAGACGTTTACTTTGGGTGATGAGAGTTTGACCGGCATTTTAAGGCTCCTAAAATTGTATTTTCATATATTATTTTAATTTTTTTATATTTAATAAAAATTTAACGTTTAAATTATATATACAAAATAAAAAATTTTAAAATAAGTTATAAAACTATGTTTATAAGAAAAAAATCTCGCGAGAGTTGTTGGATTTAATACCAAATTCATATTATTACAGCATTATTATATTATTGTGTTTATATATATACTTGTTTCACGATTCTATTAGAATGGATGAGTTTAAAGTTTTGATTCTGGGTCGGTAAGAGTTGCATGAAGGAGCTGTGATTAGTGACTTCATTGGGTTTTGAAAGTGGCCATGTTGAAGTTTAGTAAAATATTGACATGTAACTTTTTAATGTTTTTAGTACTTTATGATCAGTTTCCTAATTTGATTGTATTGACTTTTTTATTTTCTTAATTCCCAAATCTCTTACTTCAATCAAAAAAATCTCCTAGAAAATTTAGTAGTATCTTCTGCCTTGTATATGTAGTAGTTAAATAATCCTCTTAATCTTAAAAGGCTAAAACAGTTGTCGACTTGTTGCTTCTATTAGGATTATATTAGCATTGTTCACAAATTGGGATGCCTCTTCCTAATAGTTTTGATTTTGAGTTTAATAACCCACCTAAAAAATAATGGACGTATATGATCTGATTTTATGCGGCTATTTATAATGTATATACGTCTATTATGACTAGATGTTTAAACCAATATACGTTCTTCCTATAACATACATATATAATTGAGATATTATACGACTCCTCCATATGAATCACGCAAACTCAGAAACATATAAGTTTTTTTATAACATGCATATGACATTTTTTGTACTAGTTATCACTATATTTTAATAATGCTACAAAAAGTTGACAAACTGCTAATAATCAAATTCGAACCTAACGTTAGTGACTAAAAAAAATCCGAACCTAACATTAGTGAGTAAAACAAAAAAATTAAAGTTGAGTGGTAAATTTATAAACACACAATAAATTGGGTGACGAAAAAAATCCATTTTTCCTTCACAAAAAAGTTAAAGTTATAAAAAAAAATTTGATAAAAAGAGAGAATGTGTCTTATAAACTAAGAATTTTAAAATGAACTAAAAAAACTATGTACCACATGTGGTAGAGAAAAAATAGTACTTTAATTTTAACAATAATTTTGTAAGAATGGCATTTTTATAATTTTTCAATATAAAAGTGCAAAATCGTAATTTTACAGCCATTAAAATGACTCTTTTTACCCCTTGTTGCCATTTAATATATAGTAGTAATAGTAACAGATAATAGATAGAAGCCAACATTTGATTCACTCAAAATTTAAAGTTAGAAAAAAAAAGAATTTGATAAAAAAAGAGAATGTGCCTTATCAAATAAGAATTTCAAAGTGAACTAAAAAACTATGTAGTACATTGGGACATGAAATTTGTAAGTAGGAGGTGTAGGGTTCGACTCCCAATGTATACAAAAATTGTACTTAATTTTGTAAGAATGACACTTTATAATTTTCCAATATAAAAGGGTAAAATCGTAATTTCACAGCCATTAAAATGGCTCTTTTTACCCTTGTGTTGCCATTTTTATCCCCATCTCTGATCCCCGAACAAACTTTGAATTCTAAACGGGAATTTTTTTATCACCGATCCCCGCCGGAACGGGGATTCTCCCGGGGATGCAGGGGATTCAGGGAATAACTAAAAAAACAAATTTTATATTTTTAGTATATATTTTAAATAAAAACAGTCTACTAATTCGTTATATATAAAAACATTGATTATATCTCATATGTTTAATATCAAATCATATTAAAATTTATTTGTAATGTAAATGAATGACAAATTAAAATATATATTATATCATAATGTAAAAAAGTTGTTCAATAAAATTATAGATTATTTTAAAATTATTATAATTTTTTAAATAGTATTTTTTTATATTAAATATTTAATAAAATATATATATATATATATATAAACAATTATCGGGGTTGACTAAGAGAATTTTTTAATGTGAAGTGAGTGAAAAAAATATGAGGTGGTGGCATTTTTAAAATTTTATAATCAAATTACAAAAACTAAATAAAAAGAAGACATGTAAATAATATAAACTAATATTTTATCTACTCAAAAATTAAAGTAATAAAAAAGAATTTGCTACTACTCAAAAACTTCATGTCAGTACCATTGTAACAACAATATACCTATTTTTAACAAGAAAATGTGTGAGGATTGACATTTTTATAATTTTCCAACGTAAAAGGGCAAACTTGTAATTTTACCGCCATTAAAATGTCTCAATTTATTCCTAATCCCCTTTTGATATATAGAAGGAGATATAATTATAAGTTAAACTACGAAATTAAAAAAACGGAGTTAAATAAATAATATAAAGCAACAGTTTATTTACTCTAAAGTTAAAATAATGAAAAAAATTATGATTGAAAGAGATGATGTGGTTTATCAAATAGAATTTTTAAAAAGGCAACAAGGGGTAAAAAGAGTCATTTTAATGGCTGTAAAATTACGATTTTGCACTTTTATATTGAAAAATTATAAAAATGTCATTCTTACAAAATTATTGTTAAAATTAAAGTACTATTTTTTCTCTACCACATGTGGCACATAGTTTTTTTAGTTCATTTTGAAATTCTTATTTTATAAGACACATTCTCTCTTTTTATCAAATTCTTTTTTTATAACTTTAACTTTTTTGTGAAGGGAAAATGGATTTTTTCGTCACCCAATTTATTGTGTGTTTATAAACTTACCACTCAACTTTAATTTTTTTTGTTTTACTCACTAATGTTAGGTTCGGATTTTTTTTAGTCACTAACGTTAGGTTCGAATTTGATTATTAGCAGTTTGTCAACTTTTTGTAGCATTATTAAAATATAGTGATAACTAGTACAAAAAGTGTCATATGCATGTTATAAAAAAGCTTATATGTTTTTGAGTTTGCGTGATTCATATGGAGGAGTCGTATAATGTCTCAATTATATACGTATGTTATAGGAAGAACGTATATTGGTTTAAACGTCTAGTCAAAATAGACGTATATACATTGTAAATAGCAGCATAAAATCAGATCATATACGTACGTTATTTTTTAGGTGGGGTATTAAACTCAAAATCAAAATTATTAGGAAGAGGCATCCCAATTTGTGAACAATGCTAATATAATCCTAATAGAAGCAACAAGTCGACAACTATTTTAGCATTTTAATATTAAGAGGATTATTTAACTACTACATATACAAGGCAGAAGATACTACTAAAATTTCTAGGAGATTTTTTTGATTGAAGTAAGAGATTTGGGAGTTAAGAAAATAAAAAAGTCAATACAATCAAATTAGGAAACTGATCATAAAGTACTAAAAATATTAAAAAGTTACATGTCAATATTTTACTAAACTTCCACATGGTCACTTTCAAAACCCAATGAAGTCACTAATCACAACTCCTTCATGCAACTCTTACCGACCCATAATCAAAACTTTAAACTCATCCATTCTAATAGAATCGTGAAACAAGTATATATATAAACACAATAATAGAATAATGTTGTAATAATATGAATTTGGTATTAAATCCAACAACTCTCGCGAGATATTTTTTTTATAAACATAGTTTTATAACTTATTTTAAAAAATTTCATTTTGTATATAAAATTTAAACGTTAAATTTTTATTAAGAATAAAAAAATTAAAATAATATATGAAAATACAATTTTAGGAGCCTTAAAATGCCGGTCAAACTCTCATCACCCAAGGTAAACGTCTTGGGGGACATATGAAGTATTATATATAAAGATATAGACATATATCAAATCATTAAAATATTAGAGACTACACTATGTTTTAATAATACTACAAAAAATTGACATAATGCTAATAATCAAATCTGAACCTAACGTTAGTGACTAAAAAAAATATGAACCAAACTTTAGTGAGTAAAAGAAAAAAAAGTTATAGTTGAATGATAAGTTTTTAAAGACACGATAAGTTGGGTGAAGAAAAAATATATTTTCCCTTTTGTGAATAAAAAGTTGGCTTATATTATTCATGTGACTCTATTATTTAAGCAAACACATACACACATTTATATAAATCATTTTGTTAATTGTCATAATTTATATTTTTTAATAATATTAAATATTTCTTTTTACTGTATTTGGATTTATTTTTTTAAAAATCATAATTCAATTTAATTAAATTTGACTTAATGAGTTTGTCGAGTCAAGAGTATTCAGTTTAATTCGGGAGTACTTGGGTAAAAAATTAAATATATTTAAAAGTTAACTTTTAAAACTAATTTATTAGTATAGATGTGTATAATATAAAAATTATATATTATTTTAAAGATGAAACCAACTAGAAAAATATATATTACTCTTATTCTTATCATTATTGTATATATCTCTTAGATAGCGGAAAAAATATTGATTATAATTCATTACGGAGATGAAAAACTTTAAATTTTTTTATAAAATCGGGCATATAAAGATTACATAGTTAGGTGAATGAGTAAATTTTGTAATACTCTTAAATAATTAATAATTGTATTGGTTCAATATTTTATTTTATTATTTATTTTGAGACTTTTTAATTTTTAATCCGAGTAGGACCGAGTTTGATCTGAGGTAGACTCAAAATAGGGTTTTATTTGACTAATGAAAAATCAGCTCGTGAATATGTTCGAGTATGTGTACTCGGTCGATATATTGGTTAATACGGTCGAGTTTTTAACAATGATTTGGATTAGTTGGACAGTGTCTCAACCAAACAAATAGGGATGTGCATTAATCTCGCATCACCTGACCCCGATACGATCCCCGCCCTATTTACGTCGAGGATTCAGGGAATTCTTAGGGGGCAGGGAACAAGGAAAGTTTTATAAATATTTCAGGGATCGAGGCGGAGTTTAAGATTAGTGTCTCCCCGACCCCGATATGTGTGTGTATATGTGTCTATATATAATAGGATTTATACTATTAATATATTTTTAAAATAATCCATACTTTTCTTGACCAATTCTTTTACAATGCAGTATAATATATGTTTTTCATTTTTAATGTGGAATTTCTTTATATTATAAATCAATTTTAATATGATTTGATGTTAAAAATTTGAGATATTATTAGTGTTTTTATATAATAAGAATTAGTAGATTATTTTTAATCATAAAAACTTACTAAAACTACAAGATTATTATTATTAATTATTTCCCGAATCCCGTGAGAATTCCCATTCGGGCGGGGATCAGAGAGTAAAAGAATCCCCGTTCAGGATTAGGGGCGGTGATAACATTTCTGGATCCCGAAGTGACCTGATGCATATCCCTACAAACAAACTTCAAATGTTTTTGTTATAATAACATAATTTTGGTTTGTTTAGGAATTAGTCTTATATACCTAACAATAAGTATCTAATCTCAAAATTCACGTGGTGAGCAATAATCGAACCCCATTACAAAAAGTAAACTCTCACCACCTAAATTATCTAATCAAACTTTAACAGTATGTATAAAAAGAATAAGAAGTAAGATAATTCAGTATTGAACTTTATGTCATCACATTTTCATATATTTAAATTTACGAGATGTA
The DNA here is from genome assembly GCF_009905375.1 of Apium graveolens. Taxonomy (NCBI): domain Eukaryota; kingdom Viridiplantae; phylum Streptophyta; class Magnoliopsida; order Apiales; family Apiaceae; genus Apium; species Apium graveolens. The sequence continues at coordinate 12,690,476 of NC_133657.1, read as the reverse complement.
ATCAAATTTATATAAACATATATTATTCTTTATTACGTAATTGATATGCGAATATAAAATTAAGTTAAAATAATCATTTTACGTATTAAAAATTATTTCTTTATAGGTAAAAGTTCGTTCGATCGAGATAATATTTTAATATATATATATATACACACACACATATATATACAGGCCCGTGCATCGCATGGATTTTTACGCTAGTATAGATATATTAGCTAAAAAATCAAGGGTCCTCTGTCGATCATCCAAATAAAATTTTTTCATGACCAACAAATTTAGGTTGTTTAATTTATTAATAACGATTTAAGATCCAGATTCGCAACTGCCGTAACAATTTTTTTTCAAATGCCCTTCTCTCATGTTTAATTCATTTCCCTCAACATTTCTTTTTTATCTCAATAAAAATACTTATATTATTATTGTATTAAATATTATTATCATATAACAATATTAAGAATAATAATATTTATGAACAAATCAGAATAATAATATTAAATAATAATAATTATTATTAATCAAACTAGAGTAAAGGGTAAAATGGTGTTTTAACTGTTCCCGTTCGTAGTTCCCTTCCACAATGAAACATTGTGGTAGCGTATATTACCTTTTTTGCTTTCTCTTTTCTAACTTATCTTGTAGACACTTGCGACATCCATAACATACTGATACACACAAAAAATATATATAGGGCGATTTTTCACCATTTCCTAATGACCTTTTCCACTTTACCAGTAAGGTTTACACAAATCCCAGGCTGAACATTCTTGATTAAGTCAAGAAATTTCTTGGAGTTTGAAGGGTTTGCAAGGTCTGGTGGTGGAGGCCTAGAGTTATCAGTGTTTGTGTTTTTATTTGGTTCTTGTCTTAGGTTTGTTTTTCTGGTATAGACTCTGGCTTGAAAGGGTTTGGTAGGTCTAGGGTTTGGTGCATTGGGAATCTAAAATTTCCTGCTTTGACAGAAAGGGATGGTATGGTTTTTAAATCTTTTTCTTTGTTTTCTTGGTGGAAAGGTCTTCTGGTGACTGGTTCTAGGGTTTGAAGGGTTCACATATTTGAAAGAAGAGGCTTTACGGTGAAGAAACTATTTTTTTTCATATCTCCAGCATATATGGATCTGTGATGGCTGGTCTTGGCTTATGATATAATGGTTTGGCATTTGGATTCATAACTGGTAAAGTAAAGAATGCAAATGAACTGTGTTTGTGTGTGAATGCAAATGCAAGTGTATGCATATATATATAACACAGAGATAATCACCGGTCATGAAAATAACTGTTTTTATAAAAAATTATCTTTCTACTGTTCATGAACAGTGTTTTTCATTAAATGCAGTTTGTAAAGTTTTGTTGTGCAGATGCATGGGTTACATAATTCAAAATCCTAGGTATATGTATAATACAGCTAAAGTATGATGTTATATAGCTGACATATGTAAATAGTGAAAAATAGTACCAAGGAATTACTATTTTAGTACTGTAACAAGTACAAAAGGTGCACATATTTGGGAGAATGTGTGACATAAAGTTGATATGCAGCTTAATCTATATCATAGATCCTAGGTAAGTGACAGAAGTGCATTTAAGAATGTTCAGTTTTGAGAGAAGATCAGTGCATAAAGGTTGTCACCTTGGTGAGAATTAATTTTCTGGAAACTTTTAGTTTTAATAAAAGAATGTTACATTTATTTCTGTAGGCAGCTTGTGTTTGTTAGATATATTTGATAATGTCATGACTAATATGATTTGTGTTTAGTTTTCAGATCTTACTTAAACAGGACAAATCAGTACTTAACTGGAAATCAGCACTTATACTGAAGTCAGAACTTAAGTTGTCAGAACTTAAGTTATCAGAAGATATTTATCAGGAGATAATATCAGGAGTTAAGGAGACTTTCAGATAAGGAAGGCGGCTGATTGAAAGGAGAGAAGATCAAGACAAACGCAAGAAGAGATATGCATGAAGAAGGAATTCTATGAAGAATAGAATACTTGGAAGAAAAGATATCTGATTGATATATTTTAGGAAGCAGAATTATATTCTATATCAATTAGCGATTATCTTGTAACTGTGTAGTATATAAACACAGACATAGGGTTTACACTATATGTGTTATCATTATCGAGAATAATATTCATTGTAACCCTAGCAGCTCTCGTGATATTTATTCATCACTGAGAGAGGACAGTTCTACATTGTAACATAGTTTAATAAAGTTTGTTTTCTGTTACTTGTGTTCTTTAAATTCGATTTGATTGTGCTATACACTATATTCAACCCCCCCTTTTACAGTGTGTGTGACCTAACAGTGTTTAATGAGATTCAACCAGGAGAATATTATCCACATTTAACACATAATAATGCATTCTATATTAATGTGCAATCAGTTTTCATTTAATTCAAGCAGCATTCATGGTAACACAACACACATAACTACAGAACATTAATATCTGGTATAACACTTTAAATGCAGTCAAATGAAATAAAATTCCACCTAAAATGTCTAAGTGGCCATTAATCACAGCAGTGATCCAGATACAGGGATGTTCAAGGCTCCACTGCTAGGTCTTTCCGTGAGGGTTGTGTGTGCATGTGATTTTATTTTTTATTAAATTATGCTATTTATTCAGTGATCACACAGTACAACTTTCATTACACCTTTCTTGAGTCTCACCAAGGCATACACATACTCATAATACATAATACAAGAATTAGATTTAAGATTAAGTTCATAGTACATATATTTATCCAAGCAAGCAAGATAAAGTTCAAAGCATCAAGTAAAATTTATCATTGTTGATACCTTATTACAACATTTGTATAATTTTTGACAGATTAGAATTAGACAATCACAAATCAATTTTCTAAATTTTTATTGATTGATCAAAGACATTTGTTTAATAAAACTTGCAAGATACATATGTCTTTAAGAAATCAGAACAATATGCTCCTAGGATAGTGATACACTGTCCATTTGTAGGTTTATAGGTTGTACTCTACACTCATAATATTTGATCAACTTATTTATAATAAAATACTCATTTCAGATTCATAAGGTCCTTCACACAGATTGAACATAGATAGAGTTACAACTATTTCAAAAGATTTTACAAATTCTTGTTGAACTAAGTTAAGCATATGGGGTACAGTTAACACTACCTTATTTCATATTGTGTAGCTTAATCATTTTATTAGTGCAGTTATCAAATAACCATACTTATCAATGTTCAAATAACATTTATTCAAGAAATTTTACTTGTGATATATCGGTAATGTTAATAGAACAATTCTCACACAAAGTTTATTAGCAAATATCAATTCATAGGGACTATTATCAAATGAACAGACACCAGTCAAGCAATCAAATTACAGAGGAGGTACTGAGTTGTAATTTCTCAGAGATACAATTTTGTTAATTCAATTTAAACTCCACAAAAGAAGTAATTAAAACAAAATAACAAAAATCATTATTTATTTCCAGACGTCAACACACAAAGAGCATATAGTTTCCAAGCTTTCAAAAACTGTTAGTTATAAAATGGAAGTTTTTTTTTTATCAAAATCAAAAAACCCCAATCAAATAAAACGAACTGATTTTCCAGTTTACTCATTCAAATTGTTCATATACTTAACTCGAGTATACCACTTATCATACCAATCATTTAAACCATCATAAACCATTCAATCGAATAGACTTAATCACAGATTCACGAAATCCCAAGTTTGAGCACAAACATTTCACAATTCAAAACGAATTTAGATTAAAATTACTTACCTGAGCCTGTAGCCTGGCCTAGCTTACAGGAATTTCCTGGTTGACTGTAATAACCCCAATTTTTGGGAAATTTTGAAACCCTTATGAATAGTGTTTTTGCTGAATGAGAAAACTTTTCATGCCACACTATGTAGGGGTTCTGTTATGGATATTCTGGGATATTATTAGTACTCTATGTAGTATATAAGTGTATGTAAAGATCGTCAGAATCCAATTCCGAACACTTTGGTTTTTCCCGGAAATCCACTAGATACGGAGAGAATTGAGTATAAGGTAACAGGATAAAAAGGATTTAAATTAAAGGATTATGATAGAGGATCATAAAAAGAAATATAATGTATTGAGAAAGGTTAAGGGAACCTAAGTAATAAGATCCCGGGTATGATCCTTCAAACGATAAACGAAAACGAAAGTTAAGCGAACCGTATAACAGATCAGCGGTCATTAGGCAAACAATTAGGAAGTTAATCAAAGGGATTAGTGGGGATGATGTCATCCAACCAATAGAAAGAGGACAAGGAGGGGAGGATGACATCATGAGGATGACACAAGCATGACATGGGAAGGAAGGAGATGTGGTGACTTTTTAACCACACAAAATCAAGGGCAACTAGATAATTTACTAAAACAAACAACAAAAATCAACCAACCAAAAGCAAAACAAGGCAAAACACAAAAATCTCTCTTCTTCTTCTTCATGCTCTCGGCTTCTTTTCTTAGAAATTGAAGATCCAAGCTCCACCACTTACTATTTAGCAAGGTAATTATCTAAGCTTCCCCATGGATAGTTACATACTTCCTATAAGTTTAAGCTTCTAATTCCAAGCCAATCTTTTTCTATAAATTATGAAAGAAGATGGTGAATAGTATTTTTCAAGAACTAAAATTTGTGTTCTTGAAGTTTTGTTTAGATTAAGCTTGGATAAGGACTTTAAGGGTGATTCCAAGCCATTCTCTTGATTCTCCACTCTCCAAGGAAGGTATATCATCTCCAAACCCTAGATTCCTATGTATTATAAGATGATTTTGATTAGTAGGGTGATATTGTAGCTTGATGTTTGTGATTTAGAGTTTGGGAGTGAAATGGTATTGAAATGGAATGGTAAATGTTGTTGTTTTGATTAAAAGAACTTAAGTATGGTTAAAGTTAAGCTTAAACATAAGTATGAAGGTTAAAATTGAATTGGTTGGGGTTGTTATGGCGTGATAAGGATGGATGTTGCTTGTATGTTGAAGTTGAGGTTGAATTGGGTTAGTTTTGAATGATTTAAATTTGGAAATCGCGTAAACATAGCCGTCGTAACGTCCGATTTTCTTTGGACTGTTTTTGTGCATAACATTAGGACCCGAGAACCCCCTGCTAGATTATGACCACTGCCATGTCTAGATAGCTCATGTTACGAGCTTCGTTTTGATTTGTAATTCGTTCGATTCCGATGCACGGTTTAGGAGAAACGACCGTTTCAAGTAACGGCGTTTCGCGAACGAAACTTTTCCCCTCGCCTTACTTTGAAACATAGGTTAAAGACCAAAAAGGACTAATTGAAGTATGAAACATTTATGGTAAGTGTGTTAGGCAGTTGGTAAGACACTCGTGAAGGAATCGCCTTAAAACTCGTAAAGGTTAAATTATTAAAAATGGTGGAGCCGAGGGTACTCGAGTGACTTAAGTGAATCAGTAAGCGCAAAATAAGCGTTAGAGTCTAAGTTAGTTAAAGTATAGATTTACAAGTGACTTTGGTTTAATTCCAACTTACTTGTTGCTTATAGGTTACCAGACTCGTCCCGAGCCATACGTAACCCCCAGTCGCTCAGACAAGTTTTCTATCCGTTATACTGTTGTTGTGATGTATACTCTTGTATATGTATTATCTTGCGATAGATGCATGTTGGTTAATTAGCAAATGTTGCAATATATTGAAGCATGCTGCTATGGTATATATATATGCATGCCTGTTTCGTATCCTTTCTATATATATATATGTTGGTTCAGTTGATAATACCTATGCTAGAGGATAGCAGTATTTGCGTATACCCTTAGTATAGGGGATAAAAGGTGAACATATTTCTAAACCGGGAGTCGATGTTCCCGAGTATATTATATATATATATTTATATATATATATGGATATAGTTTTCAAAACTATTGATCGAATAAGGTTTATTCGATACCTTTATTTTACTTAATTGAATATTATTTTGAATATTCATTCGAGGACTTATGACTCCTTTTATTTTATTATTTGAATATTATTTGAATATTCATTCGAGGGCTTACGACTCTTTTATATTATTTATTGAATATTATTTGAATATTCATTTGAGGGCTTATGACTCAGTTTATTTTATTAAATGAATATTATTTGAATATTCATTTGAGGATCTATGACTCCGATTATTTGCTGAGATATATTCTTTATTTTATTAAAGAATAAGGTGTCAATAATCAAACTTATTTTCGATTATTCAAATAAAGATAGTACTTTCATATAAGTATATATTTGGTTATTTAATACTCATTTCAAGTATAAGTTTTAATACTTCTACTTCAATTATTTTATAAAGATTATTCTTTGTGGGAATATTATTTAAATAATAATATTCAGACATTTTCTAAATATTCTGGGGACTGATTTACTTCATTAAATCAGCTTTACTCCAAACACTCTTTAAAGTGTTTACGAGTCTTCAAAATGATTTTTAAAAGTTAGAGCGGATCCCAAAACTCATTTTTATATTTAAGATCTTCCTTTTTAAGGGGATTTAAATACTCGCTCAAAACCTGAGGGATCCGGCTCTGTGGTGTATTTTATATTCGCAACACGGTTGCAGTTTTGGTAAATGAATTGATTACTTACCCAACGTTCGGGAAGTAAGTCCATCTATTGAGTCGGCATAAGCAACATGGGCTCAGTGGGCGTCCATAATAGTGTAAGTGGCTCAGTGGGAGTCCATCAAATGCATAAGTGGCTGAATGGCAGTCCAGCATAAGGTCCTATTACGACCAGGGTGATGACCAGTGGGGAATTCGTCCATCTACTAGTAGAAAAGGTTACTTATGGGTATCTTCGCCTGATCAGCAAGATATCTGGTTTATGCCAAATTCTTTTCCTTTCCAAATTTATTGGATATTGCAATTCTGTTCATACTTTACATGACCGAGGTTTTCAGGAAATGTATAAAGAAGATGTATATGTGGATATATATATATATATATATATCAGAACTAAATGAAGTATATCATAACTTCATTTCCTTTAATAATATTTCAAAGATTTAATCTATTCAAATCTTGTCTGGTAGTCTCATCTATGTGATGAACTGTTGAAAGCTCATTATACTTTGAACAGTGGTAGTTCAAGTAGCTTTATAAATGATATAAGTATAGTGAAGTATTTGGTAACTTCATCCCTTGTTTCTACTTATATCTAGTAAGTAATTATCTTACACATGATAAAGATTCTAGTAAGTATCCAATCTTATAACTTCATCTTTTTAAACTTATATCTAGCAAATGATTATCTTGTGCATGACAAAGATTTTCAGAAAAACGTTGAGACAAGGTTAGATATATGAGATCACCTTGCAACGATATTTTTATACAGTTATACACTGGGACTTTGTGTATATTATGCATGGAAGAGGACTTTCAATATTTTGAAAAGTATATATGTATATATATATATACTGAATATTTTGCGACTTCATCGCATTAAGATATCAACTTGGTTCATTTCTTTTGACCAAGACTTTCATGAGTATTATGAGTAGGCTCATATATTGTTAATCATTATACATATTATTTTGGTGGGCTTGCTGCTCACCCTTGCTTTCTTCTTTCATCACACAACATCAGATAGATAAGATGAACAGGACCAAGCTCCCAATTCGCAAGCGGATAGGAAACGTTCCGCAGCTTTTTGGAAGCGTTGAGGCAGCTGTAGCTGAGGTAGAAATTACCAATAGGCTAAGTTTTCAACTAATAATGTACCAGACTTATGTATATTATGAATTGTAATAATGGCAAAAAAATGTAAATTTATCCAGAAAACCTTTTAAGGTATATTGACATATAATTGTGGAATAAAACGACTTGTGATTATTTGTGGATATTCATCTCTGAGACTATAACTTGTGGTGTGTGTATTTATTGTGGGGTCACAGTACAGAGTAGTTGATTGTGTATTAAGATTGGGTGTTATTAAGGGAAATGGATCTCGTGACAACCCGGATCCCCGACCCCGGATTTGGGGGTGTTACAGAAATGGTATCAGAGCTAAGCGTTATAAACCTCAGAGATGATGTGACGTTAAGATAATAAGTTCACTAAGATAATAAGAACTCTTGCCAAGTTCATAGTCGGACTACCTAACGTAGTACTGACAATTAAAACCCTTATGTGAACCCTTATAAATATCGTGATAGAAGAGTAGTTCGTTATCGTATATGGTAGCGGGACTCCGAACCCTGAGGTTGAGGAGCAACATCGCGATGATGTTTTATTACTAATTGGAGATCGGATTGTGGATCCGATAGAGCGTCCTAACGCAGGACCAGATGATGTTGATATTGAGGATGTTATCCTAGAAGGGATAGTTGTTGAGGAGGATCCCGTGGAGGATCCTGACAAGAATGAATAAAGGACCACTCAGGAATTGATGACCATGGTTAGGGAAACTACCAGAGGTAGGATTGGTCGGTCACTACCGGAGGTTCGTTCAAGTTTGTAAAGATAGTAGCCCCCTTTAACGCGGCTTACTCGTAAGACTGAGAAGTTCGAATGGACAGAGAAATACGAGAACAGCTTTCAAGAACTGAAGCAAAGGTTGGTGACGGCCCCTATGCTGGCGTTGCCGGATGGAAAAGGAGATTTTGTGAAGTGTAGTGACGCTTCGCACAAGGGCTTAGGGTGCGTGCTTATGCAGCACGGTAAGGTAATCGCGTACATGTCAAGACAATTAAGGGAATATAAAATTCGATACCCCCATCCATGAGCTTAGGCTCGTGGTAATAGTTTTGCCCTAAAGATTGGAAGCACTACTTGTATGGAGAGGAGTGCGAGATTTACCTAAGCCATAAGTACTCTAGTACATTTTCGCGTAGAAAGAGCTCAACATGCGCCAGAGAAGGTGGTTAGAGCTAATCAAGGATTACGATTATGAGATTCTTTATCATTCGGGGGAAAGCCAATGTGGTGGCTGATGCCCTTAGTAAAAAGGAGAGACTCAAGATAATAATGTCTTTGGGAGAGTTTATAAGAGATTTTGAGAAAATGAAAATAGAAGTGAAGGTAACCGGAGCCGGTACCGAAAAGCTAGTTTGAGGAATAAGATTTAGAGCAAACCCTGAACGTGATAGTCAGGGAGGTCGCCATCAAGATAGAAGGAACCCATAACATAATGAAGTGGAAAATGCGGATTTTAACGTATAAGATAACCCCAAGTATGGGAAAAGGATGAAACATTTCATATTAAGGAAACAGAAAGTCGAGTAAGGAAAGGAGACCCGAGATGGTACCCCTATACGGCAATTCATGGACCTGTCTAAAGAGAACTTAGACTATTATCCCCAACCACCACCCTGAGGAGACAGTGCGGTGAGAAATTCTTTCAGGACCTTTAAGTCGCTAAGCTCTCAGGGTTCCAAGGAACAAGCTGACCCAGTCGAGGCAAGAGCCTGGCTAAAGGAAATATAGGAATCATTGGAGATTCTAAATGATTGACGAATCACCAAAGACTGTTTTTGTCACTTACCCTCCTAAGAGAGAGACCACTCGCTGGTGAAGACCAAGAAAGGCACGGAGCCAGAGGTTAGAATAAACTGATTAAAGTTCAGTCAAATGTTTTCGGGAAAGTAATTCCCAAGGTTATGGAGATAGTGTAAAAGCTTTGGAGCTAGAACAAAAGCGGATAAGTATGATAAATTGTGAATCTAAGTTGTAAAAGTTGTCAAGATTCGTTCTAAGGGCACGAATCCAGAATGATGGGATGTTTGAAATCAATGCTTATGTTGTGTTGGTTCATGAATTAACGATAAGAGAAAGGAAAATAAAAAGAAACTGAAGTGGAAAGGAATATAAAGGCAATAGAGTTTGAGGAATGATAAGGAAGTTGGGTATGAGGAAACCCTAAAGACTCGTAGCAATAGAAATAGGAAAGTATGTAATCATTGGTATGAGGGTGATTCACCATGAGTTAAATTGATGGTTGCAGGCATAAGAGATAAATATATTTTATCCCCTGTAAGTTGGGAGGATTTGAGGAAACCTTGAGATAGTTCGAAGGATAAATATTGAGACGCGGATAGACTGAGGACACAAGGAAGTAAGAAATTAGGAAAATTGGATGAAGGAAGTGACCTTCAAGAATGTGAAATGTAAGACCGGTGGCTCGATACCCAGAAAGGGAGACACCAGGTATGAGAGGTATCCCAGCATTGAGATGACTGTTGAGATAAATAACAAAAGTAAATAAGGAATTATTAAGAAGAAGTTCACGTTGAACACGACCAATATCTTCCAGAACATCCTTGTTATCGTTACCAAATTAGGCAAGACAAGCGGATGACCATTGTTATCTTTTGGAGGCCATGTGGATTGACCTCAATTTGAATAAGGATGCTATTATGAAGTTAGGTATAGACTATCGAGGTGGGAATGATTGAAAAAGACACCCTTATCAGGGATATATGACTTGATTTATCCATGGAAGGATGCATGTACCTTTTTAAAGGTGGAATTAATGATAGAACATCGGTAACTTAAAATGAATCCTAGGGGACTGCATAAAGGTTGGCATGTCACCCTTAATAAGGACAGTATGAGTTTTGACAGTATGATTGGGAAAGGGTTAAGGTAACAACAACCTTTAAAGAATCAGTGGAGAAATTTTTTTCAAAAGTATACAGACAATGATTATAGTACTAGTATATGGTATTTTGATATGCCCTGTATCTAGGGAATACAGGAGGAACGATTGAAGGATAACCTTAGAGGTTTTACAAGGAGAAAGGTAATATTCAAAATTCTCAAGAATAGAAATATTGATAAAGGAAATATGACGTAATTATAATGTTGCCAAGTGGGGCACGTGTTAAACCACGAGAAAGTATGGATCGAACCAGTAATGGTCGAAATTGTTCAGGGCAATTAGGACTTAAGATAAAAGATGTTCAAAGTATGATTGAGAGTCAGTCTTGACAGTGATTAGCCTCTAAAGACTGAGGCAATAACTTATGGAAAAATGGTGATTTTTTTTTACTCATCTGATTTTAAGGAAAACATCTTCACTCAAGCAGTGATCGGAAATAGGGTAGAAAATTAGTGAAAGTGGTTAAGACGACATTGACTGTAAGGAAATTTTACTATCAAGAAAGGCCAAAGAGGTGGCCGACACTTTAAGTGTAAGAGGATAATTATAGGCGCTTGTACCAAAGGAATACAGTGATGATGGTTAAAGCTATGAAGGTTGTATTATGGTTTGGAAGATTGACATTCCTTCTGATGACTGTGCAATACCCAACCATAATAGTAGTTGGTAAAGGTTTAATTCGTGTAATCGCCATGGGCTGGCTATCTATCTCAGAAGGTACTATCTTGAGATAAGCCAGGACCATGTTTCAAAAAGGACTAGACGAACCTTTGAGTTAAGTCTTCTATTTAAGGTATATGATTAAGAATAGTATTAACCTGCTATCGTTGCTTTGATTGAAACTCTTCTGCAATTTTATCTGCTTCATGTCATGTATGTATGTCAGGATCAGGAGTGTTCTTCATGAATCAGGAATGGTGATTATGTTACCTCCTTAGAATGATTTGATACGACATGTATGGACTCCGTATGGTTATATATTAAGATTTTATGGAAAAGTGAATAACGACAGTAGGTCAGTGGTGGACCATAGTAATGCAGTAATTATTCCGCGAGTAATGAGTTGATTACAACCGTGAGAGTTGTATTGGAATGGGTGTTGAGAATGTGTACCACTAATCGGGTCGTGGTAGTGTATAAGTTATCATTGATAGAACATTGATGGATTAATTAAGTAGAGTATCTACCTAGTGAATATTTATTCTTTCTTATCAATAAAGAGTCGTATTATTATACGAGGCATGTTGCGGTACAAGCATAGAATCCTAGTAACGGTGATATATAGAATGAGATCCCATATTCGATTTTCGATGTCGAGGGAGTTTCAAAGGTGATTGTGTATAAGCTCGAGGAAGAGCATGGGTCCATAGAATGATGGACGGAATAGCAAAAATATTTAGGCATGTGAAATACGATGCTATAATACTTGATGTTGATATAAATACGTATATGTTTTGTTCTCCTATGACAAACCTCTATAGTTCAGAGGTAGGTTCCAAGCCAGATATTTTGTGGCAGTATATTTTTTTTCATATATACAATTCTCTTCAATTCGTTCTTTTCTCTTCTTTTCATTTCATGTAATCTGAGAAGAACAACCCTTCCAGAAGGGGAGGTATTGCCGAATGACTATCTATCTGTGTGATAGAAGCCTAGTAGGATACCATCTATTGTTTAATTGCTTGTCAAGTACTAAAGGCTGGCCACCTTCTGTACTAACTATGCGATATAACAAGTGTTCATGATCATAGTGATCTCTCAACAAATTCCTTTACTTCTATATGATTGATCAAACTTTGGGAAATAGAAACAACTGAAAAAGGAGTAATAAAGTGGTGGTAGTATGCGGAATGGAAACACATTCGTGATACTAAGGTTGACGTGGTTATTAAAAGGTTATAGAACGCTAGCGAGCAAAAGTATAACCCGTATAATATTAGGAACGGAAGGTAGTAGTGATTACGAACTGGAAAAGAATGGGTATTGAGAAGCAAAAGTTCTAATGATTAGAAGCTATGATGAGAGTCTGTGTAATAGACTTGAAAGAATTTGGAATGATCACTTAACGCGGATTAAGTTATCTTACGACAATAGATCATATGTCAGTATTGAGGTATCGCCTTATGAGATCCTTGAGGGAAGACAATGTCGATCCCCCTTATGTTAGGATGAAGTTGTAGAGCGCAAGATGCTCAGACCAGTAGTGGTCCAAAGGACCAAGGATATAATAGATCTAATCAGAGGATGGCTGGTAGTAGCCCAAGATGGACATAAAAAGTATGTTGATTTGACACGAAAGGACAAGGAATGGGAAGTAGGGGACCTAGTGCTGTTATAGGTATTCCCTCGGAAAGGATTGATGAGATTCGGAAAGAAAGGAAAGCTAAGTCCACAATGTGTCGGACCCTTGGATATATTAAGAAGTATTGGGAGGTTAGCACATGAGCTAGCCTTACCCCCGAACGTGTAGCAAGTCATAACGTGTTTCACGTATCAATGTTAAGAAAGTGTAATTCGGATGCTAGACAAATAGGGGCATATGAGCGCATAGACATGCAACCCGACGTAACCTATATGGAGCAACCAGGAAGGGTATAGATTAAGAAGGAACGAGTGCTTAGGAGAAGGGTTATCAAACTAGTAAGAGTTTGATGGTAGAACCACAATATGGGAAAATTGACTTGAGAGTTAGAAAGTGCAATACTAAGAAGGTATCCCTATTCATTTCTATCTGATTCCGGGACGGAATCCTTTTAAGGAGGGGAGACTGTAATAACCCCAATTTTTGGGAAATTTTGAAACCCTTATGAATAGTGTTTTTGCTGAATGAGAAAACTTTTCATGCCACACTATGTAGGGGTTCTGTTATGGATATTCTGGGATATTATTAGTACTCTATGTAGTATATAAGTGTATGTAAAGATCGTCAGAATCCAATTCCGAACACTTTGGTTTTTCCCGGAAATCCACTAGATACGGAGAGAATTGAGTATAAGGTAACAGGATAAAAAGGATTTAAATTAAAGGATTATGATAGAGGATCATAAAAAGAAATATAATGTATTGAGAAAGGTTAAGGGAACCTAAGTAATAAGATCCCGGGTATGATCCTTCAAACGATAAACGAAAACGAAAGTTAAGCGAACCGTATAACAGATCAGCGGTCATTAGGCAAACAATTAGGAAGTTAATCAAAGGGATTAGTGGGGATGATGTCATCCAACCAATAGAAAGAGGACAAGGAGGGGAGGATGACATCATGAGGATGACACAAGCATGACATGGGAAGGAAGGAGATGTGGTGACTTTTTAACCACACAAAATCAAGGGCAACTAGGTAATTTACTAAAAAAAACAACAAAAATCAACCAACCAAAAGCAAAACAAGGTAAAACACAAAAATCTCTCTTCTTCTTCTTCATGCTCTCGGCTTCTTTTCTTAGAAATTGAAGATCCAAGCTCCACCACTTACTATTTAGCAAGGTAATTATCTAAGCTTCCCCATGGATAGTTACATACTTCCTATAAGTTTAAGCTTCTAATTCCAAGCCAATCTTTTTCTATAAATCATGAAAGAAGATGGTGAATAGTGTTTTTCAAGAACTAAAATTTGTGTTCTTGAAGTTTTGTTTAGATTAAGCTTGGATAAGGACTTTAAGGGTGATTCCAAGCCATTCTCTTGATTCTCCACTCTCCAAGGAAGGTATATCATCTCCAAACCCTAGATTCCTATGTATTATAAGATGATTTTGATTAGTAGGGTGATATTGTAGCTTGATGTTTGTGATTTAGAGTTTGGGAGTGAAATGGTATTGAAATGGAATGGTAAATGTTGTTGTTTTGATTAAAAGAACTTAAGTATGGTTAAAGTTAAGCTTAGGCATAAGTATGAAGGTTAAAATTGAATTGGTTGGGGTTGTTATGATGTGATAAGGATGGATGTTGCTTGTATGTTGGAGTTGAGGTTGAATTGGGTTGGTTTTGAATGATTTAAATTTGGAAATCGCGTAAACATAGCCGTCGTAACGTCCGATTTTCTTTGGACTGTTTTTATGCATAACATTAGGACCCGAGAACCCCCTGCTAGATTATGACCACTGCCATGTCTAGATAGCTCATGTTACGAGCTTCGTTTTAATATGTAGTTCGTTCGATTCCGATGCACGGTTTAGGAGAAACGACCGTTTCAAGTAACGGCGTTTCGCGAACGAAACTTTTCCCCTCGCCTTACTTTGAAACATAGGTTAAAGACCAAAAAGGACTAATTGAAGTATGAAACATTTATGGTAAGTGTGTTAGGCAGTTGGTAAGACACTCGCGAAGGAATCGCCTTAAAACTCGTAAAGGTTAAATTATTAAAAATGGTGGAGCCGAGGGTACTCGAGTGACTTAAGTGAATCAGTAAGCGCAAAATAAACGTTAGAGTCTAAGTTAGTTAAAGTATAGATTTACAAGTGACTTTGGTTTAATTCCAACTTACTTGTTGCTTATAGGTTACCAGACTCGTCCCGAGCCATTCGTAACCCCCAGTCGCTCAGGCAAGTTTTCTATCCGTTATACTGTTGTTGTGATGTATACTCTTGTATATGCATTATCTTGCGATAGATGCAGGTTGGTTAATTAGCAAATGTTACAATATATTGAAGCATGCTGCTATGGTATATATATATGCATGCCTGTTTCGTATCCTTGCTATATATATCTGTTGGTTCAGTTGATAATACCTATGCTAGAGGATAGCAGTATTTACGTATACCCTTAGTATAGGGGATAAAAGGTGAACATATTTCTAAACCGGGAGTCGATGTTCCCGAGTATATTATATATATATATATATATATTTATATATATATGCATATAGTTTTTAAAACTATTGATCGAATAAGGTTTATTCGATACCTTTATTTTACTTAATTGAATATTATTTTGAATATTCATTCGAGGACTTATGACTCCTTTTATTTTATTATTTGAATATTATTTGAATATTCATTCGAGGGCTTACGACTCTTTTATATTATTTATTGAATATTATTTGAATATTCATTCGAGGACTTATGACTCAGTTTATTTTATTAAATGAATATTATTTGAATATTCATTTGAGGATCTATGACTCCGATTATTTGTTGAGATATATTCTTTATTTTATTAAAGAATAAGGTGTCAATAATCAAACTTATTTTCGATTATTCAAATAAAGATAGTACTTTCATATAAGTATATCTTTGGTTATTTAATACTCATTTCAAGTATAAGTTTTAATACTTCTACTTCAATTATTTTATAAAGATTATTCTTTGTGGGAATATTATTTAAATAATAATATTCAGACATTTTCTAAATATTCCGGGGACTGATTTACTTCATTAAATCAGCTTTACTCCAAACACTCTTTAAAGTGTTTACGAGTCTTCAAAATGATTTTTAAAAGTTAGAGCGAATCCCAAAACTCATTTTTATATTTAAGATCTTCCTTTTTAAGGGGATTTAAATACTCGCTCAAAACCTGAGGGATCCGGCTCTGTGGTGTATTTTATATTCGCAACACGGTTGCAGTTTTGGCAAATGAATTGATTACTTACCCAACGTTCGGGAAGTAAGTCCATCTATTGAGTCGGCATAAGCAACATGGGCTCAGTGGGCGTCCATGATAGTGTAAGTGGCTCAGTGGGAGTCCATCAAATGCATAAGTGGCTGAGTGGCAGTCCAGCATAAGGTCCTATTACGACCAGGGTGATGACCAGTGAGGAATTCGTCCATCTACTAGTAGAAAATGTTACTTATGGGTATCTTCGCCTGATCAGCAAAATATCTGGTTTATGCCAAATTCTTTTCCTTTCCAAATTTATTGGATATTGCAATTCTGTTCATACTTTACATGACAGAGGTTTTCTGGAAATGTATAAAGAAGATGTATATGTGGATATATATATATATATATATATATATATATATCAGAATTAAATGAAGTATATCATAACTTCATTTCCTTTAATAATATTTCAAAGATTTAATCTATTCAAATCTTGTCTGGTAGTCTCATCTATGTGATGAACTGTTGAAAGCTCATTATACTTTGAACAGTGGTAGTTCAAGTAGCTTTATAAATGATATAAGTGTAGTGAAGTATTTGGTAACTTCATCCCTTGTTTCTACTTATATCTAGTAAGTAATTATCTTACACATGATAAAAGATTCTAGTAAGTATCCAATCTTATAACTTCATCTTTTTAAACTTATATCTAGCAAATGATTATCTTGTGCATGACAAAGATTTTCAGAAAAACGTTGAGACAAGGTTAGATATATGAGATCACCTTGCAACGATATTTTTATACAGTTATACACTGGGACTTTGTGTATATTATGCATGGAAGAGGACTTCCAATATTTTGAAAAGTATATATGTATATATATACTGAATATTTTGCGACTTCATCGCATTAAGATATCAACTTGGTTCATTTCTTTTGACCAAGACTTTCATGAGTATTATGAGTAGGCTCATATATTGTTAATCATTATACATATTATTTTGGTGGGCTTGCTGCTCACCCTTGCTTTCTTCTTTCATCACACAACATCAGATAGATAAGATGAACAGGACCAAGCTCCCAATTCGCAAGCGGATAGGAAACGTTCCGCAGCTTTCTGGAAGCGTTGAGGCAGCTGTAGCTGAGGTAGAAATTACCAATAGGCTAAGTTTTCAACTAATAATGTACCAGACTTATGTATATTATGAATTGTAATAATGGCAAAGAAATGTAAATTTATCCAGAAAACCTTTTAAGGTATATTGACATATAATTGTGGAATAAAACGACTTGTGATTATTTGTGGATATTCATCTCTGAGACTATAACTTGTGGTGTGTGTGTTTATTGTGGGGTCACAGTACAGAGTAGTTGATTGTGTATTAAGATTGGGTGTATTAAGGGAAATGGATCTCGTGACAACCCGGATCCCCGACCCCGGATTTGGGGGTGTTACAGAAATGGTATCAGAGCTAAGCGTTACAAACCTCAGAGATGATGTGACGTTAAGATAATAAGTTCACTAAGATAATAAGAACTCTTGCCAAGTTCATAGTCGGACTACCTAACGTAGTACTGACAGTTAAAACCCTTATGGGAACCCTTATAAATATCGTGATAGAAGAGTAGTTCGTTATCGTATATGGTAGCGGGACTCCGAACCCTGAGGTTGAGGAGCAACAGCGCGATGATGTTTTATTACTAATTGGAGATCAGATTGTGGATCCGATAGAGCGTCCTAACGCAGGACCGGATGATGTTGATATTGAGGATGTTATCCTAGAAGGGATAGTTGTTGAGGAGGATCCCGTGGAGGATCCTGACAAGAATGAATAAAGGACCACTCAGGAATTGATGACCATGGTTAGGGAAACTACCAGAGGTAGGATTGGTCGGTCACTACCGGAGGTTCGTTCAAGTTTGTAAAGATAGTAGCCCCCTTTAACGCGGCTTACTCGTAAGACTGAGAAGTTCGAATGGACAGAGAAATACGAGAACAGCTTTCAAGAACTGAAGCAAAGGTTGGTGACGGCCCCTATGCTGGCGTTGCCGAATGGAAAAGGAGATTCTGTGAAGTGTAGTGACGCTTCGCACAAGGGCTTAGGGTGCGTGCTTATGCAGCACGATAAGGTAATCGCGTACATGTCAAGACAATTAAGGGAATATAAAATTCGATACCCCCATCCATGAGCTTAGGCTCGTGGCAATAGTTTTGCCCTAAAGATTGGAAGCACTACTTGTATGGAGAGGAGTGCGAGATTTACCTAAGCCATAAGTACTCTAGTACATTTTCGCGTAGAAAGAGCTCAACATGCGCCAGAGAAGGTGGTTAGAGCTAATCAAGGATTACGATTATGAGATTCTTTATCATTCGGGGGAAAGCCAATGTGGTGGCTGATGCCCTTAGTAAAAAGGAGAGACTCAAGATAATAATGTCTTTGGGAGAGTTTATAAGAGATTTTGAGAAAATGAAAATAGAAGTGAAGGTAACCGGAGTCGTTGGGGTTTCTTCGAATTAATTCTTCCCCTGTAATTAATTTCAACAAGAAATGTTGGGGTTTCTTAAGAATAAGAAAAATAGAGATTGAATATATATATATATGCATCGATCAATCAAATGTCCGATTTGATGATTTTCAATCGATTTATACATAAATCATCATTTTGTCATCAAAATCGTATTACTTTTACCAACCCAATCAAAAATCGTTCGCCAATCGTATGTTTTAATCTATGAATAATGAGATATAAGTATAATATATGTTCAATTTCATCGAAATCGAAGGATAATTGAAGAATCATAGCTCTAGGGTTTCGAGTGAGACAGAGAAAGGAGAAGTGGCGAGAGAGAGATTTAGAAATTTGGGTATAGAATGAACCGAGCAACTGGCACTGTACAAAATAGTGTTTTGTATATATATTATATGCATCGAACGGTCAAGATTTACCAGGGTTAGAGATAGACGGCCAGGATTAGAAAAAAAAGAACTAGGGTTTGGATAAAAATGGGCTAGGCTTGGTTTTAGCTGGGCTGTTTGAAAATATAAGTATATATATATTTTTTATTTGGGCTTAAATAAAAGAGTTGGGCCAGGATAATTTTGTTTGGGCTGGATTTTTAAATAATAGTGTTAGGAATATGTGTATTAGTTTGATGATAAGTTCAAAAAAACACTTAAGTAGAAATCTAGTGTTTGTAGCCTCAATGGATAAGACCATCTTGGCTATCCGTTGAAGGAGTAGCCTTACTTAGCAATAAGTTTGGTATTGTAGCACATCTCACTCTCTGGTTTCAAGCTGTAATTCTTAGATGTTGTTAGAAGCCAAACAGCTAAAGGCTGACAAAAGAGCACAAGCAAAGCTTGAAAAACAGCTAGAGTCAAGTCAGGCTGAAGATCAGAAAGAAATTGAAGACAAAGGTGAAGATGAAGCTATGGGGGACATGGTTGGTACTGAGATGGAGGAAAGAAGTAAGGAAGAATGGCAGAAAGGGAAAAGAAAGAAGGTCAATGCAAACAGAAAGAAGGTAGATAAGACTGAAGAAACCCAATCAATATCCAAACCACTACCCTCTATTCCTGAACCCATTGTACCTGACCCCTTCATGAACATTCATGGTGAAACAATCATTCCCAAGGAGGAACCAATTGATTGGGACACCATCAAATTGCCCACCTTCCTAACCTCTTCTCCACCATCAAAGAAGCAGAAAAGAAGAATCAAATCAACACCCTCTAAAGCCTCAATCAAATTCACACAGAAGCCTAAGTCCAAACCTCAAAACTCTAAAGATGATTATGTTCACATCTGTGACATAAAAGAATTTTCAGACATTGAACTCTATCTGGATGAGCTGGAGGATGTAAGGGGAATAGCTGCCTACAGACAGCTACCAGAAAGACTAGTGTTCAAATACAAAGGAGCTGGGGAAAGAACATGGCCTCTTCACAGAATTCTGAATGAAGGCTACACTACCTTGATTAGAGTCTACTCAGCCATACATAAGGATTCTGGCTTTACCAGAACTGCCAGGACTGAGATTCTCAACAAGATTGCCAACATAAGGAAAACTTGGAGGGAGTCCAATGCTTTGCCTAGAACTTTACTCATTCCAGAGAGAGGTATTACAATTCACAAATCACCTCATTGGTTGATGGAGTTCAGAGACAACAAAGGAGTCAGAAGATTTTTCAGAATTGAAGATCAGCTAAAGATTGCCAGTAATGAAACTCTCAAGGATATGCAATCTAAGTTAGATATCAATGAAGAAGATGAAGCTGAATTCTACAGACAACTTCAACTTCAAATAGAGGAGAATGACAGGAGGCTAGGAAAGAAAACCAGGGATCAAAGGAAAAGAAAGTAATTTGCTCAGGCTAAAGGAGCACCCTTGGAAATAATGTATTTCTTCAATTTCATCTCAGCATATACACTTTTGCAGCACTTTTGAATTTCTGCTTTGTTACAGTTTATATTTTTTAAGTGTTTTGTTATCATCAAGCTAAACCCAAATGTATGCCTACAGTTCTAGTAGACATAAATAGGGGAGATTGTTAGGAATATGTGTATTAGTTTGATGATAAGTTCAGCAAAACACTTAAGTAGAAATCTAGTGTTTGTAGCCTCAACGGATAAGACCATCTTGGCTATCCGTTGAAGGAGTAGCCTTACTTAGCAATAAGTTTGGTATTGTAGCACATCTCACTCTCTGGTTTCAAGCTGTAATTCTTAGATGTTGTTAGGAGATAATCAGTCATGTTGACTACTAATGGATGTACAAGTAGGAGGGCTAATTGTAAATATTTCATGCCTTGTAATTTTGTATAAGTGAAGAAGTGTCAACGGATATTGAAGACCCTCAACGGATAAGAAACTAAGCTTCAACGGATGTCTCTAATGCTTCAACGGATAAGTGCTTCAACGGATAAAGCTTCAACTGCTAAAGCCATCAACGGATGAAAGCTTCAACGGATGCACTGCTAGAGCATCAACGGATAAAGCCATCAACGGATGAAAGCTTCAACGGATTCTCAGTCTCATAGCAGTTGATAGTGACAGTTAACAAAGCTGACAGAGGCACATGGATTGATAGAGATGTGGTAGCCTATTTCAGGAACAGCAGAAAAAGCAGCCGTTTGTAGTCTGGTTCATAATGGAAAGTCAACAGATAATTCCATATTACACTGGATAAAAATGGAACAGAAACAAGTGGAGAACTATTGTCTTATTGTACTTTATCTTTGTCTTCACTTGTAAACTTGGTGTTATATAAACCAAGTAGTAGCTAGTAATTAGATGTGAATTTTCCCTGAGCTGTTTAGAAATATCAAGAGAGAAAATCATCTAGTTTGTACTAGGAAGCAGCTGTGATTTAATTTTGAATCACAGATTTTCTGAAATAACACATCTCTGATGGAACAACAAATCCACCAGAAAAGTTTTTAAGTTCTTTGTGTTCATTACATTTGTGTTTAAATATATATCTGTCTGCATCAGCTCCAAGCAATTTACACACATTTGATCACTCAAACACTTAGTCTTACAAATTGCTCAAAACTTGAAAAAGTTTTGAGATTTACATTCAACCCCCTTCTGTAAATCTCATTATTAGTCCACTGGGAATAACAATTGGTATCAGAGCAAACTCTTAACATACAAAGAGTTTAAAGATCTATTCTGCTAACAACATGAGTAAGAAGGATATTGGTGTAAAGATTCCAATCCTGGAAAGAGATAACTATCATCACTGGAAGGTGAAGATGCATTTACATCTTCTCTCTCAAGATGAAAGCTACATCAACTGCATTGAGAATGGTCCTCACATCCCACACAAGGTGGCCACAGCTGCTACTGCTACAGTTGCTGTTGGACAGTCTATTCCCAAGCCAAAGGCAGAATGGACTGTTGAAGATATTGAAGAGGTCCACAAGGACAAGAAAGCCATGAACATTTTGTTTAATGGCCTGGATCAAGATATGTTTGACAATGTCATCAATAGCCAAACTGCTAAGGAAATTTGGGATACTGTGCAGCTTATCTGCGATGGCACTGAGCAAGTTAGAGAAAACAAAATGCAGCTTCTTAATCAACAATATGAATATTTTCATTTTGAAGAAGGAGAATCATTGAATGATACATTCAACAGATTTCAGAAACTATTGAATGGATTAAAGCTGTATGGGAGAGTGTACCAAGTCAAGGACTCCAATTTAAAATTTCTAAGGTCTCTACCAAAGGAATGGAAGCCTATGACTGTTTCTCTAAGAAATTCTCAAGATTATAAGGACTTCACACTTGAAAGGTTATATGAAATTTTGAAGACTTATGAACTTGAGATGGAGCAAGATAAGCTGTTGGAAAAGGGAAAGAGAAAAGGAGGATCAGTTGCACTTGTAGCTGACAGTGAAAAAGTTGAAGCCAGAAATGAGGAAAAGACAATGCCAAGTCTCAAAATTGGCACAAGCAAATCAGAATCAAGCAAGGGTAAAGAGCAAGTTACTGAGGATGAAGACAATTCCAGTCAGGATGAATCTGATGATATTGATGAACATCTGGCCTTTCTGTCCAGGAGGTTTACAAAGATGAAGTTCAGGAAAAACACAAAGTTCACTAAGCCAAACAAAAACATGGTGGACAAATCAAAGTTCAAATGTTACAACTGTGGCATTAGTGGACACTTTGCAAGTGAGTGTAGGAAGCCAAATTCTGAGAAAAAGAAATTTGAGCAAGTTGATTACAAAAGGAAGTATTTTGATTTGCTCAAAAAAAAGGAAAGAGCTTTTCTCACTCAAGATGATTGGGCAGCAGATGGGGTAAATGAAGATGATGATGTGGAATATGTCAACCTAGCCCTGATGGCTAATTCTGATGAAAATGAAACTAGTTCATCAAGCAACCAGGTAATTACTACTGATCTCTCTCAGCTTTCTAAACATAAATGCAATGAAGCCATAAATGATATGTCTAATGAATTATATCATTTGCGTGTTTCTCTTAAATCACTAGCTAAAGAAAACACTAGGATCAAAGAAAATAATGCATTTTTAAGTGATAGGAATGCTGTGTTAGAGAGTCAGGTAATTGAGCTTGAAAAGATTAAACTTAAATGCTTGACTTTCGAGAGTGAACTAGAAGAAGCTGTTAAGAAAGTAGAAATTCTTTCTAAACAGTTAGAAAGTGAGCAAGAGGTAATCAAGGCCTGGAAAACATCTAGGGATGTTAGTGTTCAAATTGCCAAGGTTCAGGGAATTGAATCATTCTGTGAGGATGCCTGGAAGAAAAACAAAAAGAAGTTAGAATTAATTGATGGATTGTCAACGGATGTGGAATCAACGGATGATGAAAGTTATCCGTTGAAGGAAGAAAAGGAGCATCCGTTGAAGGCTCATCAATTAAAACAGGCAAGTTCTTTTATAAATAAAAAGAATGATTCAACTCTCAAGAACTTTATCAAAGAAGGAGCTAGCACATCCAGAGATGTCAGTAAGGTGAATATAGGACACATGACTTTAGATCAGTTGAAAGATAGGCTTAAGTTGGTTGAGGATAAGAAGGAAACTAAAAGAAAATCTAAAAGAAATGGGAAGGTAGGGATTAATAAACATAACAATTACTCACCTGATAGGTATGCTCCTAGAAAAAGCTATGTACATTGTAAAAGTGTTAATCACCTATTTGTTAATTGCAAATCTGTTAAAAATGCTCCCATGCCTTCAAATCCCTCCATGCCTAACATGTCTATGTCACCTCTGCATGCTATGCCTGTTATGTCTCACCAGAATCCCCATGCACATTTTGCAAACATGCCATACATTAACAATCCTTACTTTACTGCATTTGGTATGCCTCAAATGCCATACAATATACCTATGTGGAATAACATGTTTGCACAACCTATGCCTTATCAAATTCAATCAAATGTGTTAGATGATTCTATGACTAACCCTACACTTCAACCAACCACATCTGAGACCAAGGTTGACCCAAAGTTACCTAAGTCAAAAGATGCAGGAGGAATGAAGTCTAGGAAAAAGACTAACAAGGCTGGACCCAAGGAAACTTGGGTACCAAAATCAACTTGATTGATTTTGTTGTGTGCAGGGACAAAGAAGGAATCTATGGTACTTGGACAGTGGTTGTTCAAGATACATGACAGGAGATTTCACCCTGCTCACAGAATTTAAGGAGAGAGCTGGCCCTAGCATAACCTTTGGAGATGACATCAAAGGATTCACTATGGGATATGGCTTGATTTCAAAAGAAAATGTCATCATTGATGAAGTTGCATTGGTTGATGGTCTCAAACACAATTTATTGAGCATCAGTCAACTATGTGACAGAGGGAATACTGTTTCCTTCAATTTTGAAGCCTGTATTGTCATAAGTAAAAAGGACAATAAAGTGGTTCTAACTGGAGTTAGAAAAGGAAATGTGTACTTAACTGATTTCAACTCTACAGATGCAGAATCCATTACTTGTCTTCTCAGCAAAGCAAGTCCAGTTGAAAGTTGGCTATGGCACAAGAAGTTGTCCCATTTGAATTTCAAGACAATGAATGATCTAGTCAAAAAGGACTTAGTTAGAGGAATGCCTCTAGTGGAATTCACAAGGGATGGACTGTGTGATGCTTGTCAGAAAGGAAAGCAAAAGAAAGTATCATTCAGTAAGAAGCTTGAATCAGCAATTGATGAACCACTGCAACTTCTACACATGGATCTTTTTGGACCAGTCAATGTATTGTCAATTTCAAGGAAAAGATACTGCCTAGTGATTGTAGATGATTTCTCAAAGTTTTCATGGGTTTATTTTCTTGGATCAAAGGATGAAGCTAGTGAAATCATCATCAATCATATCAAGCAAGTCAACAATCATCCTGATTTCAAAGTAAGGAATATTATGAGTGACAATGGAACTGAGTTCAAGAATTCAACCATGAAGATGTTATGTGGAGTAAATGGGATCATGCATGAGTTCTCAGCTCCAAGGACTCCACAACAAAATGGTGTGGTGGAAAGGAAGAACAGATCACTAATTGAAGCTGCAAGGACAATGCTTGAGGAGTCAAAGCTCCCAACTTATTTTTGGGCTGAGGCTGTTAACTGTGCATGTTACACTCAGAATATTTCTCTAATCAATCAAGCAAAATGCATGACTCCCTATCAATTATTCAAGAGAAGAAAACCAACTTTAAACTTTCTACATGTCTTTGGTTGCAAATGTTACATCTTAAGGAATCAATCTGATCACAAAGGAAAGTTTGATGCAAAGGCTGATGAAGGAATATTTGTTGGTTATTCTGCTGGAAAATCATATAGGGTCTACAATCTAAGAACCAACATTGTCATGGAATCTGTACATGTTGTGTTTGATGATAAAAAGATTGATGGACTAACAGATGAGGGACATCATGAAGGACTCAAATTTGACAATATTGAGATATATTGTGATGATAGTGAAGATGAGAATGATGAAGAAGGCATCTCAAGAAGAAACCAGAGTCTGCCTTTGGATAATGCACAGAATGCTGCATCCGTTGAAAGTCAAAATTTAGCTTCTGTTGAAAGAAGCAATGCAGCATCCGTTGAAAGACAAAGTGCATCATCCGTTGAAGTTCATAACGAAGCATCTGTTGATCACAGTCTGTCAACGGATAATCACTTCACCTCATTAGTTGATAGAACTCCCAATTCCTTTCAAAGGATCAGCAACTCAGGGGGAGTTTCAACAAATCAACATTCTATCTCACATCATGACAATACTGAGGCAACCTCATCAAGGGCTAATCTACCACCTCAAAGGAAATGGACCAAGAATCACCCTTTTGAACTGATCATTGGTGATGCTTCATCTAAAGTACAAACTAGAAGGGCTACTCAAGATGAATGTCTGTATAGTAGCTTTCTATCACAAGAGGAACCTAAGCGAGTGGAAGAAGCTCTTTTGAATCCAGATTGGATTTTAGCTATGCAAGAGGAGCTAAACCAATTTGAGAGGAACAAAGTGTGGAAGCTGGTACCCAAGCCAAAGAACAAGAGTTCTATTGACACAAAATGGGTATTCAGAAACAAGATAGATAAAAATGGCATTGTCATAAGGAATAAAGCCAGACTGGTTGCCAAAGGCTATTCTCAACAAGAGGGAATAGATTTTGATGAAACATTTGCTCCAGTTGCAAGACTTGAAGCCATCAGAATCTTTCTAGCCTATGCAGCTAATGCCAATTTCAAAGTCTATCAGATGGATGTCAAGAGTGCATTTCTAAATGGGGAATTGGAGGAAGAAGTTTATGTAAGCCAACCTCCAGGTTTTGAAGATCCAAATTTTCCAGACAATGTGTATTATTTGTTGAAAGCACTCTATGGACTAAAGCAAGCACCTAGAGCCTGGTAGTGAGACTTTATCAAAGTTCCTTCTAGATAATCACTTCACAAGAGGTACTGTTGACAAAACTCTCTTCTTTAGAAATGTCAATGGCTCTAAGATACTTGTACAAATTTATGTAGATGATATTATATTTGGATCTACAGATGATAAACTATGTAAAAAGTTTGCTAAATTAATGCAAAGTAAATATGAAATGAGCATGATGGGAGAGCTAACTTACTTTCTTGGTTTACAAGTTAAACAAGTTAGTGGTGGAATTTTCATTAGTCAAACTAAATATATTTATGATCTTTTAAAGAAGTTTGACTTAATGGATTGTTCACCTGCAAAAACTCCCATGGCCACTGCCACCAAGCTTGAATTAAACAAGGCTGATAAGTCTGTGGATATTACAAGTTATAGAGGCATGGTTGGCTCACTTTTATATTTAACTGCCAGTAGACCTGATATTATGTTTTCTACATGTCTCTGTGCTAGATTTCAAGCTGACCCTAAAGAATCTCACTTAGTGGCTATTAAAAGAATTTTCAGATATCTCAAAGGGACTCCAAATCTAGGAATTTGGTACCCTAGAGAGTCTGGTTTTGATCTAATTGGCTACTCATATGCAGATTATGCAGGTTGCAAATTAGACAGGAAAAGCACAACAGGCACCTGTCAATTTCTAGGAAACAAGCTTGTATCATGGTTCAGCAAGAAGCAGAATTCTGTTTCCACATCAACAGCTGAAGCTGAATACATTGCAGCTGGTAGTTGCTGTGCACAAATACTGTGGATGAGGAATCAGTTATTTGACTATGGTATAACTGTTGACAAAATTCCAATATTTTGTGACAACACAAGTGTCATTGCCATTACTGAAAATCCAGTGCAGCACTCAAGAACCAAGCACATTGATATCAAGTACCACTTTATTAGGGAACATGTGATGAAAGGTACAGTGGAACTTCATTTTGTTCCAAGTGAAAAGCAGATTGCAGACATATTTACCAAGCCACTTGATGAATCAACATTCACAAGATTAGTAAGTGAGTTAGGTATGCTTAACTATTCATAATCTATGTCATCTATGTAATCTGTCTTGTAGCCTGAAATGAATTTGCTGCAAGAACAAAGTTGGCTTTAATCAGACTTATCCTATCAACGGATATTCCCTATCCGTTGAAAGCCAAAATTGTTCTATCAACGGATATTCAGTATCCGTTGAAAGACAAATACATTTCTGGTAATTTTATCCTTCAACGGATAAAATAGTGCTGTTCATCAACGGATAACTATTTACCTTATCCGTTGATGTGTCACGTTAGTGAGTCACAGCCGTTGATTCTTTTACTCAACCGTTGATACAGATATACAGTGTTGTATGTATTTGTATTTACGGTAGTTTTCAGAATTTCTACAATTTCATTTATTCCTAAACGGCTTTCACTTACTTAAAAGTATCATTTAATTATTTTAATTTGTGTTTTAATTCAAGAAAGTATAAAAGCCCATTTGAATTCTTATTTTCACTTTACGCTTTCTTGCAATTATCATTCTCTTTCTCTCTCAATTCTCAAGTTCTTCTCTGCAACCTCTACGCAAAAAAATGGCACCAGTAGTCAAAATTATGTCTCAAACAGGATTTGTTTATGAAAAGAATAATTTCATAGTCTTGGTTGAAAAGAAGGAAGCCCATTCTGATTATCACAAGATGATGGACTTTATCAAGAACTGCAAACTGAGCTATGCAATGCTGGAAGCCCCAACCGTCTACTGTGAAGTGATTGAGGAGATTTGGACAACTGCAGAGTTCAACTCCACAGGTATGACTATAGCCTTCTCTCTCAAAGGTTTGGTTATATCCAATGAGAATAATAAACTCAAATGCTGGGCACAAGAGAAAAGTGTCCTTGCAGACCTTTTGAGAATGAACCTCAACAGCCAGGTGCCATTGGTATACTTGCCAATCATGAATGCACCACAGGTAAGTGAGGTAAATGTTTCTATAACTCCTACTATTTCCAACCCCAATGTTTCTTTGCCTTCTAGTGTGGCTATGGAACCTGTGTCATTGTCCAAACAGGCTCCTACCAAAGCCACCAAATCTAAAATCTCCAAAGTCAAGTCAAAGAAACCTACCTCTGTTGTTTCTCAAAAGACAACAGTTGTAACAACTACCATAAACCCTAAAGGGAGTGAACAGGGTGTGAGTGGTGAGGGGAGGGGTGAACATCAAAAGCCCCCCAGGATAAGGTGGGAGAGGTGAGTGGTACCCATTCCAGCCAAGCCACAGTCTCTCAAAAGACTGTAGTGGTTCAAAAGGAGTCCAGCACATCCCTAGTTGCATCCTCCCAAAAGGATGTAACTATTGAAAATAGTCCCCATCCAGGGACACAGAACAAAAGAGGGAGGGACACTGAAGCTACACATTCACCAATTCAAGCCTTTTCAAGGAAGAAGAAGGCCAAAACCCTAGTTTCCACACAAGGGACACACACAGCACAGATACACCCACCAGTATCTGTGCCTTCTCAAATTCAGCTTGATGTGATTCCAATAAATGTGGAATCACAGCCCCATTCTCTCAATATAGACACACACCATTCCTCAAACTCTCCTACACCCTCTCTGGATGTGGATATGATATTCACATCAATTCCTGATTCTCCCTCATTAAAACTCAGGGAGGAGCCCCACTCAAAACCTGGTGATCATCATCTTTTAGATGATTTGTTGGATCATCAGCCAATTCTTTCAGATGTACTTGCAGAATCTGTGTCACCTCACTTAAAATCAATCCACACAGATTCAACAATTATATCACTTTCTATCTCTACATCATTTCCTTCTTCAACGGATATCTCTCATCCGTTGATAAGTGGTTGTTCTTCAACAGATAAGCTTAACAGCAGTTATCCGTTGATACCATCAGTTTCCACTTCAACGGATACTCCTTATCCGTTGATGGCCTTTACACACTTAACAGAAACAACTCCAACTGTAGAGGACATGGCAACTGTACAATCACTTTTAGGCTTGAGGGAAGGGAGTGATTTTTTGAGTGAGAGGCTGGGTTGCTCCCAGGCAAAAGGAGAGGTTGAGAGTCACCAAATACATGCTATTTCTTCCAGCATGGCAAAAGTAAGTGAGAGGAGTGCCACCTTAGAAGGTGAAGGTGAGGGTGTGAGGGTGTGTGTGAGCCAGGGGGAGCCCCTGATGCAAGAAAAGAGAGAAATTGAGAGAAAGGCAGGTACAGAAGCTATAAGGCTGGATCCAGCCATTGCTAGTGAGTTAATGAAAGTGGATGATGCAGATAAGGGAAGACAATTTCAGCAACACTACAAAGCTGTCATTGATAACATTTCCTTGGATGCTGACACTTTTACTCACCCTGTTTCAGCCTATCAATTATTGGCTGCACAGGGCAATGTGGAGGCAGAACAGACACTACACATTGTACACACTTCAGAATCTCTTCTCAGAGACAAAGCTGCTGTCAACAGGCTGCCTTCTCAAGCTGGTGAGCCATATGAAGAATTTGGAGTAAATTCTAATGATGATGACTCTAATTCTTTGAATGAGAGCATGAACTTAGGGGGAGTAGCAGGCCCAAGTTCTGTTCCTAATCTTCCTGCATGGGCTTGGGTAAAACTATCAACACCAGGAGAGTTTGGTGTCACTTTGGTCAAACAAGTCATGACAATTCAGCAGGCCATTCAGGAGACTCAGGATGCTGGTACCAAGGCCATTCTTCAAGCTCATCTGGAATCTCTGCATCTCTTGCAGTTGCAGCATTACCAGCAAAATCTAAGTGTGGATGAGCTCAAGCTGGACATTGCTGAACTGAAATCCTACAATGCCGAGAAATTGGATTCAGTTATACCCTATGGTACTATGCAAGATTTGTTGGGGAGACTAAGGAAGACCTCTGATGCTGACAAGAGGCTGGCCAGATTGGAAGATAGGGTTCAAATTATTGAAGACTCTATGGTCACCATTCTTCAGAATCAACAAACTCAAACGAATCTACTCATGCAGCTGGCACAAGCACAAGGCTTGACCCCTACCCTTGATGATAACAAAAAGGGGGAGAATAAAGGGGAAGGGGAAGGAGAGCCATCTACAACAGTTCAGATTTCTCAAGTGCTAGTTCCTGTCATCACAACTTCTCCACCAATTCAAGTCAAAGGAAAGCTAGATGGAATTGATCTAATCCAGATAGCAGCAGCTGAATTGCAAGTCAAAGAGCAAAGGAAGAAGATTGATGAAAAGATGCAACTAATATTTGGTTCTACAACTTCTCAATCATAATCTGTGAAGCATAGCACAAAAGTGGAATCAATTATTATGGAACTCAAGCCAGTAGGGAGGCATAAGGATGGAGAAACTTCTTCCAAAGATCTGCAACCTATGGTTCTCAAGCCCAACAACATATCCAATAAGGACTCTACAAAGAATCCTCTAAAAGAGGTGGATTTTCCTCTTCCAAAAGCAGATGAGGACAAGCTTTTAGGAAAAAGTATTACATATCTCAAAGAGACCATGGATGAGGCTGTAAGGAGAAACATGGCTATTATTTTCAGAGAGGGAAAGAGCATATGTGTGATGCAAGGACATCCCAAATTCTCAATAGCCAAGAAGGAAAAAACCAAAAGGTTGAAGGAAGAAGCCAAACAGCTAAAGGCTGACAAAAGAGCACAAGCAAAGCTTGAAAAACAGCTAGAGTCAAGTCAGGCTGAAGATCAGAAAGAAATTGAAGACAAAGGTGAAGATGAAGCTATGGGGGACATGGTTGGTACTGAGATGGAGGAAAGAAGTAAGGAAGAATGGCAGAAAGGGAAAAGAAAGAAGGTCAATGCAAATAGAAAGAAGGTAGATAAGACTGAAGAAACCCAATCAATATCCAAACCACTACCCTCTATTCCTGAACCCATTGTACCTGACCCTTTCATGAACATTCATGGTGAAACAATCATTCCCAAGGAGGAACCAATTGATTGGGACACCATCAAATTGCCCACCTTCCTAACCTCTTCTCCACCATCAAAGAAGCAGAAAAGAAGAATCAAATCAACACCCTCTAAAGCCTCAATCAAATTCACACAGAAGCCTAAGTCCAAACCTCAAAACTCTAAAGATGATTATGTTCACATCTGTGACATAAAAGAATTTTCAGACATTGAACTCTATCTGGATGAGCTGGAGGATGTAAGGGGAATAGCTGCCTACAGACAGCTACCAGAAAGACTAGTGTTCAAATACAAAGGAGCTGGGGAAAGAACATGGCCTCTTCACAGAATTCTGAATGAAGGCTACACTACCTTGATTAGAGTCTACTCAGCCATACATAAGGATTCTGGCTTTACCAGAACTGCCAGGACTGAGATTCTCAACAAGATTGCCAACATAAGGAAAACTTGGAGGGAGCCCAATGCTTTGCCTAGAACTTTACTCATTCCAGAGAGAGGTATTACAATTCACAAATCACCTCATTGGTTGATGGAGTTCAGAGACAACAAAGGAGTCAGAAGATTTTTCAGAATTGAAGATCAGCTAAAGATTGCCAGTAATGAAACTCTCAAGGATATGCAATCTAAGTTAGATATCAATGAAGAAGATGAAGCTGAATTCTACAGACAACTTCAACTTCAAATAGAGGAGAATGACAGGAGGCTAGGAAAGAAAACCAGGGATCAAAGGAAAAGAAAGTAATTTGCTCAGGCTAAAGGAGCACCCTTGGAAACAATGTATTTCTTCAATTTCATCTCAGCATATACACTTTTGCAGCACTTTTGAATTTCTGCTTTGTTACAGTTTATATATTTTAAGTGTTTTGTTATCATCAAGCTAAACCCAAATGTATGCCTACAGTTCTAGTAGACATAAATAGGGGAGATTGTTAGGAATATGTGTATTAGTTTGATGATAAGTTCAGCAAAACACTTAAGTAGAAATCTAGTGTTTGTAGCCTCAACGGATAAGACCATCTTGGCTATCCGTTGAAGGAGTAGCCTTACTTAGCAATAAGTTTGGTATTGTAGCACATCTCACTCTCTGGTTTCAAGCTGTAATTCTTAGATGTTGTTAGGAGATAATCAGTCATGTTGACTACTAATGGATGTACAAGTAGGAGGGCTAATTGTAAATATTTCATGCCTTGTAATTTTGTATAAGTGAAGAAGTGTCAACGGATATTGAAGACCCTCAACGGATAAGAAACTAAGCTTCAACGGATGTCTCTAATGCTTCAACGGATAAGTGCTTCAACGGATAAAGCTTCAACTGCTAAAGCCATCAACGGATGAAAGCTTCAACGGATACACTGCTAGAGCATCAACGGATAAAGCCATCAACGGATGAAAGCTTCAACGGATGCTCAGTCTCATAGCAGTTGATAGTGACAGTTAACAAAGCTGACAGAGGCACATGGATTGATAGAGATGTGGTAGCCTATTTCAGGAACAGCAGAAAAAGCAGCCGTTTGTAGTCTGGTTCATAATGGAAAGTCAACAGATAATTCCATATTACACTGGATAAAAATGGAACAGAAACAAGTGGAGAACTATTGTCTTATTGTACTTTATCTTTGTCTTCACTTGTAAACTTGGTGTTATATAAACCAAGTAGTAGCTAGTAATTAGATGTGAATTTTCCCTGAGCTGTTTAGAAATATCAAGAGAGAAAATCATCTAGTTTGTACTAGGAAGCAACTGTGATTTAATTTTGAATCACAGATTTTCTGAAATAACACATCTCTGGTGGAACAACAAATCCACCAGAAAAGTTTTTAAGTTCTTTGTGTTCATTACATTTATGTTTAAATATATATTTGTCTGCATCAGCTCCAAGCAATTTACACACATTTGATCACTCA
Organism: Apium graveolens; assembly: GCF_009905375.1. Classification (NCBI taxonomy): domain Eukaryota; kingdom Viridiplantae; phylum Streptophyta; class Magnoliopsida; order Apiales; family Apiaceae; genus Apium; species Apium graveolens. The sequence continues at coordinate 12,657,056 of NC_133657.1, read as the reverse complement.
AACACTTAGTATTACAAATTGCTCAAAACTTGAAAAAGTTTTGAGATTTACATTCAACCCCCCTTCTGTAAATCTCATTGTTAGTCCACTGGGAATAACAAATAGATAGAATTAATCCAATATATATATATAAATAATATTTTTATAAAAATAATTTTCAAAATATCCAAGTAATTATATATGTATTTATAAGATTATATATATTTTATAATATAAAAATAATATCTTATAAGAATATTTTTATAAAAGCCCTTTATAAATCTCACTGAGTAAAAATATTTACTCGAATAGTTTTATTTTCCCGGTTAATCTAAGTTATTTAAGATCTCACTAAATTCGATTAATAAATTTTTTTTTATTGGCAAATCTGAATTTACGAGAATTAATAACTTGATCGGAAAAATATCTTTTCCGCGAGATGGTTTAAATAATCTCTGAAGATAGATAATATAATTCTTTTTATTGTCTATCTATTTTCATTGATTCCAGCATTCCTAAATCCAGACGGAGTTTGGTGAATCTTTCGGAATTCAATGGTTTCGTGAATATGTCAGCAAGATTAAACTCAGTATCAATATGAGTCATTTTAATATCATCTTTATTGACATGATCACGTAAGAAGTGATGTCTCACATATATATGTTTAGATCTTGAATGTAATACAAGATTCTTGTTAAGATCAATAGCACTCTGATTATCACATAAGATTGAGATCACATCAAACTTTATATTATAGTCATCCAGTGTTTGCTTCATCCACAATATTTGAGCACAACACTTTGCAGCTGCTATATATTCAGCTTCTCTTGTAGAGATGGATACGGAATTTTGTTTCTTTGAAAACTAAGAAACTATGCATCCGCCAAGAAACTGGCAAGTACCATTAGTACTTTTTCTGTCAACTAAATGCCCAACATAGTCTGAATCAGAAAAACATATTAAGTCAAATGGTATTCCTTTTGGATACCATAGACCAACATTAGTGGTTCCTTTAAGATATCTCAATATCCTTTTTACCGCGGATAAATGAGATTCTTTTGGTGCTACTTGAAATATAGCACACTTATAAACACTATATTGAATATCGGGATGACTTGCAGTGATATAGAGCAAGCTACCAATCATTCCCCGATATTTCTTTGTGTCTACAGGAATTCCTTTTGGATCTTCCGTTAATTTATCGGATGTAGACATAGGAGTAGAGATGGGTTTGACATTATCCATTTCAAATTTTTTGAAAATCTCCTTACAATATTTTGATTGAGAGATATGGATGCCTTCATCAGATTGCATTATTTGCATCCTAAAAAGAAGTTTAATTCTCCCATCATACTCATCTCAAATTCTTTACTCATATTATCAGAGAATTCTTTACATAGTGCATCATTTGTTGAACCAAATTTGATGTCATCAACGTATATTTTTACGAGCAATGTATCATCTTTTTCTTATCTCGTAAAAGGTTTTATCGGTCGTTCTAATCTTAAATTCATTTTCTAAAAGGAACATGTGTTGTGAATATGTTGTGTACTTGATGATCACTTAAACAAAACATCTAAGTAGATTTTACTTAGTGAAATAATGTAGCACTCGAAGGATAAAAATTATAGTCCCGACGGATAACTCATTATAGTCCCGACGGATGATTAACTTATTATCCATCGAGTGAGTAACTTATGTAATAATAAGTTTGTAGCACAATGATGTATGCACCTTTGTATAGGATCTGTAGTAGCATATAAGTCATGTTGACTTTAATTAGATATGCAGAATAGGTTGATTAATTGTACATAAGTAATGTCTTGTAATTCTGTATAAGTGAAATGAAGTCAAGTGCCAAAATAGCTACCAACGGATGATTAACAAAGCCTTCGACGGATGATCAAATGACTATCAACGGATGTTTAACATAGCAGTCGACGGATGATCAATTAAGTCATCGACGGATGATCTGAAAGTCGACGGATGATCATATCAAGAATTCAAATATCAGTTGAACAGTGAAAGCTGACACACAGCCGTCGAGTTGGATACAAACACATTGTGGAAGCCCATTAACTGGGTAATAGAGGACGAAAAGCAGCAAAGATTAAGACTGTTAGATTTTATATTTGTTCAGTCTTTTTGACTTTGTAATCTTGGTATTATATAAACCAAGAGAGTAGCAAATAGAAAAATAACTGAGATAGCTAAGAAACACAAAACAGAGAAATCTTTGTAAGCATAATCTTTAGCATTTCCTGTATTCTCAGCAGTTCCATTTGTAAGCAGCTGTGGGCATTTCTGCACATAGAGTCCTCTCGATATATTATATATATCTCTGGTGGAATTGTTTAAATCCACCAGAAAGTTTTTAAAGACTCTTGTTTTTAATTACTTGTGTTTTGATTCATTTAAGTTTATATTCCGCATTGTGCTAATCAAAACAAATATATCAATAATCGAGTTGAACATTTTTATTTCAAGAAAAAGGTTCAAGAATTCCATTCAACCTCCCTTCTGTAATTCTTGCTACATTGTTAAGGGACTAACAATTGGTATCAGAGCAAGCTCTTAATCAACAAAGAGTTTAAAGATCAAAACAATTCAGCAAGATGAACAAGAAAGATGTTGGAGTCAAGATTCCTTTTCTTAATAAAGATAATTACCATCATTGGAAGGTAAAGATGCATCTTCATATGCTTTCTCAAGATGAGGCCTATGTGGACTGCATAGAAAGAGGCCCTCATGTTCCAATGAGAGCTGCAACAGGAAATGAGCCATCTGTTCCAAAGCCAAGGCATGAATGGTCTGATCCTGACATTGAACAAGTCAGGAAAGATAAAAAGGCCATGAACATTATGTTCAATGGTGTTGATGCATACATGTTTGACAACATCATCAACTGCAAGACTGCCAAGGAAGTTTGGGACACAATACAGATAATCTGTGATGGTACTGAGCAAGTATTAGAAAATAATATGCAGCTCCTGATTCAGCAATATGAGCATTTTCACAATGAAGAAAGTGAGTCACTCACTGACATTTTTAGTAGATTCCAAAAACTACTAAATGCTCTTAAGTTGCATGGAAGAGTCTATCAGACTAAAGACTCCAATCTGAAATTTCTCAGATCTCTTCCAAAGGAATGGAAACCAATGAGAGTCTCATTGAGAAACTCACAAGATTATAAGGAGTTTACTTTAGAGAGACTGTATGGCATTCTGAAAACCTATGAGCTTGAGATAGAGCAGGATGAAAGAATGGAGAGAGGAAATAAGAAAGGAGGATCCATTGCACTAGTTGCTGATCTGGAAAAGGAGAAAGAAGTGAAGATGGAAGTTGTGGAATCAACTTCAAAGGTCTGTGAAAGCAAGGGTAAGGGGCTAGCTGCAGAAAATGAAGATTCATTGAGCCAAGATGACATGGAGGACATTGATGAGCACCTAGCATTCCTTTCAAGAAGATTTGCCAAGCTCAAGTTCAAAAAGAACTTTGGAGCAGCCAAGCCAAATAGAAACATGGTGGATAAGTCAAAATTCAAATGTTTCAAATGTGGCTTGGCAGGGCATTTTGCAAATGAGTGTAGAAAGTCAGATTCCAGTAAGAAAAGATTTGAGTCTGTAGATTACAAGAAAAAATACTTTGATCTACTCAAACAAAAGGAAAGGGCCTTTATTACACAAGAGAATGACTGGGCAGCTGATGGTTTGGATGAAGATGAAGATGTCAGCTATGTCAATCTAGCCCTTATGGCCAAGTCTAATGAAATAGAGAGAAGTTCCTCAAGCAATCAGGTAATCACTACAAACCTTGCACATTTATCTAAAGCTGAGTGTAATGATGCAATAAATGACATGTCTACAGAATTGTATCATTTGCGTGTTACACTTAAGTCTCTCACTAAGGAAAATGCTAAAATCAAAGAAAACGAATTGTTTTTAAGTGAGAGGAATAATGTGCTTGAGTCTCAATTTGTTAAGTTTGAGAAACTAAAAATTTAGTGTAGAATTGCCAAGGAGGAATTAACTGAGTCCTTGAAAAAGGAAGAAATTTTGAAGAAGCAGCTCGATCGTGAACAAGAGGTGATTAAAGCATGGAAAACATCCAGAGATGTTCATGCTCAAATCACCAAGGTTCAAGGAATTGAGTCTTTTTGTGATGAAGCCTGGAAAAAAAATAAGGAGAAACTAGAACCTATTTTGGTAGATGGGTTGCTGACAGATGTAGACTCGACGGATGATGAGGACTATCCATCGGATAACAGAAAGTGTTATCCATCAAATGATAAAAATCCTCATCCGTCGGCTGTAAGCAAACCCATTAGCAAAGCCAAATTAATCAAGCTAAATGATAAGTATGGGTCTGTTTCCAAGAACTTTGTTTCAGGAGAGTCAAGTCAAGCTAAGAAAGGGAAAAAGGCTAATGTTGGTCACATGACTGTCAAACAGTTAAGTGACAGACTTGAGAAAATAGAGGTAAAAACATAGACTAAAAAGAAAACCAATAGGAATGGTAAAGTAGGGATTAATAAACACAATAATTACACACCTGATAAATATGCTCCTAGAAAGATCTGTGTCAAGTGTGGTAGTGTAAATCATTTGTCTGTTAATTGCAAATCTGCCATGCCTACTCCCATGTCTGGTCAACCTCAATTTCCTAACATGAATGCCATGCCTCCCATGCCTGTTAATGCTATGCCTACACAGAATATGAATGCACAGTTTGCTAATATACCATTTGCACCTAATCCATATTATGCTGCATATAATATGCCTCAAATGCCATTTAGCATGCCTTACTGGAATAACATGTTTGCACCAAGCATGCCATTTCCTGTTAGCCATAACATGCATGATAATTCTGTTGCATTTAGTGGTTTCAAAGGTACAACCCAATTGACTAAGGAAAAATCTGAAATTCCTAAGTTAAATGAGATAAGGCCTAAGAAACAGAAGAAGAAAGCTAACAAGGCAGGACCCAAGGAAACTTGGGTACCAAAATCAACTTGATTTGATTTTGATGTGTGCAGGGAAACGGAAAGAATCTTTGGTACTTGGATAGTGGCTGTTCAAGACACATGACTGGTGATTCTACCCTGCTCACAGAGGTTAAGGAGAGAGCTGGCCCAAGTATCACTTTTGGAGATGACAGAAAAGGATATACTGTGGGATATGGCTTGATTTCAAAGGACAATGTCATCATTGAAGAGGTTGCCTTAGTGGATGGTCTCAAACACAATCTGTTGAGTATCAGCCAGCTTTGTGACAAAGGCAACTCGGTAACTTTCAACAAAGAAGCCTGTGTTGTGACTAACAATCAAAACAACAAAGTGGTTCTCACTGGTGTGAGAAGAGGAAATGTGTATCTAGCTGACTTCAACTCAACTAAAGCAGAATCTGTAACTTGTCTTCTCAGTAAAGCAAGTCAAGATGAAAGTTGGCTATGGCACAAGAAGCTATCACATTTAAACTTCAAGACCATGAATGAGCTGGTAAAGAAAGAGCTAGTTAGAGGCATTCCTCTAGTGGAGTTTACAAAGGATGGACTGTGTGATGCCTGCCAAAAAGGGAAGTAGATCAAAGTATCATTCAGGAAGAAACTTGATTCAGCAATTGAAGAGCCGCTGCAACTCCTTCACATGGATTTGTTTGGACTAGTCAATGTATTGTCAATTTCAAAGAAAAGATTTTGCCTGGTAATTGTAGATGACTATTCCATGTATACGTGGGTTTTATTCCTTCACTCTAAGGATGAAACACCACAAGTTGTGATTGATCATATCAAGTTGATCGAGTTAGATTTTAATGTCCCTGTTAGAGCAATAAGGTCAGATAATGGAACAGAATTCAAGAATTCACTTCTCAATGGATTCTGTACAGACAAAGGGATTACCAGACAATTTTTAGCTCCTAGAACCCCTCAGCAAAAAGGAGTGGTAGAAAGGAAGAATCGTACATTGATTGAAGCTGCAAGAACGATGTTAAGTGAATCAGGTCTTCCAATGTACTTTTGAGCTGAAGCTGTCAATACTGCATGTTATACTCAGAATCGAACTCTAATCAACAAAGACTTCATGAAAACTCCTTATGAGATTTTGAATGAACAGAAACCTTCTATCAAATACTTTCATGTATTTGGTGCCAGATGCTTCGTGCTCAAGGATAGAGATGATCGTCGTGGTAAATTCGAGGCAAAGGCATATGAGGGTATTTTTGTTGGATATGGAAGAAGATCATACAGAGTGTATATCATTGATCAACACAAAGTAACTGAAAGTGTCAATGTTACATTTGATGACACTAAACTCCCTAGTATCCAAACTGAAGATCCTTCTGAGAAACTGAAGTTTGATAATATGTCAGATTCAGAATCAGAACATGGTCAAGAACCTGAGGTTGTTGCTGGTGAAGAACTTGTTAATCATGATGATACTCAAGGTAATGGTGATGGAAACTTTGGCAACAATGGAGATACCACTGCTACTGATGGAGAATCTTCAAGTCAACATGGCAACAACTCAGGGGGAGATGCTGAAGGATCAACTAGTAGGACACAACATCCCAATGAATTTCAAGGCGAATCATCAAGATCAAATCTTTCAAGACAGACTGTCTGGAATAAAGCTCATCCTTTTGAGTTGATTATTGGTGATCCATGTTGGGAACCACGGACTTAGGGTGTTACTACGTTTTACGATAAAGATTACGAAAAGAGGATTACCTTGTTAATGGTTGATTCAACGCTCTTCTATTGTATTCCCAAATTCCCTTGAGCGAAGTGTGGCTCCGTCTTCTCAAGTTATCCTCTCTTCTTGCTCCTTGGTGGCTACAATATGTTTTCACACAATTTTCAAGCAAGAAGAGAATAAGAATATATATAGGCTACAATAGGGACCATGGATAATTAGGTTGGGCCTTCTAATTACATCTTGAGCCTAGCCCAATGTAATTAAATATTAATTCAATCCACTAAAGAATTAATATTTGCACTACCTTTCCTAATACCGTAATTTAATTAATTCGGTTCCAATATTATTTGCTTATTAAATTCCCCATATTTAAAATATCATATGTCCATTAATTAAATAAATTACTGATAATTTATTTAATTAATATCTTTTATCCTTGATCATCCACTCAACTTTTATTTAATTATGCCAGAATAAATTCCACCTGCAGGGTTTCACATAATTAAATCTTTTTGAGCTTTCAAGGGGACATCATTAACCCGAATATTATCAGGACATGGATTCCTTCAATAAATAATATCCACCATGTATATAATTCCATCACCCAAAATATAATGATATAATTCAAAAGAATTATTTCACATATAAATCAAAGCATGTAAATAATATACACGTGTCAATTACTATTTCCGGATTAAGAACCTAAGCATTAATAATAAAATAGAATCTTAGTTCTCCTTCTTAATCAGTATTAAGGGAACAATTCTAAATTTGATCATGTTCAATATACACAAAGTATACTAGTATTATTTATTAGTCAATATAAACTAATCTAAATAATACTACAGCCATACCAGTGGATTGTCCAACACCACCTGTGTTGTGAACCTTATTATATTATATAACCGTATTTAACAATCTAATATTCTGTATCCCATTTGATACTAGATTGTTCACAATATATAATATTAGACAACATGTAAACATTCAAATGATTCTCAAATAAACTGGCCAGAAATAAATGTACATACTTCAAATAAATATTTTTAGTATACACTAACAATCTCCCACTTATACTCAAAATATTCTATGTGTACATCAGTGTTTATTTAATCCACTATTACATAAAAATCTATGTGTCCATCCATCTGACTCATATCGCTTCCACATGCTTGTCAAAAATCTTGGTTGGCAAGCTCTTTGTGAAAGGATCTGCTCGGTTGTCTTCTGATGATATGTGAGCCACAACTATATCCCCTCGCTTTACGATTCCTCGTATGAGATGATACTTACGTTCAATATGTTTAGCTGCTTTGTGGTCTCGCGGTTCCTTTGAATTTGCCACAGCACCAGTGTTATCACAATACACCGTCAAGCTCCTAGGCAAATTAGGTACCACATCTAAGTCCAAAAGGAAGTTCCTGAACCATACAGCCTCCTTGGCAGCCTCAGAGGCCGCCACGTACTCGGCCTCCATGATGGAGTCTGCAATGCATTTCTGCTTTACACTCCTCCATATAACGGCTCCACCTCCCAAAGTAAAAACATATCCCGAGGTTGATTTCCTCTTATCCCTATCTGATTGGAAATCTGAATCAGTATATCCCAAAGGAAATAGATCTGAGGCCTTGTAAATTAACATATACTCATTAGTCCTTCTCCGGTACTTGAGTATAGTTTTTACTGCACTCCAATGTTCCTGACCTGGGTTCGACTGATATCTACTAACCATGCCTGCAACAAAACAGATGTCAGGCCTCGTACATAACATAGCATACATTAAGCTTCCATATGCTGAAGTATAAGGAACTGCTTTCATGCTCTCTATATCCTTAGGTGTCGAAGGACACTGCTTCTTAGATAGAGCAACTCCATGCTTAAAAGGTAAAAAACCTTTCTTGGAGTTCTGTATGTTAAAACGAGCTAATACTTCATCAATGTAGGGCTCTTGAGATAAAGCCAACATCCTTTTTCTTGCGATCCCTTATAACTTTGATCCCAAGGATGTATGCCGCTTCACCTAAGTCCTTCATGTCAAATTGTTTGAACAACCATGCCTTTACTGATGACAACATCTCAACATTGTTTCCAATGAGTAAAATATCATCTACATATAGTACTAGAAAAACCACTGCATTACCTTCACTTCTCTTATACACGCACGATTCGCTTGGACTTTGATCAAATCCATATGACTGGACTGCCTGATCAAAACGAATATTCCAGTCTCTAGAAGCTTGTTTAAGTCCATAAATAGACCTCTTAAGCTTACATACCAGATGCTCTTGGCCTTCCTTAATGAATCCTTTTGGTTGCTGCATATAGATGGTTTCTTCAAAAGTCATTAAGAAAAGCTGTCTTGACATCCATTTGCCAAATCTCATAATCGAGATGAGCTGCTATAGATAAAAGAATACGGATTGACTTAAGCATGACTACCGGTGAAAAGGTTTCCTCATAATCGATACCTTCTTTCTGAGTATACCCTTTCGCAACAAGTCTTGCTTTCCAGGCTTTCACCTTTTTATCTAATCCCCTCTTTTTCTTGTAGATCCACTTACATCCAATAGGTTTTATACCTTTGGGTGGTTCCACGAGCTCCCAGACCTAATTAGAATACATTGATTCTATCTCAGATTCCATCGCCTTTTGCCAAAGATCTGCATCTTTGTCTTGTACTGCCTCTTCGTATGTACGGGGATCATCATCATGTTCACCAGGGACCAAGTCTGAAGACTCTCCCAAAAACATGAACCTATCAGGCTGTTGAACAACCCTCCCACTACGACGAGGCACAGGTGCGGTATTAGTGACAGGTTGTACATTATGTTGTGGTTGTTCTACTTGTACTACAGCTTCATGGGTATTATTTGTCCCTCCCACTAGTTCCTCTAAAACGACACTACTCATGGGTTTGTGATTCATTATATAGTCCTCCTCCAAGAATCTTTCATTGGTGCTAACAATGACATCCCGATTATCCAGACTATAAAATAAATATCCTTTCGTTCCCATGGGGTAGCCTACAAACAACTTTACTTCTGTACAAGATTCTAACTTAGTCACGTTCTTGTTCAGCACATGTGCTGGATAACCCCATATTCGAATATGTCTTAGACTCGGTTTATCCCCGGTCCACAATTCTAAGAAGGTTTTAGGAACCGACTTAGAAGGTACTAAGTTCAGAAGATAAGCTGTTGTCTCTAAGGCATGTCCCCAAAACGACTTGGGTAAATCCGAATAACTCATCATCGATCTAACACTCTCTAAAAGAGTCCGGTTCCTTCTCTCTGCTACACCGTTCTGCTGGGGTGTGCCTGGTGCAGTTAACTGGGATTCTATCCCATTTTCTGATAAATATTCCCTAAATTCTCCAAGCAAGTATTCGCCACCATGATCTGATCGTAGTGACTTGATACTTTTATTAAGTCGCTTCTCCGTTTGAGCTTTGTACTCTTTGAACTTATCAAAGCACTCAGACTTACGGCGTAACAAATAAACGTACCCATATCTAGAATAATCATCAATGAAAGTGACGAAATATTCATAACCACCTCTTGCTTGGATATTCATGGGTCCACATAAATCAGAGTGAACCAATTCTAATACTTGTTTGGCTCTATTCCCCTTTGCCTTGAAAGGCCTATTAGTCATTTTACCTTCCAAGCAGGATTCACAAACTGGAAATGGCTCCACTGCCAATGAGCTTAAAGGCCCGTCTACTACCAGTCTTTGAATCCTCCTCAAGTTAATATGACATAATCTCAAGTGCCAAAGATATGTTTGGTTCAAACTAGAAGGTTCCTTTCTTTTAGTAGAGTTAGAAGATGTGTTGTTCAATTCCCTAAATTACAGTTGCAGTGCAGGTTGACTAGGATTAATTATATACAAATTGTCTTGCAATGTACCAGAACATATAATTCGTTTATTCATCATAATAGAAACATTACGATCCAAACAAACATTATAACCATCCAAAGCAAGTTTAGAAACCGAAATTAAATTCCTTCTAAAAGAAGGTACATAAAGACAATTGTTCAAAACCAAAATCCTATCAGAACCAAAAGATAAATGAATAACTCCTACTGCAACTACTGCTACTTTCGTAGCATCTCCCATGAACACGTATATCTCACCATCTCTAAGCATTCTGGATAGTTGGAACCCCTGTATAGAATTACAAACATGATCAGTGGCTCCTGTATCTACACACCAAGTGCTCGTAGATATAGCCGCTATAAATGTTTCTGTAACTAGAGAAAGAGACATACCAGTATTGTTTGTCTTCTTAGGAAGAGGATAATCCTGTTTCCAGTGACCTGACTATTTGCATCTGAAGTACTTTCCCTTAGGCTTTTTCACACCACCCTGAACTCCCACTGCCTTCACAGCTTTCTGTGTCTGAGCCTTTTTCTTCTTCTTAATACATTTCAGCTTAGAGAAAGAACCTTTCTCAGCCACATTCACTTGAACACTCTGCCGAAATAATCCTTCAGCTGCCTGAAGTTCTGTCAGCAGTTCCGCGAGACTATACTGCCTCTTGTTCATGTTGTAATTCAAGCGGAACTGCTCAAAACTCTTGGACAAGCTCATAAGGATAATGTCAATCTGGGTTTCCCCGTCAAGTTCAGCACCAAGGATCTCTATCTCATTCAGATGCGACATCATCTTGAGAACATGATCCCTTACAGGTGTGCCTTCAGCCATCTGAGTGTTCATTAAAGCCTTCATGGCTACTTGCCTAGCAGCCCTATTCTGATCTCCAAAAAGTTCCTTGAGATTAAAGAGCATATCCGAAGCAGTGGCCATAGACTGATGCTGATGCTGCAAAACACCCGACATTGCTGCCAGAATGTAACATCGCGACATCTCATCAGCCTTAATCCACCGTTTATAATACTCTTTCTCATCTTCAGGAGCATCAGCAGCAGGCTGTTCAGGCTTGGGTTCATAAGTGCAAAACTTGTACTCCTCAGCAGTCAACACAATGTCCAAATTTCATTTCCATTTAATATAGTTAGGTCCGGTAAGTTTGTTATCCTTAAGTATGGTGAATAGTGGATTAAAACCCATTTTATCCTGAGAATCATGCATAAAAACATCACATAAATAAGGGTGCATTAATTATTAAGATCTATTGATTCCTCTAACAATTATTAAAATTTAATGCACTAACATATAAACACCATAAGCTTCTGGTACGCCACGATGTGTGACATGTATACCACCTAATTTTGTTTAAATGTTACTTCGGTCCTATTACTAAACAATATGCCACGTTGGGGTGGACTATATTATTTTTCATAGCTAAGTGTATACCATCATCAAATCTTAAATTATTTGAAATCTATGGAACTTGGTACGCCACGATGGGTGGCGTGTATACCTTCCAATATTCGTAATTTTGCCTTGAATAGAATACTTCAATTCAATATTCATCAATGGTTTGATTTCCAGGTAGTGGAGGAGTCACATCGGTCTCGCTTAAAACCCACAGCCTTACAAGTTCGATGAACTCGTTTTTGACAAAATCGCCCCAAATCAGAAATAAAGAAAATCCGTATTTTATTCCTTTTAAAATTAATTTAAGAAGTTTGTTCTAGTAATTTTTATAACATTCTAGACACCATAAATTACATGCCACGATGGGTGACGTATATATAATTTATATTCGTCTTTATGTTAAATTACCTACAACCAATAATGGAGACCATGGGATTTCATATTAATTCCCTCTCCCACTTAGAATTTTTTATTAAAATTGAGGAATTTTAAAATTAAATGGGGCCCTATGTTGTTATAATTATGTCTAATCATGCATTCAAAATACACACATAATTTTAGCAACATATAACATTTAATTAAAGCAATAAATAAATTTTATGTCCATGTCGTCCTAATTAAGTTAAACATGCAATTTTAAAAGAATTACACACATAATTAATGACACACATAATCAATAAATTAAAGCAATAATTAAAATTTAATTGAAAAATTTAAAATAAATTTTCCACTATTATGGCCCTTGAAAAAAAAATCCAGCTCTCAAAAAAAAATCTGCCCCAAGCGCGCCCCGACGCCCCCAGCAGTCCCAGCAGTCCCAGCTGCCGCAGCAGCCCCAGCTGCCCCAGCAGCCGCAACAGCCCCAACAGTCCTAGCTGCCGCAGCGGCCGCAGCGCGCGCGCCTGTTGCTTTTCTGTGAGTTTTGTTTTGATTTTGTTCGATCCAAACATCAACAGCAGCCCCTTGTAATCGCACAGCGGAACAAAAAACTACCGGAATTGATTTCCGATCGCACATAACTATTACAAAATACCCGGAACAATTACAAAAAAAAATAGATCTAATACAAAACTAATTTTGTAAAATCTATTCTAACACGATCAACCCTCGTGTAAATTACAACCACGATTAAACCACGTAGAAACCAAAACAAAAATTAACCACGATTAAACCACGTGGGATCCAAACACATAATTAAAATATACATGGCCATAATAGTGGCTTAACAACCTGCATCAAAACCAATACAAGCAAAATACTATATACACGCATATATAATTACGACATGGACATTATATCATAAAATATAGAACCCATTACCAGGCTCTGATACCAATTGTTGGGAACCACGGACTTAGGGTGTTACTACGTTTTACAATAAAGATTATGAAAAGAGGATTACCTTGTTAATGGTTGATTCCACGCTCTTCTATTATATTCCCAAATTCCCTTGAGCGAAGTGTGGCCTCCGTCTTCTCAAGTTATCCTCTCTTCTTGCTCTTTGGTGGCTACAATATGTTTTCACACAATTTTCAAGCAAGAAGAGAATAAGAATATATATAGGCTACAATAGGGACCATGGATAATTAGGTTGGGCCTTCTAATTATATCTTGAGCCTAGCCCAATATAATTAAATATTAATTCAATCCACTAAAGAATTAATATTTGCACTACCTATCCTAATACCGTAATTTAATTAATTCGGTTCCAATATTATTTGCTTATTAAATTCCCCATATTTAAAATATCATATGTCCATTAATTAAATAAATTACTGATAATTTATTTAATTAATATCTTTTATCCTTGATCTTCCACTCAACCTTTATTTATTTATGCCAGAATAAATTCCACCTGCAGGGTTTCACATAATTAAATCTTTTTGAGCTTTCAAGGGGACATCATTAACCCGAATATTATCAGGACATGGATTCCTTCAATAAATAATATCCACCATGTATATAATTCCATCACCCAAAATATAATGATATAATTCAAAAGAATTATTTCATATATAAATCAAAGCATGTAAATAATATACACGTGTCAATTACTATTTCCAGATTAAGAACCTAAGCATTAATAATAATATAGAATTTTAGTTCTCCTTCTTAATCAGTATTAAGGGAACAATTCTAAATTTGATCCTGTTCAATATACACAAAGTATACTGGTATTATTTATTAGTCAATATAAACTAATCTAAATAATACTACAGCCATACCAGTGGATTGTCCAACACCACCTGTGCTGTGAACCTTATTATATTATATAACCGTATTTAACAAACTAATATTCTGTATCCCATTTGATACTAGATTGTTCACAATATAAAATATTAGACAACATATAAACATTCAAATGATTCTCAAATAAACTGGCCAGAAATAAATGTACATACTTCAAATAAATATTTTCAGTATACACTAACAATCCAGATGTTGGAGTCAGAACAAGACGTGCTACTCAAAATGAGTGTATGTTCTCAGGTTTTCTTTCTGAGATGGAACCTAAGAAGATTGAGGAAGCACTGACTGATCCAGATTGGGTGATTGCTATGCAAGATGAACTCAATCAGTTTGAACATCAACAAGTCTGGAAACTGTTACCTAGACCCACACACAAGAAAGCTGTTGGTACTCGGTGGGTATTCAGGAATAAACTAGATGAAGATGGTGTGGTTACAAGAAACAAAGCAAGACTGGTAGCTAAAGGGTATTCTCAAGCTGAAGGCATTGATTATGATGAAACATATGCTCCAGTGGCTAGACTAGAGGCCATCAAGATATTTCTGGCATTTGCAGCATTCTCTAACTTTAAAGTTTATCAAATGGATGTCAAGAGTGCCTTTCTGAATGGAAAGCTGGATGAAGAGGTATATGTAGAGCAACCTCCTGGTTTTGAAGATCCAGATCATTTGTATTTTGTCTACTTTCTTTTCAAGGCTATCTATGGACTCAAACAGTCTCCGAGAAAATGGTATGACACTCTCTCTGGATTTCTTATTGAAAATAGCTTTATTAGAGGTGTCATAGACAAAACTCTCTTTTCTAAAAAACATAAGAATGATACAATATTAGTCCAAGTCTATGTGGATGATATAATATTTGGGTCTACTAATGATAATCTCTGTAAGAGATTTGCTAAGTTAATGCACAACAAATTTGAAATGAGCATGATGGGAGAGCTGAAGTTCTTTCTTGGATTACAAGTAAATCAAAGGTTAGATGGAACTTTTATTTGTCAATCCAAGTATCTCAAGGAACTCCTCAAAACGTACAATCTAGAGGATTCTGCATCAGCAAGGACTCCGTCAACTACAGCTGTCAAGCTTGGACCATGTGAAAACTCTATTAAGGTAGATGTCACAAGCTACAGAGGTATGATTGGCTCGTTACTCTATCTTACTGCAAGTAGACCAGATATTATGTATGCTACATGCTTATGTACAAGGTTCCAAGCGGATCCTAGAGATATTCATCTCGTTGCTGTTAAACGAATCTTAAGATATCTTAAGAGAACACCAAATCTAGGTATTTGGTACCCTAAAGAATTTGGTTTTAACCTTGTTGGATATACAGATTCAGATTACGCAGGAAGTGTTGTTGATAGGAAAAGCACCTCAGGGAGTTGTCAATTTCTAGGTAGAAGACTAGTCTCATGGTACAGCAAGAAACAGCAAACAGTGTCAAATTCAACGGCCGAGGCTGAATATATTGCTGTTGGAAGCTGCTGTGCTCAGATCTTGTCGATTAGGAATCAACTACGGGACTATGGCTCTGTATTGAACAAAATTCCTATTCTATGTGACAATACAAGTGCAATAGCCATCACCAACAACCCTGTGCAGCATACAAGGACCAAGCACATTGACATCAGGTATCATTTTATTAGAGAGCACGTCATGAATGGTACTGTTGAACTATTTTTTGTTCCAACAGAAGAACAAATAGCAGATATTTTTACTAAACCTCTTGATGAATCCACATTTACTAAATTAGTTGGCAAATTGGGTATGTTGAATAGCTTTAGTGATTAAACTTATGAATATCTGAAATCTGTTCTTGAGTGAATTTACAAATGAATTTTTCATAAATGAAAAATTCATTTGCAAATTTATTTTATCATTTTCCAAAATTTCTTGCTTATTTCTATGTAAATTTTTATTATCTTATCTTATTTATTTACTCAACTTGTTAATTTTAATGTCTCAGAAAATTTTATTTTCTCTAAAAATATTTTTCTATGAATTTTATTTGCTAAAATTCAAAAGAAATCTATTTTTGGACTAAAAATATAATTATCTCTGAAATATTTTAATTGTGTAGATATTTTCTGACATATCTATATTAGTATTTATTGTAGTTTTCTGTAATTTTATATATATATATATGTTTTGTTTTTGTTAAAAACTGTTTGTATTTGTTTTTTATTAAAAACTGTTTATATTTGGTTTATAAAATATATATATTTTTTTGTTTATTTTAATTTGATACTTGAATGACAATCGGCAAGACAATTGAAATTGTCTTGCTGAAAGTCATTTCAGTATATTTATAAATATGTAATTTATTTTATACTAGAATGACAAACGGCAAGACAATTGAAATTGTCTTGCTGAAAGTCATTCCAGTACATATAAGTGTTTATTTTTTAATTCAGTTTAATTTTATAACAGGCAAGACAATCGGTATGACTATTGATTGTCATGCCAGTAATAAAATTAATATCAGATATTTTTTTTATTATTTTGTACTGGTATGTCAATCGGTATGACTATCAGATTGTCATACCAGTTATATTATTACAATATTTTTTTGTTTTATTTTGTACCGGTGTGACTATCGGTATGACAATCGGTAAGACTATCCCGAATTGTCATACCAGTTGTCTATTTAGTGTCTCTTTGTCTTGGTAATTCATTCAGTTTAGTTTTTTTTGTTTTGTTCAAAATTCCATCAGTTTTTTTTCTCTCTCGTTTTTTTTCCTCTCTCTATCTCTCTATTCGAACAGATCAAAACTGCCTCTTTTCTCTTCCTTGCTCGAGTTTTTACTCAGCATACAAAATCATCACTCTTGTGATATATACATACACGTATATACATACAGAAGTGCAGTCGATTTTTTGTTTAAAAAAATCAGTTTGTGTTTGATTTTGGGTATTTTTATTTTTGTTTGGTGTCTTGTGCGTTTTTCAGATCTATTATCGTGAGTTAAGAACTTTAACGAGATATATTTCTTTCTAAATTTTTCGAATATAATTGATTTAATTCGAATTATTAAATTAATTTAATTAATTCGAATTTTCTTAATTTAATTCTTAAAATTCTGAAAGTGTGTGTTTTATTAATTTTTTAATGGCTCTCAATTTCCAAATTATCGCACATAATCTTGTTGGTTATTTTAATCCAGATAAATGTGATGTAGAAAAATTTAAGCCGTGGATTAGATTTTTAAATGACCATTCGATTGTTAGCTCTGCTATTAAATCAAATGTGATTTTAAATGTTGATCTGCTTAGACTGATTTGCACAACCTCTACTATGGCCGATGATTTTAAATCTTTTTCATTCACCGTGGCAAACACACAGTATGTGGTTGATGAAACAGTCGTCAATCGAGCGTTAAATTTTCCTATGGACAATTTCTGTAATTTGCCCTCTGAAAATGATATTTCAAACTTTTTCCATGTTATTCACTATCAGGGGGTGATTAATTTAACCAAGTTGTCTAAATCCAATTTGGTTTCTGAATGGGACATTTTTTTCGATACTCTTTCTAAAGTGTTTGCCAATTGCACTAAATCCAACTTTCACAACATCACTTCCACTCTGCAGTATATTGGTCTTGCGGTTGTTTTCAATCAAAGGATCAATTTTGGCAAACTACTTTTACCCGTTCTTCTGAGACGTCTCACTACTGCTTTACGTGATCATTCTACAAATCGTAGGGTCTCGTGCTACTATGCTCGTTTTCTCATGCTCATAGCAGAACATATTCTCTCACCTGAGCATAAAGCCCTTTTTGCTAACTCCTCAGTAACCGAACCCCCTCCAGTAAGCAAAAAGATTTACACCCGCCAAGACACAACTTTCAAATTCATGCAAGTTCCAGTACTTGTATCTGCTTTCATGGCCACTTATATTCCTTTACCTATCTTCAATCTTCCCGGTCATGAACAGCAAGCTCAACCTCCAGTGGTTCAAACCACCCAGGCTCAAACATCAGATGTTCTTCCTCTGCAGGTAATAATTCCTCAAACTCAACCTATTCCTACTTCTGTTGAAAGACCCCCAGTGGTTGATAGGACTGACCATGAAGTTGTAGAACCACAGCTTCAATCCCAGGTCATAGAGCTAAACACAGAGTCACAACCTATCTCAACCTCTCCCCCACTGTCTAAAATGTTGCCTAGAAGGTTAGTAGGAAGTAGTATGTTAGTGGATGTGAATGAACCCTCAGCTCTGCCTCCACCCAAGAAAAGAAGAACATTTACTGAGGCATCTGAAAGCCCATCCTTGTCCTCCCAACAGGACATGGACTTTGAAATGGCCACTGAACAGTTACTAGAAACATTCTCTCAACAGGATGAATCTATTGAAATTCGCCATAGGGCCATGGCATCCTGTACTGAGTCAAGCACAATTCCATTACTCACAATGGAATCATACAGACCAGTAGATGATACTCAGGACACGGAGCGAGGAGTGCACATTGAGTCGGTTATAGTGCCTGCCATAGTTACGGCAGAAGAGCAGTCACATGCTTCTGAGGGAAAATCTGACTCTCAGCCACCTTTAATAGAGTCATTTTCTCCCCTTCCAGATCCAACACCTCTGGCTCCCTCACGGGATTCTCCACTCGCAGATTTATCTGAAGAAAGTGGAGGGCAACTCGGTCAATTTATCCCTGAAGTAATTCAGACATCTATTTCACATGAAAAGATAGGTTTGACTGAGGATCGGGACTCGCGAATTCCCATTGCACCACCACTGACCTCTCTTGAAGAGGCTAGGGTGATTTTAAATGCAGGTATAGAAGATCAGCCTCAGGAAGACTCCTCACGAGCAATTATATTGAGAGATACACAAGCACGTGAGTTGAGTGAATTAAACAGAAGAGATATTCAGGTGAGCGCACACACAGACACAAACACTGAAAATCTGTTAGCTCAAATTGCTGATCTCAAGGAACAACTTACAAAAAGTCAGGATGAAGCTCAATCATTCAAAGCACAAGTGGTTGAACGGTCTTCTTCTTCCACCTCTGTCAATAATTAGCTGGCTCTCATCAGGACTGAAATATCATATTTGAAGACATCTGTTGTACCAAAGCTTAACTCAATCCAGGCATCTCCAACGTTATCAGCTGACGACATTTCAAACTTCTGCTCTCTACATACAAGAATGACTTCTCTTGAAGACTTGGTTGAAATGAATCATTCACTAGATTCTTCCAGATTTCTGAAGATAGAGACGGGCATGGAACATCTGAATGAAGGGATGAAGCACCTGTACTACATGATCAAAAATTCTCACTGCCCTAATGAAGAACAAAGGACTTTCTTTGAAGGGCCTTCTGGTGGAGGCTCAGGCTCGGGAGGAGATGGAGGTCATGGAGGATCTAAGGGAAAGTCTGTAGAGGATTCCTCAACAAAGGGGGAGAAGAAAGGGAGAAGTGAAAAGGGAAAAGAAAAAGATTCGTCTGCTGGAGGCACAGGGAAGCCTGATGATATCTACTATAGTGGAGAACAGGATGACTTTGATATTTGTGACGTTCCCACTGAACCAGTCTTGGAAGATAAAGATGGTTTCTTTGAAGCTGAGGAGGAAAGTAATTTTGGAGAATGGGAAGAGGAAGCTCCAGTGGATCCTTTGTTTGAGAAAGAGTTTCAGCAACAGCAGTCAGAGATGAAAAGAAAAGAAGCTGAACTCAAAAAGGTATCCCAGATCATTGACATGAGGAAAGACATCCAAAGAACAGAAACTCTTCAAAAGCAACGTCTTCATGACATTAAGGCTCGAGAAAGGAGAAGAGATGTCAGACTGAAGATTGGTGAAAAATGGGATGAAGCTAGGAGAGTACTTGATATGCCTCAGCTGAGCATAAATAATGATAGGCAGTTTCCACACCTTCTGGACAAGCTGGAGATCTCTAATCCAAACAATGACATGTACATGAATGCTATAAAGACTGAAGTCTCAAGGATCACAGCTGCCTTTGACAGATCACTAAATGAGATGAACATATTTGTATATTGTCAGAGCGAAGGATCTTTCAAGGTATCACTTCATCTTTTTGAGAATCGTTCTTTGTCAGAGATTTGGGTTCTTCTCAACAAAGTCAAAAGAAGCTCATAATTGAATGAAGTTCTTCGAGAAAGGCTCAAAGAGTTTGCCAGCAGGGCTAGTCCTCAAGTGGTCAACAATCCTCATCAGGTAAGATTCTTTAATTCTGACTGTCTTCAAATCTGCCAGCTCGATTCACAATCTCTTAAAGACTACTCAGCTAAGCAAATTCCAGACTGGGCATGTCTCTCACAAGCTCCTTCTTGACTAAGGTGTTGATTGCTTTGAAATTCAAGTGAGATAGCTTCTTATGCCACAATTTGCTTTGCTCTTCTGATGCCTTGGTATAGAAATAACACACTCCATCCTTATTTGTTGAGTCTAAGTCTGCAACAAACAAGCTTCCCTTTCTTACTCCTTTAAGAGCAATTTCACCAGTCTTTTTGCTAATAAAAGCACAATCTTCTTTGTTGAAAACAACTTGAAAACCTCTATCTACAAATTGACTAACACTTAGAAGATTTACTTCTAATCCAGCAACTAGTGCTACATTTTCAGTGACAACATTTTCAGAAACAATCTTGCCATATCCCATTGTGAATCCTTTGCTGTTATCTCCAAAGGTCACCAAAGGGCCAGCCATCTCCTCAAATTGTGATAGCAGGGCCTTATCACCTGTCATATGCCTGGAACATCCACTATCAATAATCCATATGACCTTCTTTCCTTTGCCCTGCACACAATGAGGATTAAGTGTGTTTAGCTACCCAAGCTGTGTTGGGCACTTTCTTCTTGTTAACTGATTTTGCAGAAGTAGAATGAGAATTTTCAGATAAAATGGAATTCATACACTGTTGAGCATTTTCCCTTTCAGATATAGAACCAACTTTTGATTCTATGAGATCAATTCTCAATTTGTGGAAACTCTTCATCACTTTCATGTTGCAGGGAATGCAGTCAAACTTGTCACAGAATGAATAGGGATCATTAGCCTTAGCTTCATTGTACTTGCAGACTCCTTCAGCTGGATTGCTAAAAATCTTTTTACAAAGGTGAGTTAGGTGATTCATTGATCCACAATTCTCACACCTCTTTCTAGGAGCATCTGCAACATAAGCAAAATTATTGCTTTTATTTATCTCAATCTTTCCATTTCTATTCTTCTTTTTCTTTTTGACCTTTTCATCTTTAATCTCCTTCACAGGCTCCTTAGTTTCTTGATTGGCTTTTAGTGTTTCAATATAGATGGAAGTCTGAGTTGTCTCATCATTTTTCTTTTCCTTGTCCTCATCAGCTATCTCATGTTTGATGATCAATTCTTTTTCACTGAAGTTCACCTCACATGCCTTGAACAAAGGTGATTCAACTTTCTTCAAAATAATTGGAACATTCTCAGTTTCAGTTGATTTTCCTTTGTCACTGACTAAAAGGCATATGTCATAGCCTATTTGTTTATTCGAGGATTTAACTCAACTCAAATAAGGATGTAACAAGTAATTAGTGGTTATATCATCGAAGAGATCTCTCATAGTAACATATGTCAAAGGATTAAGTAACATTGTTCGTCTACAGACTTGATGACTTAATTCACTGGAAGAAGCTCAAGAAATTGATCAAGCCTCAGTGATATAAATCAAGATTGTGGATTTAATCAAGTGACAGAGATCTCGTCAGGGTATCAATTAATTACAAGGATTTAGTCTGAAGAAAATCAAGAGTATCAAGGTCAAGGAATGAAGAAACGTCACGGAAGTTAGTCACTCATGAACCAGACAGTACATCGAGTGTCAACATTGAAGTGGTGGAATTGCTTCATAATTGACAGTGATTTTCAGTGATTTTCAGAAGAATGGTTGCTGCTCAAGATTGGTATTAATTCTCTATTAATTAATTAAGTCATATAATTTAATTAAGAGAATAAATTAAATCTGCAAAGATTAATTTATTGATTAATTGAATTAATTGATTAATTAATTCAGAATTATTATTTGATTAAAATCTGTTTTAATTCAGCAAGACAATCTTTTGTACTAATATGACAATCGGTATGACAATCAATAGTCATACCGAAAGTCTTGCTAGTTCATTCTGATTGTCTTGCTAGTTCTAAGGATAGTCCTACCGAAAGTCTTGCTGAGGTAATTGGATTGTCATGCCAGCTCTTTTCTCTCGGGTTGATTTATAAAAAGAAGCAGAAGCAGATCATTTCAAGTGCAAGCATTGAATATCAAATTCTGAAGAACACAGAACAAAAGAAACCTGCAGAGAATTTATTGCAAATTCACAGATCATTTATTTCTAGTATTTATTGTTAAATCCAATCCACTAGAAATACCTTTCTTGTTCTTGTGTAACTATCTAGCGGATCGAAATCCCTAGAACTTAATCTCAAATCGCTTTTAGCATTTGATCTTTTTATTTCAAAAATAGAAAAAGTTCATGTCGAATTTATTCTAGATTTGTAATAATTGATTTGAGATTAATCACTTGTAAACGATACCGTTTGTTGTAACACCTTTCAAGTTTAATAATAGTTTTATTTAACTTGAATTTTGTTTCACTTTTTTATTCCGCATTTTATTCGATTAAACGGTATTGTTTGTATTCAACCCCCCTTCTACAAACATATTGAGACCTAACACTGACAGACTTCTTTTTGTTGTTCAAACCCTTATAATCAAAACCAATGGCAATGTTTGCACATGGCTTGTTCTTTTCATGATATTGGCCAATCAACTCAGAAGCATTTTTGAAGGATTTCAGCTTCACTTCATTCTTCTCCAGCCTTTCTCTCAATACTGCTTCAATTTCACTTGCACACTTTAATTTGTTCTTTAAGTATGCATTTTCTTGCTTAGCAGCATCAAGCTCAACCAGCAACAATTCAGTCTCTTGTTTTTCACTCTCAAGTTTTTCATTGATCTTTTTCAATCTGCTAACTTCCTCATTTGCAGCAACCATGCTTGTATGAATGTGGAACATTTTTGTGCTCATCTTTTCAACAGTTTCCTTATATTGACTCATATTTAAATCAATTGTGGTAAGAGTTGGTACCTGTGATTTAGATGATGAAGAATCTCCTTGCTCCAAGGCCATGAGTGCATAGTTTCCAACTTCTTCATCTTCATCATTATCTGAATCATCCCAGCTTTTGCCCTCAGCAATATAAGCTTTCCCCTGTTGCTTCTTTAGAAGAGCATCATACTTTGCTTCCAATTCAAGATAGGCTATGTCTTTCTTTGCCTTCTTGGGTTTCCTACATTCTGTAGCAAAATGGCCCAACTCATCACAGTTAAAGCACCTTATGTTTGATCTGTCAACAGATCCAGTTTTGTAGCCAGTTTTGCTATCAGAAGTGTACTTCCCTTTTCCTTTCCAACTGCTGTCTTTGTTGAAGGACTGTCCTTTGCTCTTGAAAAATCTTGGTTTCTTCACTCTAATGTTAGAGAATTTTCTAGCCAAGTAAGCCATTGATTTGTCTAGCTCATCAAGCTCATCAAGAGTATAGAACTCATCTTCTTCATCCAATTCCAGTATGACTTGCTCTTTAGTGTCATTGACTCTTTTCTCACTTGTAGAAATTTCTGGAGTTTGGGATCTTTGCTCATCATTAGAGGTTTGGCTATCATTTACAATCAGTGCACTTGAGCCATCCATTACATATCCTTGACCAGCCCTTAATGATTTCTTTTGAATCATTTCAAGTTCATAAGTTTTCAGAACCCCATAGAGCACTTCCAGTGTGATTCTACTCAAATCCCTTCCTTCTCTGATTGCAGAGATCTTTTGTTCCAAATGATCAGGGAGCGTAAGCAAGAACTTCAAATTCACTTCTTCAATATCATAAAATTTATCATGAAGCTGCAAGTCATTTATCAGCTTATTAAACCTTTCAAACACATCAGTAATACCTTCCTTTGGTTTAGCCATAAAACCCTCATACTGAGAAATCAATATCCTTCTTTGATTTGACCTAACCTCCTCAGTTCCTTCACAGAGTATCTCAATCTTTTCCCAGATCTGTTTAGCAGTATCACAGTTGACAATGTTATTATACATTACATTGTCAAGTGACTCAATTAGTATCAGTTGCAAAGCACTGTCTAGGGAAACTTTCTCTCTTTCTATATCAGTATACTCAGAGGCATCTTTGGGAGCAAAATGAGCTGGAATAACCATGTCTCCATCTGTGGTTTCCTCAACTCTAACCATAGGAGTGAAGGGCCCATTCTTTAGGATCTGAATGTAAAGGTGATTGGTCATTCTTATAAACAACAACATTTTCTTTTTCCATAAAGTGTAGTTGGCCTTATCAAAGGGAGGAATCTTGATACTACTAATTTTCTGTGTATTCATTTTTCCAATATCTAATCTGTTTACTTTCAGATTTTGCTCTGATACCACTTGTTAGATATGAATACAACACAGAGGGGGGGGTGAATGTTTTTTGGCTTAAATGTTTACTTTTTGATCGACTTTGGGTTTAGCAGTTGGTTGTTATCAATGATTTTGTAGAATAGATGTTAAACATAAATAACAATGCAAATATGTAGAACAAAGATCTTCAAAACTCATTTAATTTTATATTAAAAATCAAGCAGTATTTTGCTACAAAATCTCTAAGTTATTGGTTTAGAACTTAGCTTCTTTCTTGAGAGATAATACAAGAAATTTGATCTCAATTGTTACTTCTAACTAGAGAACCAGTGTTAACTTTATAACTCAGTTAACTGCTGGTTTACACAGTGGATAATAAACATGCTATTAACTTTTCTAAACTGTCACTTGTCATTTCTATTTATAGAAAAGCAAATCTTCCATTTCTGGCTTAGTATATCTTTAGCATCCCGTGTTTACTTTAATCTTCCTCTGTCAGTTAATCTTTACCATTAATCTTGCACATCTCTCAAGCTGCTTTTTGTAGACTTGTCAATTCAGCTAAGTGAATTGTTTGTTGATTTGCAACCTTGGATATTTAACTGTTCTGCAATTCTGTACTTAGAGAAATTTCTTCACTTCGAGATCTCCAATTAAGCTGTAGAGAACTCGACATCTCGATAGGCATATTGGCTTGTCGATATCTCTGAAACTTCATTGTTGACTTGACTTATCGACAGCTTTGAGTTCTGTAGTGAATTTTGGTTTATCGATAACTCAGAGTTCTCTAATGGACTTTGGCTTATCGATAACTTAGAGTTCTCTAATGAATGTATACTTGTCGATATCTCTGAGTTCTCGAATGGGTATCTGACTTATCGATATCTCCAATATCATTTTCTGAGTTCTCGATAGACAGTTCCTGAGTTCTCGATAGGTCTTTCTGAGTTCTCGATAGGTCTTTCTGAGTTCTCGAATGACTTCTCTATAACACTAATTATGTGACTTGTTGAGATCTTGACTTAGAATGTTTTTCACCAAACATAATTATTCAACTCCAAGCTTCTTCATAATTCTTCTGAGGCATGACCTTCTTGATCTTCTTCCAGATAGAATTCTTAGGCTTGACACTGTTTAGGGAAAAATGCTCCAGTCTGCTCCATTTACATTTTACAGACATTAAGTGTTACAAGTATAAATTACAGATTAAGGTTACAATACAACTAATCTTAGGGTTGTCAATATGACTTAGTCTTGTTATGATACAGGCATGTCTTGCACAACAGCATATGTTAGCAAACTTAAAAAGTCCAAAGGATCCAAGCAAGTCTGGGTCCTTAAAAACACTAACTGATTTAAATATTGATTGCAGGGTAACATGAGAAATTCTCTAGTCTTGGACATTGGATGCTCATGACACATGAATGGTTATAAATCCCCACTATCAGAGTTTAAGGAGAAGGCTGGCCCAAGTGTTTCTTATGGAGATGGTAACTTAAGAAAAATCTTGGGATATGGCAACATCAAAATTGGAAATGTCATCATTGAAGATGTAGCTCTAGTTACAGGACTCAAACATAATTTGACCAGTGTGAGTCAGATCTGTGATAGAGGTTACCATGTGAAATTTTATAAGGAACATTGTAAGATCGTCAGTAAGTCTGATGACAAAATTGCAATGACTAGTATAAGACATGGTAATATATATGAAGCCAGGGTCTCCACATATATTGATGAATCATAAGTTTGTCTACTTAGTAGAGCATCTATGGAAGACAACTGGAACTGGCATAAAAGACTTTATCATCTCAATTTTAACAACATCAATGAACTTGTGAGGAAAGATCTTGTAAGAGGATTGCCCAATACAATATTTACTCCTGATGGCTTATGTGACTCAAGCCAGAAAGCCAAAGGAGAACATCTTTCAAGAGTAAAACTGAATCCTCTATTCTTGAACCATATCATCTACTTCATATTGATCTCTTTGGTCTAGTCAATGTTATGTCTATTTCCAAGAAGAGGTATGCACTTATAATTGTTGATGAATATACAAGATACACATGGGTGTACTTTCTGCACACCAAGGATGAATCTCCATCCATTCTTCTTGATCATGTGAGAGAACTGGAAAAATGATCAACTTATAAAGTGAAGATCATCTGAAGTGATAATGGAACTGAATTCAAGAACAGTGCTATGGAAGAGTTCTGTAAATACAAGGAAATAAAATAAGAATTTTCTGCTCCTGGAACTCCACAACAAAATGGAGTTGAAAGAAAGAATATAACTCTCATAGAAGCTGCAAGAACCATGCTAGAGGAAGCAAGATTGCCTACCTACTTCTAGGTTGAGGCTGTGCAAACTGCTTGCTTCACACAAAATGCAACTTTGATCAACAGGCATGAAAAAATACCATTTGAGATGGTGAAGGGAAAAAAGCCAAATTTGTAGTTCTTTCACATTTTTGGCTGCAAGTGTTTTGATCTCAAAACTTATCCAGAACAGCTTACTAAATTTGATCTAAAAGCTGATGAAGGCATTTTTGTGGGATATACATTATCCATAAAAGCCTTCAGAGTTTAA
The DNA here is from genome assembly GCF_009905375.1 of Apium graveolens. Lineage (NCBI taxonomy): Eukaryota > Viridiplantae > Streptophyta > Magnoliopsida > Apiales > Apiaceae > Apium > Apium graveolens. Next base: position 12,629,848 of record NC_133657.1, on the reverse strand, counting down.
AATCTAAAAACAAGGACAGTCATGGAATCTATACATGTATCTTTTGATGATAAGAGGATTACAGGTCTAGAAGATGTAGATGACCATGATGAGTTGAGATTTGAAAATGAAGTACCGTATGCTGAACAGTTAAATCCTGATACACTGACAAATTCCGATACAGTAAATCCTGATATCACTTCGAACTCTGATGATCCACATGACAGTGGAAATTCTGCAAATACTGAAGCACATGTTGAGGGGGAGAAAAATGATTCAAATCCAGAGTCTTCTACAAGTGATTCAACTCAAGGAACCTCAATAAATAATTTATCAGACTCTTATTCCTCAAATACTGATGGGTCAAATACTGATAACACTGAAAATACTGATTCAGGGGGAGCATCAGGAAATGATAGTGGTACAAGTCAAAGAAATGATAGAGAGTTCATAGATCAAAGGGGAGGTTCTTCTTTAAGAAGTCAACTGCCATCTGCAAGAAAATGGTCTAAGTCACACACACCTGACTTAGTCATTGGAAATCCTAATAGTGGTATAAGAACTAGAAAAGCCGCTCAAAATGAATGTCTCTACCAATATTTTCTATCTCAAATTGAACCAAAGATAATGTAAGAAACTCTTCAAGATGCAGACTGGATTACGGCAATGCAAGAGGAGCTTAATGAATTTAAAAGGAACAAAGTCTGGACTCTTATGCCAAGACCAAAGAACAAATCAGAGTGTGGTATCTTCTCTGTGTATCAGGTTTTGTTAAATTCTGATCAGTATATTCAACTATGATGCCATGTAAACATGCTTAATATTTCCTGATTAGTAAATCCTGATACTGTATGCATGTTAAACTTCGATTGTGTGATTAAAAGCTGATATTGGTCAAAGGTGAGTTGACTAATAAATCCTGAAAGCACGTGTTTAAATACTGATATTAGTCAAACTCTGATTGACTATTATATTCTGATAATGTTTTGAATTTATTCAAAATAAATATTTAATCAGTATTTTGAATAAACAGTGAGTTAGTGGGTAAGTAATTATTAATTGCTTACTTGTGGTAACTAATGACGTACATATCTCTAAAAATGATTGAGTATTTGTTTTATATTAGGAATAGGAGTTTAGTAAATAGACTTTGCTTTTTACCTAGATACACATAAGATCATGCATGCGGTAGTAATTATTCAACAGTAATTATTACACTGTTAACAAAGAGTCTCTTCTGTTTCTCCTTTCTCATCTATATAAACACACAACACTTCTCACAAATAAAATCACTCTTCCTATCTCTTAGTAATCTCTCCATACCTAAGCTCTAAATCCAATATTCAAATTCCTCTTCTTCATTCCAATGGCTTACTTCTGTACTCGTAAGCATGGAGTATATGTTCCAGTCCTCAATCTTGTGGAAGGAAGACTTTATTTTAACCCTTTTCAACTAAGGGTCCTTATTGATGGTCAAATATTCCACCCGACTGAAATTTTAATGTCGGTTTTTTTATTGTCTCTGCTGGGATGATCAGCTTGAGTTGCACCTCTTTACAATGGAACTCCAGTTTGAAGAGGATTGACTGGCTGAAGAGGCAGAGCAGCAACGCTTGGCAGCTCTAGAGCTTCAAGAGAAGCTAATTTCTCTTGTAGTCTCTATGTCTCACATCTTCCATCACCGAGCGATGCAGAAGGAGCATGCTGCAAAGAAGATGAAGATCGAGTAGATTCTAGCTTTTAGGAGTTAGGATTATTCGATAATTGTAATTTTTACTCATCTTCTATCATCAATGAAAATATGTTGCTTAATTTCTCTTAAAAGTGTGATGCATGTTAATTATTCTTTTACTCTTAAGTGCTTTACAACTTGTGACTGTTCATCTTCTATTTTGCAATGCATGTTTAAATTCTGAATATTTCAATAATGCATGTGAAACTGATTTCTACTTGAATTACATATGACAACTGAAGAACAAATAAAAAATATCAAGGAGCAATTGATGTCAAAGAATCAATTGATAAAAGGTTTTTTGTTAATCTCATGAGTATTATGATTTGTGGGTATTTTTGTCTAACAAAATGCCTAAACAAATAAAATTTTCAAAATCATGACACTATGGAACATGACATATCCAACCTTTTTCCTGACCACAGTGTTCATATTTCTTCCCTTAAATTAAACAGAAGCCACCTCAGGTGTCTCCCAAAAGACACTTGTTGTAAAAAGAAAGAAATAATTGGCTAAGAGGGCTACAAATCCTGATGTAGCAAAGTCAAAAGTTGAAGCAACACAAGTTTCTCATTCTTTTAAACCTTCAGAATCTGTTAGGAGGAAACTTGTTCTTGCTGGACTATAATCAGATTCAGATGAGGATAATGCCACTTTACTTATAAATTTCCAAACCTTTCATCTGATTCTTCTCCAAGACCAGTTGTACTACCAACTGAGAAGGGCACAGCTACTGATGCTATTTAAAGTGCCAGAAATCCTGATGCTGGTACAAGCCCAAGAATAAAGAAAAGGAAACTGGTCAAAGCATACTATAATCAGAACTTGCTCAAGATCAAATAGGAAATTGCTGAGGAGATACAAGGGGGATTTACACCAAATTCTGATTTTCAATCAAATCCCGATGCACATGTGAATTTGTTTAGTTCTCCTATGAAGCAGCAAAGGAAGAGAGGAAGGGAGATCTCTCATGAGCAAGTTGAAGAAACTGTCAAGAGGCTATAAGGGAAAGGTCTTTTCCGTGGATCAAGCACACAAGAACCTGTATCTCAAAGGGATACATCAGTTACAACTCTTGATCCAATCCCACAAGAACCTGCACCTCAAAGTAGTGCAGCGGATTTTGAAGAACAAGTGCCTCTTGGTGAAAAGTCCATTTAACAATGGCATAATGAAGAAACTGCCAGAATTCATGCAGAAGTCTGTTAGATCAAGGACTTCTGTAGGCAGTTTGATCCTGAAAGATTCAGTCAGACATCTACTTTTCAAGAAGAGCCTGCAAAGGAGTTCAACACTGTAATTATGGAGAAGAGTACACAAGAACCTGGGTGTCAACGTCATCCAACAACTCCTGATTCTCTAGCAACAAAAGAACCATTGCATCAAAGTTTCAATGAAGGCTTCACTCCTGCTGCAGTGACACTAGTAATAGATGTTGAAGGCAAAATTCACCCATCACCACCATCTACTGATATATTATCACTTCATCCACTGAATGTTTGCACAGAAGCTTAATCTTCAGATTCACAAGGTATAAATACTGATTTCACTTTATCAGCATTTACTTTAAATACTGATTTTGTCTTATCAGCATTTATTTTTCATATTATAAATCATGTTGGTATGATTATATCTAGACCTTATTTAAGGACTACCTCTAGTTGTATGAACATATACAACCTTTCTTTAGCCACCTCTTATTTTTGTAGGATTGCATATTTATCTGAGCCATTTCTGTGAGTTGTGTGAAATTTTTTAGAGAAAAATAGAAATAAAGAGAGGCAGGATCCTTCCTAGAAAAAGGAGAGGTAGATGAGAGTCAGGATTTGGTAATCCTTGTGAGGAAACTCTAACTATTAAAAGTTATGAGATGTGTGATGTGAGAAGTAGTGAAACTACTTTAAAAGAACATAGAGATTAAGTGTTGTTATATTTTTCAGGTGCATAAAGTATAAAAGAAACAGCTGCTGAATAATAGTCTGTTGACCCTAGGTTTAACTCTGATGTACCAAGTGCTGATAATTTCTCTGCAGGTCTAAGTACTGATACTTTCAAGCAGTCCATTCACTCTATTATTCCATCACCTGATTTTCTCCTTGTTGTTGTTGAAGATGTAGTAGCATAACAGTCCATTTATAAAGATCTATTCACTTCAGGATCACCACAGCACTCCACATGTACTGAGGTTCTGGAGGTAAATCCCAAAGCTCCAACTCATCTGTCTACAATTCTTGAAGATGTGGAGCTAAATGTTAATGGTATGAAAGTTTCTGAAGCAGCTGGATTACATACAGCCTCAATTTCTGATTATATCTTAAATGTTGAAGTTGGTGATGAAGTTCAACAGATAGTTCAAGATCCAGATGTTAATGAAGGATCTGTCCATGAGACAAAATCTAATAATGGTGTAGAAGCTAATACTTAAAATGCTATTATAGATCCTGAGGATTATCTTTTCTTCCCTGAAGATATGCCTACACATGTGAGGCAACAAAAGCTGAAAGAGTTAGATGCTAAGAAGAAACATGATTTTTTTGATGATATCTGGAACAAGAAATGGAAGGATTTTAACTATCATATTTTAAAGAACTATGTTGTTGATCATCTGGATACAACTGAGAAGACCATTCAGAATCCTGATATGCTTAATCTTCTGAAAGCATCTACTCTATTAGTAAGATTTTTTCATACTGCTCAGGAAGTCACCACTTCTTAAATCAATCAAATCAAAGAATCGTTCCTGGCTACAAAGCTGACTACTCATCAGGAGATACAGAAACAACTTGGACCAATTCTTGAAAGACAGACTCAGATTGAAGCCAATCAGGCTAGATTGGAAGCTAAACAAGAGCAAATGCCTGGACAACTTGATGAGGTTCAAAATTCAATGGAGCTGATTCTTTCTCTACTACTTGGTGATGATGCCAAAAAGGGGGGAGTAGATTGATAAATCTAAATGCAAACGGCTGACTTTGAAAGATGCTGATGACACAAATCCTGATGGTGGAGATAAGGGAGGAATGAAAGATATTATTAAAAGGAGAGGAGAAGATCTAGTTGGAACTAGTGGATCATCAAAATCCACTAGAACTCAATCTAGAAAGGTGGAGGTAGTAGGAAAAGTAAAAGAATAATTCAACAATCAAAGGAACTAACTGTGACTACAACTACTCAACAAACTCTGAAAGTCACAACTGTTGATGATGATCAAGGCATTATGGAGATAGAAGCTGGTGTAGAAGCAAGTCAGTATCTTCAAACTATGAAAGTGAAAGGCAGGAAAACAACTTTGTTCTACAAGGACCAAAAGATTCAAGCATTTTATTGTGAGGTGAGTAGAAGAATATTTGAGAAAGAAAACCCAGGAGTTGATCTAAAACAGCTAAGGTAGATGAAAGAAGAGTTCAAAAAATTCTATGAAGACAACAAATGTTGATGTTGCTGTTATCTCTCAAGATCCTTATAAAGATGATCCTTCTAACAAACCAACCAAAGGGGTAGTTATAAGGGAGGTAAGTCAAGCAGATGCTGAAAGATCTCTGATGTCTCAAGAAATCTTAAATGCTGACAGAAGTCATAAGGGGAAAGAGAAGATAGGAGAGAACTCTAACCCTCCAAAGTCTAAATCCAAAACTGTTGTTAAGAGGAAATCAGTATTTAAGGCACCTAAACATCAAATGCTGATAGATGCAGTCTATACAGTAGCTCAAACTTTTGATACTGAAGAAATCGTTGAAGAAGAAGAAGTTAGTCAAGCTCATCAAAGAAGAAAGATTCGTCGAGCTGACTGGGCCGAAAAACTGAAGTTGAACTCTGACATTACTCAAGTTAATGAAGAAATAAATGTTGTTGTTCAACCAATCACAACCTTTGATACTACTCATGTTATTAATTTTTCAAACCCAATTCAAGCTGAGTTATCAGATCCTGATTCTGAAAATATAAACTCTGATAAGGCAGAGCTTACTTTTGAAGAAAAGTGGAAGCTGCTGTGGGGGAGCAAGAAACCTGCACCTAGAAAAGATTATTCTGAAACATTAAAAAAGATTTACAGTGGAAGTTCTCATGCTAGAAAACCTGGAATCACAAGTAGTCTGGGAAGGTTAAATGTTGATCCATCTATAGGTGATGCTTTGATTCTAAGAAAGCATGCAAATATGACAGAAATTGGAGACATTGTGATGCTTGAAGACTTACAGAAGATCATATCAGTACAAATTGTTATTGATCTTGTTGGAGAAAATGATTTATTTTATGGAGTCTGCGAGAAGATTAAGGTTGACTCAAGAACAACTGAGAGACAAACCATGGTTGGAATTAGAACTTGTTGTTACAATTCTTAAGGTAACCAATCCTGTAACTGTCAGATGGTCTGCATTTATAAACAACCTGATATAGTTGAAGCAGAGAGGAATGCCTTATAAATCAAACTACATTCCAAAGTACATTGATCAAACTGAATATGATGTTGATATGCCTGTTGGAGGAGTTAAGATAGAAATTAGTCTAGGAAGGGAAGTCTTAACCTTTAATCCTGAAGGAAAGAAGATTGGGTTTTAGGAACTGGATGATCTATCACTTGAAAATTCAAAGCTACATGACCTCAGGGCAACCATCTACCGGAATGATGAATCAACAGATGAGCTGAAAGAACACAAACATAGGATGTAATGGTATTTGGATGTAATGGAAGAAAATCTTTTGAGGAAGTTTCTTAAAGAAACTCTAGACTGTGTTAGAGTTCAAAATGAAGAATAAAGTCTAATAATCACTGTCTGTAAGATTGTATATGTTTATTTGATTTCTGCATTTAGATAGTTTTGACATCATCAATTAGAACTTGTATATTATTACATAATGCACAGGTAGGGGGAGATTGTTAGATATAATTAATGATATCAGGATATAAACTATAAGGACTTAATATCAATATTTACTGAAGGTGACGTCATCAGTACTTGTTCATCAGTACTTGATGATCAGCAGTTGATGTCATCAGGACTTAGTCACTTTAGTAGATATTCGAGAAGGAAAAAGATTACAGAATTCAAGGCGGTGAAGAACTTTATTCAGAAGCAATCATACATGGATATGTATTAGGTTTCCTTATTGTAATAGAATAGGATTCCTTATTGATTGTGTAACTGTGCACTATATAAGCACATATTAGGTTTACTCTTTATGAGTTGCGTTAACGAATTGTAATATATTTCATATAACTTAGCAGCTCTCGAGGATAATTGTAGCAGCTCTCAAGGATAATTATTTATCCTTTGAGAGAGTACTTGTGTAACAGTTTTTATCAGATTAATATAAAAACCGTTGATTCTGTTAAAACTTTATCGAATTGTTTGCATAAATTATATTCGCTCCTCTACAGTTGATTACGGACCTAACAAAGGTTATCCTAATGATTATAGTATCTTTGTTTCAGCTGACTTGTTTTAAGTTTTAAGATGCGGGTATGCCTTTAATATGTATAATTCTTTTTTGAATATATTTTCAGGAAATTACTCAAAATATCTATATTTTTAAACTTATTTTTAAAGATACTTTCTTTTTTAAACTTTTTTAAAAAAATAATAATTTTTAAGTTCCATTTTTAAAAAAAATAAGATTTGTAACCTCTATAACCTATCATGGAAGTTAATTTCAAATTTTGAAAAAGTTAATTATAAGATTGCATTATTTGCATTTTAAGTTTGCAACCGAATTAGGGATGGTAACGGATCAGTCTGATCATGTTTACAAAAATCAAAATTACATTGAATTATTTTAATTAAAATCAAACCCGAATCGAATGATATCCAAAATTCGGAAACCAAATCCCTGTCGATTCGAATTTGAACCAAAACCTGAAAACTCTATGAAAATACTAAAAGAAAAAAAATCTAACAAAGAAGGTCATTAAAAGGTCTTTTAATCCAAAATAAAAATATCCTCAAAACATAACTAAGTAAAAATATGCAGAATTAAATTTAGAAATTACATCAATAGTTCGTGATTAAAAAAAGAAGGAATATTGAGTACTTAGATTGGTTGCTTATCATTAAATCATTTGACAAACTTGAATAGAACTTGATAAATGATTAAAATTTGTAAATTATTAGAAAAATAATGAGCTATTTCAAATAAAAATATTGTTATTTGAATTATTTAAATAACTAAATGTACAAAATTTATAAATGAAAATAAAAACGTTCAATTTTTTAAATAAAATTATCTTCTTCCTTTTAAGTATAAACTAGCATAATAACCCGAGTAAGGCACGAGTCATTTTCTAGAAATTTTTTAGTATCATGAAATTATAATATTCTTTGGCTCTTAAGTCAAATTTTGAAGAAATGGAGATAAAATTTCTCTCCAACAAGCTCCTTGTCCCTTTCTATAACATTAGGAGCTTCGAATGTTTTCTCACTTTTACGAGTCAATACCCCATCCTCAATTATTATTATATTATATTTTTCTTACCCGTCTGTTTGACATAAATGACTTTAATGAGTAAAAAGATAGATAGAGAGTGAGTTTAAGGATAATTGTTGGAGAAATTGTTTGATTTTGGGTTCTAAATAATTAGGAGCTCATTTATTTATATTATTTGTAGTGAAAAAGTAAGGAGATTGTTGGAGTTGCTCTTAGTTATTTTCTTATTTGTAAATGTTGTACAAATTCTAATGTATATCAAATACAAATTGATTTTCATACAAGACATACCAAATTACACAACGTTTAGCTCATTAAGCAATATTATATATATATATATATTCTTATTTGTGTTGTATAATTTGTATTTAATGAATGAATATAAACAGGGCAGTCAGTGTATGTTTAAAACGAAATGACTAAACTTAATCTGTAGGATGCCTTTAATATGTTTACAAAGAAAAACTTAAAAATTAACATATATGTTGAATACATAGTTGAGAAAAAAAATTGAATTTTATTTAAATAAACTATATGTAGTGTTCTATATTATTACTGAGTTCAGTACTAACTTACAATTAACTTACTCAATTTAAAAGGATAAAAAAATGCACAACTGAAGTGAGGATGACTTGCAATCATAATATACAATAATGTAAAATTTACATTACTGTTAATATAAAAGTTGATTTTAATGAAATGTTAATTTTTGAAATTCAACGTATGTATGTATGAGAAAATGTTAGTTTTTTATTTACACTATTGTTAAAGAAATAAGATTAAGTTATGTGTGTGTGTAAATAATCGTATGTCACATTTCTTAGTAAATTATGATATTTTAAATTATTTATATGTTAAATATATGATTATGTACATGTATAATCATTATTAACATGTAGTGCGACAATTGATTACTTGTATTTATAATTATTCAAAAATTAAAATTATGTAATAAATAAATTGCTATAATTTATATATGGTATTCACATTACCACTGACAAATAATACATATTCATTTTTACGCAACCGAGTATCAATCATGATTATAACATAAAAATAAATTATATATTGTAAAGACTTATTATTGATATTCATGATTTTTTTCAAGAATTCGAATGATTTTTTTTAATTATATCGCTATTTAAACCGTTTTTAAGTTTCTTTCATTACGACTCTGATATTTCTTTATATAATAATTTGATAACATTGTATACAATTCTCCTAAAATTAAATATTTTTCAATTCGATAAAATTTTATAAATATCAGTTGAACTGATTAATTTCTTTTAAATTATTGATCAATATATATATATATATATATATTCTTTATATAATATATAATGCATTGAATCAAACGCTACAATATAGTGTGTATATATATATATATCTTTTATTTGAATAATTCAAAATATTTGTACAATATTATCTTGATCAATGAATATTGTTTATCCAAAATAATTCTTTTTAAAAAGCTAGTTTTTTAAAGTGAAAAATAAAAAATAAATCGATTTAATATATCATCGTAGTTTTAAAAAATCTCGTGAGATCTCATATCAAATTTCGAATATTCTTAAAATCGGGACAAATCCCAGAAACAATAATGCGCTACCAGTGAAGTTAGTAATTTTAATACAAATAATCAATTGATTTAATCCTATAAAGACCTCAAACACATTAATTTATATTAATATAAGATATTAAACAATTTTTCATTATTGGTAAGATATTATCATCGAGTTTGTAATTTAAATTTAGTAAAGGTATAATGTGATGATGTTTTTCGACCGAGTCATGTAGTCAAATTCCGAGTAATTTTTGAACAATGGACCAAGTTCTGATTTCGAATTCGAAATAAACTAAAATGCATTGACTCATTATAATTCGAACTTATCTAAATATGTAATACAAATATAAATTATTTATCTGTAAGCGATTCTATTTAAAAAATAAATAAATTATATATGTACATTTTAATTACTTTTTATAATAAAATATGTTAAAAATATATGAGATATATTTTGAAACTAAAAAATGATTAATAAATAAGATAATAATCCATTTATGTACTATGCCTAACTTTATATCTGTAATTCAATTATTTGAAATTAAGTGTACAAATATTCAAGTAACTATCTTTAAAGTTAAATAAAATATTCATTTAACACACTTATATATTATGTGTATGATAAAAAACACATGTGATAATATGTTATAGTGGTATGAGGTTGTATAGGTGAAAGAAATATCTCGAGTTAATTCTCAAAAACCACATCTTTTATATAAATATTTAAAATAGGGGTAGTTTAGTCTTTTAAATGAGATATTTTAATTTGAATATTATCCCCTTATTCTCCAATTATATATAGAAGATATATTAATATGAAAGGTGAAATGATATATACTCAGTTAATTAATTTGAACTGTTTATATTTAGTTACTCGAGTTACTCAGTTATATTAAATTAATATATAATTATTTCTCAGTTTTATATATGTATTATGTATTATATATGTATTATGTAATTATATAATGAAGTATAATAAATTTAATATATCAACGGGTCCTATCAAGTTTCGTTTTAATTTGTCTTGGACAGGGTTTCAGATATTTGGGTTGCATTTTAGTTCGGTTAGTCTAAAAATCAAACCCGAACCAAATTTAATTAATTTTTGAAAATCAAAATCAAACTGTAACTAAATAGTAAAAATTGGTTTCGGCAAGAATCATTGGGTCGGTTCGATTAGATAATATGTTTGGAAAATTTTTCCATCCTTAAACTGAATTAACCTTAAAACCAGTTTTGATAAAATATAAAGTAAAATATTGGATATTGTAGAAGTTGCAAATCGTATTTTCGAAAATGTAACATAAAAATTATATTTTTAAATATATATAATCAAATTTTTTATTTAAAAAATGTATTTTAAAAACCCCCAATATTTTTTACCTAGTATGACATAAGTTAAAAAGTTATACTCCTTTTATCGCATTCAATTCACTACATGTTTTTTTAACACTCGACACATATTTTAAGGTGAATATAAAGTATAATTCTGTAATTTATTTTAAAAATTTTATCTTTCTATATTAAACTTTAAATATTAAATTTTTATTCAAAAAAAATTCAAAATAATTTATATACGTATACTTAAAAAAAATATTAAAATGTGTGCCAAACTTTCTGTCCCCAACAGTGTTCTGAAAAGCGCATTAAGCGGCCTTTTAAGCGGAATCGGACCATTATTTTATTAAGCGGAATGCGTTTAATAATAATATTTTTAAATACTAATCGGAGAATTAAGCGTTTTTAAAGATTAAACGGACTTATAAACGGATTAAGCGGTAATTAAGCGGTCATTAAGCGGTCAAACCGATTTTGACTTATCAAATTTTTTAATTTTTAATATTAATTTTAATTTTAATAAAATAATGATCTTGATTAAAAAATAAAAATATATAAGTTTTTTTAAAAAAATTATATTTATATTCTTGATACTTTATTTATTTTCATTATTTTAGTATTACACATATTATTATTATATATAAAATTTTAAATAAATATTATTTATCCGCTTATGAACCTGCTTAAAATTCCGCTTAAGCATCAAGTTTAATGTCTTAAGCGCTAGAAGTTTTCTCGTCGCTTAAGACCGATTTGTGCTTTTCAGGACACTGGTCCCAGTCGTCCATACTCAGAGGGAGGAGTATTTTACGAATTATAAGTAGACGTGATATTTGCATACAATTGAAAATTTTAATTCTGACAAGACCAGAATGAGGCCGTATAATTGAAATGGGCCTCGCGGTTCATGGACCGAATAAATTTTAGGGTTTGAGAAACCGCTGTATTAAATCTATCTATATATATATATATATCTGCTCACAAACCTTAAACCCCCGGTCTCCCCACAGTCCCCCTCAGAGATACACAATTCATCTTGAAGGATTTGTAATTTTTAATTACAGCTTCACTTTCCCATTCGTTATATATGATTTATAACATAGCTTTAATGCCAGTTCTGCTTCAGATAATTCTTGATTGATAAAGCTGAAATTGTCTGAGCCTACAGACATTTATTTTCCGGTACAATTTTTAATTTCTGAAAAGTGAAAAGTGAGTTTGATCTCCTTGTGCAGATGCCATTGATATACTAAATTGTTTTGTATCTACTGCCTGTGATGTAATAATCCACTAGCACGAGGTGTTGTGGAGCCAGGACCCTGTTTACAGGGAGAACCACCTGGTTAAGCTACATTTCATATGATATTATCGGGTTTTACTGAGGCATGTTTTATCATCTTTAACTCATTGTTACATAATTTGTCCTGCCTTAAAAGATGCTTTGTTTTTTTGTAATATGTTTTGTTTGAGCGACTTTGTGTGTGTAGATTAACTGTGTTTTGTTCATTGCATTATTGCATAGTCGATCTTAAGTTGAATTATTTGACAAATGTCTTAGCTCATGAAATGCATCATTGAGTTTTAACTATACACTCTGCCCTTACAAAATTACAAGGTGGGTTTAGTGTCTGAAAACTCACAAAGTCTGTGCTGTCTTATCTTCTTCTTCCCTTGAATATCCAACAGGACTGGAGATAAATAACAACACAAAATTTGGTCAGTTATTTGCTCTCACAATTATTTTTTGCTTTTAAAATGAAGTTTATATGATTTGGTCATCACAAATTCGCCATTTCGAAAAAATTAAAATTATTAGAGCCTTTTATTTGCTTTATTATTATTTAAAATTAAATTAATTAAGTTATTTGTGTGGTAAATTATTAGTCACCCGATTATAAAAAAATCATCAGTGATATTTACTCTATGTGCCTTTTGCATTATTTTTTTGTTTTTTTTTAAATTAAAGCATTATTTCTCGAACTACAACTAAAAATAGTTATTTTTTCTGAAAAACAAAATTGCAGACCTGAGTTTGTTATGTTAGATTAGTGTCGTGAAAAAGGGTAATCGGACTTAATCGGTGAAAGTATCGTCCATGGATTAATATGATAATCGGGATTAATCAGAATGATTAATTGGGTCATTAATTGAAACTAATTTGATATTATTTTCATTTATAAATAATAATATATATAATTAATTTACTATTTTTATTATACATATATAATTATGAGTCAAGTTCTATGAAGACCATGTTTTTGTTGGAGATCATGGAGACCATTTATGTTCGTCAAGTATAATTTTGCATAAAAACATTGTAAAACGTATTATTTTATGACTTATGTTCTACAAATATCATTATTTTATTCAAAATCTTGAATATCATACACGTACTACATGTGGAACATTACAAAATGTTTTATTCTACGAAACATGTTTGGTTTACTGAACATTTGTTTAAATTGCAGAACATTTACATTATACTTATTAAACTTAAATAATCTTCAAAAAATGGGTGATGTTTAAAAATACCCATTTTTGGGGTGTAATGGCTGAAAATACCCATTTTCAAAACACATGGTTGAAAATACCGTTTTGGTTACGCATTTTGTAATTGGGTAAATGTAATACACATTTGAGAATTGAGTATTTAAGAAAATTAATTTTGATACGCATTCGTAGTTTAAGTATTACCATTGAAATACATATTTGCCAAATACGTATCTTAAAAAAAAATTTGATACCCATTTGACAAATGCATATCTAGTACAAAGCAGGATACCTAAATGTCAAATGCGTATCCAAAACGGTATTTTCAGCCATCTAATTCAAGAATGAGTATTTTCAACCATTTACACCAAAAAATTGTTATTTTTAACATTATTTCTCAAAAAATTTAATAAATTAATGATATTCGTAAAATATACTTTACTAAATATTATATTTAATAGTGTTTTGATTGAAGAATATAGGTGGACTCCGAGGTCTTTAACAAAAACGTGATCTATGTAGAAATTGACTAATATAATTATTATATATATTTATACAAATAAATTTAAAATATGTAATATTATTAAAGAAACTTCCGTGCCAGCAACAAGGCCAAAATCCAACATTATGAATTAAATCTCATATCACCCTCCTTAATCAAATCGTTTAATTTATCGGTTATCATTTAATAATCATGTTTAGTTACTTTTCATATCCACCCCCTGAATTCATAAAGAAAACAAGCAAGGTTGGTCACGTTGATCGATTCGATTAAGGATTTAACAGTAAATTGATCGAACGAGAAGGGTTTTACTCATCTAATGAACAAACACTTTCACGATATAGATAAGTAGCATGTGAATTGTGAAGTAAATTATGGGATGATGTATTGTCTCATTTTACAGATTATGATCAAATTTTTTGTGTTGAATTTTTATGTACTTTTACATTTCATTATATATCACTTTTTATCTAAAACACATATCTGGTGTACACACAAACTTGGGGTCTTTTGAGCAAACAAATTCTTCATTTTTTTGAACGATGGTAAGGTGGGTAAATTATACTCTCACCAAACACTATTGGGTACATATGATTGATTGTTTCTTAAGATATAATTTATGAATTGAGATAAATTTGAGATGAAAAATTAAGAAATTTTATTATTTAACCATTTAAAATAGTAATTATGTGTTAGAAAATTAGGATTTTAGAGCTTAATTTAATTATGTTCTTGATGTTAATCCTAAAATCTAATAATTGAAAATTGTTCAATGATATTTGAACTTAAATTTTGATGTATGGTTTTAAGATTTTTCTGAATGAAATCCATATGAAATGAGAGTTGAAAGTAGCTTGAAAAACCTTGGAATTTTGAGAATGTTTGTCCCACATTTAAATAAATAAAGGGGGTTGCGTGCTTTATATGGTATCACACACATGAGTAGTATACAACTACTAAGGTACGTGATGGTCCATTGTGTTGTTGTGTGCTTCACACACGCGCGCGCGCCGCCACCACGCCACGCACCGCACCGGGTCGGGTCGGCGCGATTTGGGCGAATGTCTCGGCGTCTCGCATACGCGAGGCGACCTGGGCGAGGATTTTATTTATTTGAGAATTAATATTTTAATTCAAATTTATTTATCAGTGACTCGATTATTATTATTATTATTATTATTGTTGGGACTTTGTTAGTGGGTTTGGTCTAATTCATTGAACTTTGACATGCATATATAATATGATCTGTAACTGATATATTGAATTAAAATATAAATCTGATAATAATGTGGGTGTTAAGTGAAAAAAATGTTACAAATATTTTAAATTCAAAATTTGTTCAGTTTTGATTTTATTTATTAATGGAGCAGTTTAATTCATATATTAATTGTGTGGACAGTTTCACTTTTCCTCTCCTATAAATAGAGGCTAAAGTGAATGTAATTTTTACACCACACAACATTCTCTTCTCTTCTCCCTCTCTGCATTTCTCTCCCAAAAACACAAGTTCAAAGTGCTGTTATTTTTCCGGCGACTGAGGTGCTAGTCGAGGTAGAGGTTTTGTTGCTGCTGTTAACATAAACTCCGAGCTATTTTATCCTGCTGAAGATATTGCACGCATCCCAAACGCAGCAGGTAGGGGGCAATATTTTCTTCCAGAACAGCCAGGGCTTCGAGCAAGGCCTGGTGACTCAACTGTGATGGTATTTTCTTGGCGTTTTGTATCTGTGCACCATTATTTTTTCAGACACATTTGAAAGCTATGGTTTCGGGTACATCTTCGTTTTTCTCTTCGTTATTTCAGTTACTAATTTTGTTTACATGCTTTGTTTTGTTAACTGTTTTCTTGGCCTGAACTTGCTAAATTTTATATATACTTGCCTCTATGTTGCAATATTTGTTAGTGAAATTTACAACAATATGTATACGGGAATATTATTTTTCTTATTTTTTTTTACAAATTTAAATTTTTTATTTTTCTAAATATTTTTAAAACTTTTACTGAGAAAGTCGATTTTTAACTGATTAACCCGATTTTTGATTGATTAATCCGATTTTTAACCAATTTTCATAAAAATTGATATTTCACTTGATATTTGTTTAATCAATTTAATTTTCTACCGAACAATAATTAATCGTTGATTGAACTATTCTCGGACTTTCAGAATAACATGTTAGATAAATACTCTAAAAAAGGGTTACTTTTTGGATAGTGGGACTATTTATTTCGGAGGGGAAGAAACAAAAAATGGCACAATAGTCGTTCACTTTGGCCAACCCCACCTGGTGCCTGGTCTAAAATCCAAGAGGCAAGGACATGAATTTAGTTTTACTGTTTTATTAAATGTGAAATTTTGTCTTTGTATTCAGATTAGTAATTTTTGGGTTTAGCTGATGGTTTTGCAATGCATTAAACTAAGGAGCAGTTGTATGTCTATTTATGCTTTAAATAAATGGAGCTTGGCACGTGATATACGAATCTCCCATCCATATAACTTTGTTTTATAGGCGGCTTTAAAACAGGGTAGATATCAGTCACCTTATCGAATGAAAACACACGGTTTTGGTCCATCTTTGTTTTCATACGAATCTTCAAAAGTAAAATCAATTGTGACGTGCTGCAGCCTGCAAGTATGAAGTAACAAACAAAACACAAGGGAAGGATCTGTATTGCACCAAACTCTGAGAAATGTCTAACGCAGCAGGCACCAATATAGTGACTGTTCTCGAGCACTGTCGTATTTCACCACCACATGATCCCTCCCTCACTGAAACTTTCTTACCCCTCACTCTTTTCGACATGCTATGGCTTAACTGGCCCTCCCCTGGCCGTGTTTACTTCTATGATTTCCCCTGTTCTACAACTGAGTTTAAACAAACCCTCGTTCCACATCTCAAGAATTCCCTAGCCTTGACTCTCAAACACTTTTATCCCTTCTGCGGTAATGTCATAACCGCCACATCTCTTTCTGATAGAACCACCCCCGCAATTCGCTACTTAAATGGCGACTCGGTTTCACTAACTGTAGCTGAGTTTAGTGGCACTAATTCCGAAGGATTCGATCATCTTTCTGGGAATCATGCACGAGGTGTTGATGAGTTGTTTGCTCTGGTTCCTGAACTTTCACGAGGTGGTACCGAAACAGATGTAGGCAACAACATTCATATATCTCCGGTTTTATCTGTTCAGGTCACGTTGTTTCCAGATCAGGGATACAGCATTGGATACAGAATTTCCCATGTTGTCGCTGATGGAAAAACTTTGTCCAATTTTATCAGAACATGGGCTTCCATTAATGTTAAGCAACTCAATGGAGAAAATGATTTCGATAATTTAGAAACTCTCCCGTTTTACGACAGGAGTGTGATTAAAGACCCTAAAGGAATAGCTTCAATTTTCTTGCAGTATAGTTTACGTACCAGGCTCCAAAAAGATTACGAAAAAGCTTTTGCTCCTGCAGCTGATAAGAACACCTTAGTTGATGCCACAATTATTTTAGATCGAGAACAGATTCAAGGACTCAAAAACTCGGTGTCCGACCAAGTACCACGAGTATCAACTTTTGTGGTGGTGTGTGCCTATGTATGGACTTGCATGGCAAAGACAAGGGCGGCTCTAGGGCAGGACATGAATAATGGAAACCAAGTAGAGGAGCATTTCATTTTCGCCATGGATGCCAGGGATCGTCTAGATCCACCAATACCTTCAAATTATTTTGGAAATACAATTGTGCCTTGTTGGGCTACCCAAAAAACCAGCCAATTAGTAGGAGAAAAGGGATTTGCGAATGCTGTCGAGGCAATAAGAAATGCTCTCTATGAAAAGATAAACAATGATGAGGGACCGTTGAAAGGGTTGGAGATGTATTTTGATCGTAATGAAGCGACAAAAGGGCAGGTGAAGTTCGGAGTTGCTGGATCACCAAAGTTCAACTATTATAATGCAGATTTTGGATGGGGAAAGCCTAAAAAGTATGAAATTGTTTCGGAGAAATTCGGACTCATTGGATCCAACGAGTCTGAGGGAGGGCTGGAACTTGGATTTTGCTTCTCAAAAATGGAGATGGATGTTTTCACAGCTATCTTTACCCAAGGATTACTCGACTGAAGTTCCATATCATTGGCATTTATCTTTTCAAATAAAGTTCTAAGTGCGCGTTCTTCCCGTTTGCATGCTCAAAGACTCTCTTCTTAACCAAGTCCTGAATTCTGTTTTAAGTAAAAGTTAAAGATGAGTACTGTATATGTTTCTTTATTTCAAGTTCAATCTCTATTCTGCAGATTGTTTTCTACGTCCCCAGAAAAATTATTAATTCCCTAGAAGTTTTGTATGCAAACACATATGGGCATAGACGGATTCAGGAATCAAGTTTCCGGAGAAAACCGTTTATAAAAAAATAAAATAAAAATTTTAATGATATGAAAATACAAAATTTTATTTTAGGAGAGACACGTGTCTCCGGATACTCCTTGCTAGATTCTCCCTGCATATCGGCATCAACATGGTATAAACCTAGAGAATAGAACAATAATTATCATACTACATTACTAGATTACTAGATAGCGCGTATGAATATTTTACAACTTTGCATCAAAGTTTCTCTTAGTTGACGGTGTTAGAATATCTGATAGATTTCACAATGAATATAGTGTTTTGAGAGTATGTGTATGTGTCAGTTGCTTGCTTGTATCCTCCCTACCTTCCCTCTTTCCCAGGACTTGGTGTTTATGGGCCATCAGGAAACAAAGACGCTTCAATTTCAAGAGTTTGGCTAAATATCTGAAATTTGTATGGGACAACCACGCACAAAACAGATTTTTTTTAAGTGTTTGTGTAACTTTCCTCAATTATTTTAAAGTGTAGACCCCTCCTCAAAATAAAGATTAAAGGATGACCGACTGTTTCAACTTTCAGTCACTTTCATTAAAGATTTTATTTTGATCCTTTTTTTTTCTGTCTTTTTTCTTGTTTATATTTGACTCTTCAAATATGATGTGCAGCAGCCTGCAACTGCAAGTAAATAGCAGGAAACAAGGAAAGAATCTGTATTACACCAAACTCTGAGAAATGGCTAACGCAGTAGGCAATAACAATGTCACTTTGCTTGAACACTGTCGTATTTCACCAACGCTTGATCTCTCTATCACCTAGAATTTTTGACCCCTCACTTTTTTTGACATGTTTTGGCTTAACTGGCCCTCCCAGGGCCGTGTTTACTTCTACTATTTCCCCTGTTCTGCAACTGCTTTTAAAGTTGACCCGGCATTTTTTCAAACGACATTAAAACACAATATGAGTAAGAAATGAAAATTTAGTGTTTACATATGCATTTTGGATACACGACACGAGATACACGACTCAAATATTGTGTTGGTTTTGTGTTTATCCTTTGAGTACATGACACGATATGAAATATACGAAATAAATATATTTTTAATTAAATATTAAATTTATTATAAATATTAATATTTAATTAAATAAATGTAAACATAAATATGTATAATTATAATGAATATTTTACAAATAATGCATACCTTTATATTATTGTAAGTATAATTGATTTAAATGTATATATTTCATATAATTTTGTATATAGTTTACCTAAAAATTTAATATTTACATTTAATTAATTAATTAATTATATTAATATTAATATTTAATTTTACACGAAATACGACACGAAAACGGGTACACCAACACGAAAGTACACGAACCCCAAATGGGTCAATTTTATGTTTGGACTGTGAGTACACGACACAAAAAACTACACGACACGAAAGTAGACTACACTAACGAGTTTACAGGTCTATTTTAAATAGACACTTGTTCCACATCTCAAGAATTCACTAGCCTTAACTCTCAAACAGTTGTATTCCTTCTGCGCTAATCTGATAAGCCCCATAGCTCTTCCTGACAGTACCACCCCTGCAATTCGCCACTTGAAGGGCGACTCGGTTTCACTAAGTGTAGCTGAGTTTAGTGGCTCTTTGTCCGAAGGATTTGATCATCTATCTGGTAATCATGCTCGAGTTGTTGATGAGTTATTTGTTCCGGTTCCTGAACTTTCACGAGGTGGTACCGAAACAGATGTAGACAACAACATTCATATATCTCCGGTTTTATCTGTTCTAGTCACGTTGTTTCTGGATCGTGGATACAACATTGGATACAGAATTTCCCATTGAAATTCAAAAGCACAACCTATATATTCGAAATTCAAACTGATAAGACAAATGAGACAATCTCTGTTGTGTATGGGACAGATCCTTTACGAATGAGACAGACAATGAGATAGTCTCAATTGACTGCAGAATAAAAATTGCTGAAATGTAAATGCAGTAATAAGTAAAATGAACAATGCAGAACACCAGAGTTTTCACTTGTTCAACCCTTAATCCTAATCTATGGCCTATGTTGACGGAGGAATTTGGGAGCAACAAAATTTGAGGTTCGCAGTCGGAAACAAGATCTGTGATGACGGTTCTCCGTCGGAAACGTGAATAGTAATCGGTGGATCCGATGAACAGTATTCGTCGGAAAAGATGAACAGTGTTTGGTGGTGGTGATTATTTGGGGCTGAGATTGCTTAGGGTTAGTCGTGGCTCCTTTGCGCTCTCGCTTCTGACCTCTTACAATTTGCCTACGTACCTCTATTTATAGGGGATCAAGCCCACGTAGTTCTTGGGGAATAAGAAACCTAATGGGCTTAGATTTCTTATCCCGAGGCCCAGTAGGAAACCCACTGGAAACCGTCTTCTACTAGCTTTAGCAATGTCCGCCGATGAGGCCCAACCACAAAGGCCCAAGGCTCGTCCGCAGCTTCGAGACTTCACTGATGAGGCATCTCCCTGTCCAAGGATAACCCTCCGCTACCAGTTGTTTCTCTAGTCCACGGACGCAGGTATAGCCATGGTTCACCCCAAATATTGGACGCATCCTTGTCCCCCGATAAGGAGCCCCTACCAGATTACAGGACAAGTGATCCTAAGCTTTTGGGTGCAAAGTGCAGGATACTCCGAAGTCTCCCAACGAGGACACCCGTTGACTACAGAGACAGAGCTCCCAAAGCACACACCAGATTTCACCCCACATCCCCAATGAGGACACCCATTGACTACAGGAGGAGGTCTTCAGTCCAGGCATACCCCTGGAGGTCTCCGACCACGGACACTGCCTTTCCTGTAGATATGCTACAAGAAGGAGTTCTTCAATAGAGTACCTGCATCAAATAGGTTAGTAATAATAATCTCCGTCTTCTTTGAATCTTCCAAAGAGCCGTCCAAGTAATTATGTTGAAGTCTACACACAATCTTTTGTCCCTCTAGGGCGCGCCCTAAAGCTTATTATAAGAGGAAACTCAATCAGAAAATTCCCACATTTCCTTAGTAACAGGGCGCGCCTTCCCCCATATGCTGAGGGCGCGCCCCTTTATGCATGGGGCCAAGCAACAGCAACTCCAACCATCAAAGCTCAGGGCGCGCCTTTCACCATATAGGGCGCACCTACTTTCCTTCTGTAAGGCAGATTACCTTATCTATTCCATAATTTTAGGCATCTCTCCTTCGATTTTGCCTATTTTATTAATCTTAATCTGAATATTGTTTATACCAATTTTTGGGCATAACAACTACCCCCCAAATTTCATATGCTGTTGAAAATGGGATTGGAATTTTCCTTCACCTTTATCAAAATCTGTATAAACAAATCTTCCAATACTTTTTACAGGGCGTGCCCTGAACGGGGCGTGCCTTCCAATTTTTTCCTTAAGATTTCAATGATTTCATAATAATCAAATAAGGCGCGCCTTCAATAAGGCGCATCCTAGAAGTTCAAACGGTTTAGAAGCAGTTCCCCTTATTATTGGGGATTCACAATTGATGTGACTGATTTGACAACTGTCATCCTTTTACTATAAATACTAGTCTCAATCAGTCATTTTTCTTTTACTTTTACTCCCCCATTTTTTTACTTTCTCTTTCTACCCAAAGGCTTCCAACCCAGCGGTATTATTTTCCTCGGAATCAGCCTTCTCTGTTACCACTCTCCAAATCTCTTCCAGTCAACTTCTTCTCCAATCGAAAAGGTACGACTGGCTTCTGGTTAAGTAAATCACATTGCATGTCATGTTACCTTTTTATCTCCCATTTCTGTTCTTGATAATATACATAAAATGGTGTATGTATCTGTGTATGTATATGTGTAATTTCAAATTTTGTTGCTTTAGATCCAAAATCAATGGATATAACTTTTAAATTTGTGTTTTTGAGAATTTCAATCGTTATTGACAATCTGCACATAACCATCTGTGCCTTTAGAATCCACCAGCAACTTAGGACGTGCCCTATCTTTAGCTTCTTATAATCTGTATATGACCATAATAGGGCGCGCCTGTTGTAATAAAACACATCCTTATTGATAGGCTAGGATTTTCTTGATGGTGCGCCTTCTTGTGAGAAGGCTTGTCTTAGAAGGGAGTTGACATAGATCATAGAAAATACTCTTCTCTTACACCTTCCACCTAGCTTTCTTGTTTCCCTTACACTTTCGTATCTCGTTCTTTCGTATGGGGCGTGCCCTCATACCAAATGAAATTCAAAGGCATAATTTATATATTCGAAATTCTAACTGATAAGACAAATGAGACAATCTCTGTTGTAAATGGGACAGACACTTTACGAATGAGACAGACAATGAGACAATCTCAATTAACTGCAGAATATAAATTGCTGAAATGTAAATGCATTAATAAATAAAATGAACAATACAGAACACCAGAGTTTTTACTTGGTTCGACCCTTAATCCTAGTCTATGGCATACATCCAAGTCCCAATGCCAACTAGCATAGAGAATGTATTATATCAACTTCAATAAAAAAACTTACAATCTTTTTCTTGATTACAAAAGATAGCCCAGAAAGAAACCTTTCTCTAGTACATTTGCTACCTAGCACACCTGCAATATCCTAGCCAACTGGCAACCTAGGCTACTCTTCTGAAATCAAGCCCTTGCCACAACCCGGCACAAGTTGATATGAATACACATTACAAAGAATGAATATAAGAATTACAACTCAATCTATGATCTTTCTCGACTGGATATTCAATAGAAGAATGGAGAACAAGAGTTTGTATTTCAGATAAAGAATAAGACGTATAAGCATTAGTTCCAAATCTGAATATAAGAGTTGTATTTATAGGCAATGTATGTAATATATTTGTTTTTTCAAACTCTGGATAAGGAAATCTGATTTGTTTGAAAAACGTTTGAATAGGTCTTGAAATATAATCTGTTAGTTTATCTTTGAAAGAGATAAACCAGGTAAAAGATAAGTGTTGAATAGTTCAAACAAGGTTTATAAGATAAGGTTTATTTTAGATAAAATAGAATGAGTTATCCAGTCAAACAAGATAAACAAAAACCTTAACAGAGTGACTTAACACTGCAATGTCTCAGACTCTTCCAATCTGTTGCTTCCATTCTGTTGCTGGGATAACATATCATCATAAACCTGTGTTCCAACATTCTCCCCCTTTTATGATGATGAAAAAGAGAACAGAAAAGCCCCCATATCAAAAACACTTAAAGCCCTGTAAAAAATAGTTAGTAGCAACATAATATATTTTACAGTTTATGATATAAGTGCAACAAATGTATGAATGAGACAATGATATATGAATGAGACACTAAGGATAAAAGAAACAATCTTCATCACATTATGAACTGGATAAAAGACTAAACAAACCCACCCATTAAACCAGGGTTCCAGGTTTGTAACATATCATAAAAACCAAACCAAGTTCAACATTCAAACATCCAACATAAAATCATAGTCAAATAAAGAAATCAAACCAACGGAACATAGTCTGAAAATAATCAAACATCAAAGAAACAGTCTCATTGAAAACAAACATCAAAGAAACAGTCTCATTGAAAATAAACTTAATAAATTATCCCCTTCATCACATAAAAAGGGTCCTCAATCAGAGTCAGATACGTTCACTAGGGTTTTGCCTTTCTTGTCCTTCTTGGCATCCTTCTTAGCTTGGAAGACAGGTTCTTTACCATACTCCAAAAATAGTTTATCAAAATCATCTTGGTCAAGAGCTTTACCATTACGTTTCTGCATCCACAGAAAAATCTTTGACTTGTACTCTTCACTGGTCATTCCAAAGACAGGCGGAGGAGGAATAGTTGAGAGAGGCAGATGAGCGGTTATTTCTTCAAGTGTACAGTCTCATATCCAATCCTTTTTGCGGTGCCAGTGCATCTTAGCCTTGTCTTGCATCGCAGAATGCTGTGGAGATAGAAACTTAGTTTCGGAACCCAGCTGGAAGAACAACTTAACAAACTCCTTCTCCCATGCCTTAGCAGTTGAACACATCCCCTCTTACATCGTCCCAAACTCAAAGTCAATAGTCTTCGCAACCCTTTTATCATGGGCATGGAGAACAAACAATTGTGCATTGATATTATCATGGAACTGACACACATGCTTATTAAAAAGTTCATATGATGCACACATCATACTCACTTGGGATGTGAGAGAAGCAAGGGACTCTATGTAAGTAAAGTGTTGGTTTATTGAAGTTAAAGCTTCAGAGTTCTCATTAAGTTTAGCCAGCAAGGAGTTTAAAACTGAATTGGTATTTTGATCAAACAGGTCAAAAGCATAATTCGGTGAATTTGGCAAACCACCAAATCCCCGATGAGAATCATCAAATATAAGTTTATTGGACTCAGAAACAATAAGACCATTTTGAGTTAAAACTGATAAATAAAAAATAACCGAGATTTTATCAGACAAGAAACAGGGGTTCAACCCACGAAAATTTTCAAAAATCTTCGACAAAAAACCAGGGTAAGGTAGATGCATGGACTCATAATTGGCACATTGACTCGTATTATGAATTATCGAGGCAATATCACAAGGGATTTTCTTAACAAAAACAGACAACAACACAGAATCTTGAAACGTAACCCTATCAAGACCGCTTTTTCTATGAAGGACATTTGAATGAAACAAACGAAACAATAATAAGAAACAGGGGTCAAGTCAGATACCAGTGGTTTAACTGAGACAGATAAAATTGTCACCAAAAATTGCTTTGAGCTGTTCTTCGTGCTGCAAGCCAGGGATATTATCACACGCTTGATGGGTAGTGAATCGCCCCATGTGCGCACATAATTTATCTAGCAACATCCAAGACTTTATACTATTTCTACGTGTTATGTTTTTTCTCGACTTTTTTGCAGATATCTTCCATTTTATTAATATCTGACCGTTCAAGCATATCAAAATTCAAGTTTTGTGTGCTCTAAGCAGTCTAAAGGAAACATAGTCCTGATGGGATCTGCATCACATAATTATTGGAGAAATGGCTGATGCATCAGGCATCAACATGGTGACTGTTCTCAAGCATTGCCGAGTTTCACCACCACTTGATCACTCTGTTGCCGAACAGCTATTACATCTCACTTTTTTCGATATATTTTGGCTTAACTGGCCTTCCCTTAGCCGTGTTTTCTTCTACGATTTCCCCTGTTCTACAACTGAGTTTATGCAAACAATTGTTCCTCATCTCAAGAAATCATTAGCCTCAACTCTTAAACATTATTATCCATTCTGCGGTAATCTAATAACCCCTACAAGTCTTTCCAACAATATTACCCCTGTGATTAGGTACCTTAATGGCGACTCAATTTCTCTAATAATAGCAGAATTTAGCGGTAGTGCTTCCCAAGTATTCAAGCATCTATCTGGTGATCAAAGTCGAGATGTTGATGATTTGCTTGCTCTTATTCCTGAACTTCCACGAGGCTATACTAATACATGTGAAGATGACAGCACTTTGAGTTCACCAGTTCTATCGGTTCAGGTGACCTTGTTTCCAGACCAAGGATTCAGCATTGGATTCAGAAACTCTCATGTTATCGCTGATGGAAGATCTATGTCCAATTTTATCAGGACATGGGCTTGCATTAATGCGAAGCAACTTATAGGTGTAGACGAGTATGATAATACAATTAATCTCCCATTTTATGACAGGAGTTTGATCAAAGACCCCAAGGGAATAGCTTCAATTTTTCTGAGAGAATTTTTACGGGTTGCACGTGAAAATTCTAAAGCTTTGCCTCGTGGAGAGCGTAGTAAAGAATTGGTTCAGGCCACATTTAAGATGAATCGTGTCCAGATCCAAAGGCTCAAAAACTTGGTGACAGCCCGGATTCCCTACGTTTCAACTTTCGTGGTGGCTTGTGCTTATGTATGGAGTTGCATGGCAAAGACACGCCTGGTCCTAGGACAGGAGAAGAACGATGAAAATGAAGTTGAAAATTTCGTGTTTTTGATGGACACCAGGGAACGTTTGGATCCACCAATACCATCAAATTATTTTGGAAATGCGGCCGTGAGTTGTAGATGTAGCCTGAAGAGCATCCAGTTGGTAGGAGAAAAAGAAGGCTTTCTGAATGCAGTTAAAGAAATAAAAAGGGTTCTCGATGGAAAATTAAACAATGAGGAAGTATTGAAAGGGTTTGAAACGGTTTTCGATGTTATTGAAGCTTCGAAAGGGCAGCGAAAGTTTGGTGTTGCGGGATCACCAAAATTCGACTATTACAGTACAGATTTTGGATGGGGAAAACCGATTAAATATGAAGTTGTTTCAGAAAATTTGGACTAGTTGGATCCAGAGATTCTGATGGGAATCTGGAAATTGGACTATGCTTTTCAAAAGATGAGATGGATGTTTATTCAGCTATCTTTACCCAAGGATTAATCAGCTGAACCAGTACTCAGCATTTCTTGACCCTGTAACAGCATCTTAGTTTAAATTTTAAATCAACTTCTACTTAGAATTGTACTCTACTTTTATACTTTTAAAGGTTGGTTATGCTTAAAAGTAATATCCCTAAGCTTTGTTTGTGATAAAAATAAGAGTGGAATCTGATAATAGATTGATTCAGATCCAGGTAAAGTTTGAGCCCAATACGATTACACTAGAAGTAGTTTCAGAATAACTAGGACCAGTTGAAATTTACAGTGTTAGTGTTTGCGTGAGAGTAGTGAGATCAGTTGGGAGTCCAACAACTAAGAAACATGACTTTTCTTAGTGACTCTTCAGATTGCATTGCCTTGTCTTGTGTGCTATTTAATAACTTGTTAGCCAAGGCAGGTGGTGTTGAAGATGAGAGAACTCTAGCTTGCGAAACGGATGGAAGGTTACACTTGGCTCGCTGGTGAAGACACCTGATCGGATAGTTCCATCGCGCAAATCCTTGATCTTTAAGCGCCTCTACTAACCCTACGCTTGCTGCCACAATCCAGGCTTTGCTTGTTGCTGCTTTACTCATTTTATTCAATTTATGTGTTGCAGAGTACTAGAATATGAGTTGGGTTTATCTGTGATTTTGAAGTAAGAAGAATTCAAAATGTAGCTCAAGATTTGTTTCTGGGATGTGTGCTTATACATTCACCAACTTATATACACATAACAGGGGGCAAGGAGCAATATAGTGGCATCACTGAGTACACAGTTTCTAAAAAACAGGGGAAGAGATTGTGACAAGTATCCAGTGGTTTTGAGCAATACAACGTCCTGTTCTTTATTTTTTCCTGGCACGTACCCATGGGTTTTGAGTTTTTTTTATAAATCTATATACTCTCTGTTAATAAACGAAATTATGTATAATTTGATTTAAAAGTATCAAAATATCAAATTTTGATACTTCCCTAACAACTTCTATTCTCAATAAATTTTGTTTTTAACATAAATCGTCTTCTATTCTTTATAAATTTTCTTTTCTTTTTAATTAATATTCATCCAATTGTCTGTTTACTTTATAAAATAAAAATATTTTTTAAATTTATAAATTATATTAAAAATTTATTAAGTTACGTTAAATTAAGTAAAATAACTTATATTTATTTTTAATTTTAGAAAAACTGCAAACTACTAAGTAAACTATGTTTAGGTCCTAAATCTTGGTAGTCACTAGATGATTATACAACTATTTTTAAAATTTTATGTAATAAAATCTCAACTTTCAAAAATTAACTTTTACTTTCTGTAAATTTTATTTTCCTTCAATTTTTATTTGTTACTTAACATCCAAGCGTCGATTTACTTTAAAATAATCGTATTAATAGGTTAACATGTCAGATTTATATAACTAAATAATTAGTTACATGCATAACTAAAACTATACAGTGAAATTTTAGAGTTACACTTAATTTCGATTTTTTTAACTACATATTTTAACATCATTTTATATATTATATTTAGATATGTATTTTGTACGGATTATGAATTTTAGTTTTATACAAATAATAATAGGATACTATTATTTTTAATTTTGGACCCGTGTTTCACGGGGTTACCAACTAGTTTATTATGATTTGTAAATACAGAATATTGTATATGTACCAAATGACAAATCATGATTTGCTAAATAATGTCTGATTTATAGATAATTGAAGTTTCAAACTCAAGTCTCGGTTTCTCAAATTAAAATACTCGGTTAACAGGGATTCAACTTTTCTTTGTTCGCAAGTAATATTAATATTTGATAATTGTCGTGTGTAGTCACCTCTTACATATTAAATTTTGATTGTGCCGCTAGTGGTATTAAAATTAGGAAAATTCGAAACTGTCTAGAAAACGATGTTAAGAATTAGCCGACTAATCGGTCTTGAAGTGTTGATGCAAGGGGAGTTTGAAAGAGACTAAATATAAAATTAAAACATGGGCTAAAGCTTAACAAATTCAATTCAAATTAATTGTTTAAATTAAAACTAAAACTGGCAAACTGGCGTATGACTCGAGATACAGAGCCAAACCTGTGGACGAGGGCCTCATGTTTCTGCATAAAACCACAGGCTTGTGTCAACAGCACAAGGCATGCGCATCAAGTCCAACACAAACTTGTACACGTAACGCACATATATATGCATTGCACTCGTAGCCAAATGTTTGTTTTAAGTCTACAACAAAACTGACATAGTGGTCATCGCCTGCATTTTGCACTCTATATACAGTCAATAATTTTTGATACAATCTTTACATTGGTAGAATTTTGGCTGATCAAGCAGGATCATTTCAAGCTCTGAGACTACCACCCTACCTAGCACAGCTCAAGAGCCACCATGTTGGCGGGGACGAAACATCCTGAATCTAGACCAGAATCTGCAGGCAGCTGTAAGACAGGGAGATGGATATCTAGTCGAAGAGAAGCGGTGAAGAAAGATGGGATTAATGAGCAGGAGCGGAGAAAGAAGGAACTGGAGAGGGTTGAGAAAGCTATATATCTTATGTGTTGGGGACCAAATTAATCCGCAGCCTCTAGCTACCCTTTTCTTTGACAAGAAGCCTCTAGCTACCTTTCTACTTAATTCTGGTTTTGGATTTTGATCATATGTAATATTGTGAATCATATTCTGAATTCAATCCGGTTATGTGTGTTAGTTCCCATTTTGTTACTATAGCTGCAGAAGAATAACTAACAGTCTCCTTTGTTTCAATGCAACTTAGCACAGCAGTGTAACTACTAATTTCTTTTAACTTAAAGGGGCTTAGTGTCTTTGGTTCTAATGAATTCAAAATTACACAGGATGCACTAACTCGTGATTCCAAAGTAATTATAGTTACTACAAACTGAAGGCTGTAAGAGCATATGCAGTGATGGGGTTACTCCCCCCACTACATAAATTGACATCTCACCCGAAAGCCGGTTTGTGTAAAAAATGACCCCAACCCATTCAAAGCCCATTTTTCACATTTGATAGGGTATCTAATTTTATTATTATAATATATATTTAATAAAATGATTTCATATGTAATATTCTATATTTTCAGATATTATTAGTATTATTATTTGAAATTGTTTATGTGATTTTGTGTGAATTTTGGTGAATTATCCGGTAATTGGAGTGATATTTTGGATGTTTATATGTGATGTTATTTGAGCATTTTAAATTTTATATGTGCAGAATAAAATATAGATAATTATGATATTTTTCTGGTAATTTTTGGACCATTATATGATTTTATAAGATTTATAGATTTAATAATTATTCCTGTATAATTACAAAACTATTTTATAAAGTCGGGAACCGTCCAACTTCAACTGTTTTTGCGTTTTTACAACCCGAAACTCTACGGAAAACTCCTTCCCAACCTAATCTAGTAATTCTGGACATTTTCCGTGTTTTAACCTTTTCAATCCGGATTACGGTTTGACCCATACGCGTCCCGGTGTACAATTTTTGATATGATAAACGTTTTGATAGATCAACAAAACCCGTATTCTTAAAAGACAGGATATTATTACATTATTTTCGTATAAAGTATTTTATAAGAAGCCCAGTTTTGATAATTATCCAATTTTGGTATTAAATTGTATCGTTTTTATAGTTACTTAGCGGCTAAGTAATCTATTTTCGGATCCGATATAATCCAATAGGATACTTGTTACGTGTTTAATATGCATTTATATGAATCGATCCATAATTTGGACGAGTGTTTATTTGCGTTACTCGTTTTATCTCGTTTTATGTGCGTTTGAATGCATTGTACGTGTTTTCGGGGTTTTCTGTTAATTTAGAAATCGTTTCTGTTTTTCAAAAATCAACGGACCGGGAAACCACCAGGACGTCAAAGCCCACAAATTTTACGTTTATATTTTTTATAGAATCATTCGTATTTCAAATACCTGTTTTTTTTTGCAATTTTGAATTATTCGCAATTTTCGGGGAATTTTGATATAAATTTTATATTTTATCGCTTTTAAAATTATTCCCCGAAATTATTATTTTGGGGCCTAATTATTTTAATTAGGGGATAAAAACACCCTTAATTTATTTTGGGGTATTTATTTTTCAGAAAGTATAAATAGCCTCATTAATTATTTTATTTCATTTTATTTTTATTAAAAACAAAAAAATCAAGAACATTTTTGGGGGTAAAATTTCTTAAAGAGTAAAGAATCAATGATTCTGGGAGTTCTAAGAATCCAAATTGGATGTTCTAATAATCAAAGCGATCCTTGTTTCAAACCCGTTCTATTGGTACCAATTTCACAAATCAAGGTTAAGTATTCAGAAAAGTCGATTATGTGTTCTTGAGTATGATAATCGAATTTGTAGTTTTATTGATTGTTGATTGAATATGATGTTATAGATAGCTTCAAAATGATCAGGAGAGTCGATTTATGTAGTCGTTTGATTTGTTTTAGTCCCGGAATGATATAGCCGAGTTCTTGTTTTTTAGAGTTTTTAATTTCGAATATATGGTTAATCTTGATGTTCTTGATAAGTTGTGTTGATTTGGATAGTTTCTAATTGCTCTAAGCTTCGTTTTGGAACTGGAAACTCGAGTTTTGGTGTCGATTTGAGTGAAGTCGATCTTTCCGATTAGTTCATCGGATTTTGAAGTGTTGCTGGCGATAATGGTGGGTTTCGACCGGAATCGTTGATTTCCGGGATGATATGATCTGTATATTTGCACAGTTGGCTTTCTGGGATGATGAGGAAGGATTTCGGGATCGAACCGTGTTCAAATCGTGCGATTTGAACGATTTTTGCATCGCCGGAATGTCACCGGAATCTGGAAATTCCAGATTATCCGGCGACGTTCTTGGCAACTCCGGCGCCAATTCCATCTGCCCGCCCCTCCGTTCAATCCATTTCCTTCCAAACCAAAATCAAGAAATTGTTTCTGCATAAATTATTTTATTTTTAATTCAAAATTCATTTCTATTTTTTTTTCTAAAAAACATTTCTTTTTATTTTCAAAAGTCATTTACTTATTAATTTAAATTCCCAAAAAAATTATTTCTTTTATTATTTTCAAAAATTCATATTTGTTTTAATTATTTATAATTTATTTTAATTATTTGTTTATAGATTTAATTAATTGGTTAATACATTTAATCAATTCATTTTATTTATAAATAGTTAAATAAAATATAATTATTTATAATTAATTCAAATAAATCCTAAAAATTGTTTTAAGTTTTTAAAAATTATATTTTTGTATTTAAAAATCAATTAATATTATTATTAATTGATTTATTTCCATTTAATTCTTATTTTATTCGTAATAAATAAACCGTTCGTCTGTTTAATACGAAACGAACACGTATAGACTCAGAAAAATATTCCTCTTTCAATAAATATACTTTCGAGACCCAAATCCTTTTGTTTCGAAAGGTCGCTTGTTTTACAAATCATTCTAAGTCGATTTTTGAGCGATAAATCATATTTTTGACCCGATTTCAAAAAAATACCGAGTCGAACCTTTTGACGAGATGAGTCTGGTGTTATATGAATTATGTGATATGTGAGTTATGTGTTTACGTGCTATGTGAATTACGTGCGTACGTGAGTCAATAGTCTTGTATTTGACTGTCTTCTTTATGTGTGGGCTATCGTATGGGCAGACGATAGGGTTTTGAGGCGCAGTTCGTCGAGTAATTATCGTTTAGACGATTAAAATGTTAGTTTCCAATTATAGATACGATTCTTTCAAGATGATCAGGACCAGATGGAATGATACTGGATCTGTTAAATCTCAAAGGCAAGTATCCCTATCATCACTTATTGTTCAAGTGATATTTATTTTAAATCCTCTTATGCAAGTATTGTTTTCCCTATTCTCGGTTAAGAATAGATAAATGTTTTACATATCGCTGAATTAAATGATTATGTTTATGCAAGTACCCTCTGCTATTCTCAGTTCAGAATAGTTAAATGTTTTACTTATCAAATTAGTGGATTTATAAATATTTTGGATTTTGAGAAATATGATTTTGTTGCGAGAATTCCTGCCCAAGTGAATGGGGGAATAAAATTATTTAGGATGTCGATTGATTCAGCTCCTTTTTTAATAAAAAGGTTTTTAAGATTGGACTGGTTACTGGTTACAGCATAGGTGATCGAGATATCGGTCCAGCTGTAATATCTTTCAAGGCGAGTATATGCCTTTTATGGCGCCCTATAGGTACCGTATGACTGCGGGATACGGGTAGTACCTTTATTTACGTTATGGCTGCGGGATATCAGTGTTATTTCGCGACTGATCATCGGGAACAACATGAAATATAATTGGTTCCAATCTAAACTGTTGTTTCTAAATTGTTTTGATATTCTTAGAATAAATGGTTTATCAACTGTTTCTGTTTTGGATTAAAAGTGATATGCGGTTTTGATTCAAATTCTGATTTATGCTGATACTTACTTTGTTGTTAAATATCAAAGGTGGTATTAGTATAGATGAATGATGTTGACTTGAGTATGGGATGTTGTGAGCATCAAAGTTCGTATTGATATCTAAATTGATATGACAACAAAATGAGTATTAATATCAAGAGTTTGGTTTTGAGTAAAGTTTATGATTCATTTTATAATCATAGTTTCTTGTTATTGTTGTTTACGATATTTCCGTAAACACTATTTTACGAGTTTTATTCTCGTCAAGATTCAAAGTATGGATGAAGCATTTCGCTCGAAAATATCAAAAAGGGTTTTGAATACATGTAAGGAACCAATTCTGGGGTTCCTCAACTAAAATAATTTTTTTTTTTGTTTCAGCAATTGTGATTTTAAAATATTCTGCGCTATTGCAGATGTCCGTTTTATATCAAAAAGACCCTATATATACTATACCCTATATATACTATAATGAACTTGCTGAGCATTTCTTTCACTCATACTTGCCTGTTTTTAAATTTAACCTCCAGTGAGGATTAGCTTGCGGTGTTTAGCCGCGTAATTTGAGGAAGCAAAGAAGAAGCTTTCGGAAGGTTGTTGGTCCAGGGTTGGCGAACTAGTGTAAGTTTTATTGTGTAAAGTTATTTATGTTATATTATATTATAATTATAATTGTGTTATTTTATAGTTGGGCCTAGTATACTTCTTTTTGAAGTTATACTAGCGGGTTAGTATTGAATTGGAATTTGTTGAAAAGAGTTTTAAAAGAAAGTGAAAATTTACTTGTGGAATTTGGATATCTTGTTTCTAGAACTGTAACCTTAAAAGATCTTGGATTAGTTTGGGGTCATAAATGATAAATATCTTCCGCTGACATTTATTTATTAATTTAACAGGTTATTTTAGATTGAGGTTTCATCGTGACGATAAAATTCCTTGACCCCGGACTTGGGAGCGTTACATCATAATTTGATTTTTAATTTATTTTATTAATGTTAAAATTGTAATAATTAAACTAAAGTGATTAAAAATTTGAAAAATATTATTAAATTTAAAACATGTCTCGGTAATTAAAATGCATCATATTATTAAAAACTATGAAATAAAAAACAACATACAAGAAAATATTAAATTTTACACATAAATTTATGCAAGCTACAATCCACTTTTTATATTTTTAAGTATATTTTAGAAATTACTTTTTTTTTGAATTAATATAATTATATTATATTAAAAAAATAAGATATAAACCTGTTAGGTCACACACACACTGTAGAGGGGGTGAATACAGTGTATAGTACAATCAAATCGAACTTTAATAACTCAAGTAACAGAAAACAAACTTTATTGAAACAATAAACTCTGTTACAATATGGAACTGTTACCTCTCAGTGATGAACAAATATCACGAGAGTTGCTAGGGTTACAATGAATAAACTTCTCGAATATGATAACACTTATAGTGTAAACCCTATGTCTGTGTTTATATACTACACAGTTACAAGATAATCGCTAATTGATATAGAATATAATTCTGCTCCTAAAATATATCAATCAGATATCTTTTCTTCCAAGTATTCTATTCTTCATAGAATTCCTTCTTCATGCATATCTCTTCTTATATTTGTCTCAATCTTCTATCCTTTAAACAACAGATTTCCTTATCTGAACGTCCTTCAGTACTTAAGTTCTGATATCCATATTCTGATGATTATCTCCTGATAATATAAGTACTGATATCTTTAAGTCCTGACTTCCAGTAAGTACTGATTTATCCTATTTAAGTAAGATCTGAAAACTAAACATAAATCATATTAGCCATGACATTATCAAATATATCTAACAATCTCCCCCAACTTGTAAATTAGCATAATATACAAGTTTAACAGATATTTGATGATGTCAAAAACATTAAGTACAAATGCATGAGAATTAGACTAGATAACTAGAACTTACAGTCCTTAAAGCTTTACCAGTCTTTATCTTCTGATAACAACTTCAGTCTGTATTCATATCAGAATTTAAGTAGTTGTAGATCTTGACTTGGCTTCATCTTCTGATCTCTCTGATGACAGGAGTTGTTCTGAGATAGTTCTTCAACAAACATCTCTCAGCATATCTGAGTTCATCAATCATCCTCCTTTTAGCATCTTTAAGTTCTGCAGTATCTTCACCAATTTGAAAGATTGCAGCCCTGAGATCATTAATTCTAGCTTTCTTATATCCTGATCCAGTCCGATCAAATATGCCTTGTCAGACTCAAGATTGAATTCCACAGCCCTGTAACCCAGAAAGGTAGTTATAATCTTAGCAGTGTTGGGCTTCATTTCAACTATATCACCCTTGTGATCTCTGTACTTTGGAAGATATGTGATGTCAGACTTAACAGAATAAAGCCTTTTCTGTCTCTGAATCTGATTCTTCAAATAGTTTGCAGCACTTTCTGTTATTTTGTCATTCACTTGAAGTAAGAATAATACATGCTCCAGTTCTTCAAAATACTTCAATGGAATGGCATTTTCCCTTATATGATAAACCCTACCATCTGTCATGAAGTACAACAAGATGTGTTCTTTCAAGTAGGTATGGTAAACCATTTGTACAGATTCCAGTTGATTCATTCTCTCAGGAGTTGCTCCAATACCTTGTTCACTTAAGGAAGTTGGATCACTGGTAGTGTTCTGTATTCTTCTTTCATCAGCACTTCCCAATCCAGTTTTATCTCTTGCTTCCATTCTACTAACCACTCTTGCTTCAAAACCACTTGCAGCAGTCTTCAAAGGTTGAGTCTGTTTTGCTTTAGTGAATCCTGGTAGGAGTGTCTTTGATTTATCTTCTGATATCAAGTTAACTTGAGCTATGTCAGAGGTTACTTGTTTCTTTGAAATATCAGAACTTACTATCTCTTGACTCTGAACAACTTGAGCCATGTCAGAGGTTGTCTTAAAAACTTTTCTTGAAATCAGAGCAAGATCTGCATCTTCATTAATAATTTCTTCATTCACAGGAGGCACATAAACCTTGATAGGTTCACCAACTTTTTCTTTACCCTTGGACCTTGGATCTATCTGCGGTTGTGATTTAGCCATGGTTGCTTCAGTATTTATCCTTTCTTTTATCACAATGCCTTTGAGTTTTGGAAGTTTCTTTTTACCAGAAGCTTCAGATTTAGACTTGACTTTTTCTGATTTAAGTCTGGCTTCTTCTTCCATTAAACTCTCCAAGTCCATTCCTGGATTTTCTTGAAGAAATAACAGTCTTGACATTTCTTCATCAAGATCTAAAAGTTCATCAAAACTTATCCTTTTACCAGTAGCAGAAGTGATTCCTTTTCCAGTATCAGAACTTGTCCTGTGACTTGTGATTTCAGCTTTTCTTGATGAGAAACCTCTACCTTGACTATGACCTCTACCCATTCCAGGGTTTCCATGGTCATCTTTTTCATCATCCTTCCCCTTCAGTGTCTTATCAGTTTTGCATTTGGACTTAATTACTTTCTCCCCCTTTTTGGCATCAGCAGGTAAGAGAAGAGAGACAAGCAATTCCACTGAGGCTTGGATTTCATTAAGTTGAGATTGCTGAAAAGCATGATTTTTCAGAATATCATCAATCTGAGCTTGTTGTTTCTCTTGAGTCTTCTCAATATAAGAAACTTTGTCAAAGGTAGGTTGGAAGAATTTTTTCTTGTCAATCTTCTGAACTTGTTCTTGCTTCATTAATTCTTCCTAAATCTTATGTAACTCTGCATGAGTAGTTGAATGGAGACCTTGTAGATGTTTAGTACTCAATGCAGTGACTCTAAGCTGTGTTTTGAAATCATCACTAATTAACATCTCATCAGCTTTTGTCAAGTGCTCAGCAAGATTCTTTGCAGATGGAACACAGGTAACTGAGTTCCATTCCTTAGTCCACTCCTGTCCTGCAGGAGTTTCACTCCAAGGCACTGGTGCTTCTCTGGTAACAAACTTCGTAACGAGTTCAAATTTAAGAATAGTTTGTTGAGGTACATGTCCTGAAGGACCTGCTTCATCAACATCTGCATTTGGAGCAACATCACCAGTATCTCCAGCATTTGCAGCATCAGAACTTTCAGAATCAGCATCTTCTGATAAAATAACAGTATGAGAAACAATTGAGGCTTCAGCATCATCCTCTAAGTGTTGATCTGGATCCAAGTTCTGATCAACAGCCATATCCTGAGGCTTACCTTTATTCTGATCATCATCATCTAGATGCAGAGAAGGTGTAGTAGATAATTCTTGAGTCTGAGCAGCATCAGTAACAGGTGTTGTTGATGGATTAGTTGCTGTTGGAGCTTCTAAGTAAAGTACCTCAGGCACAACCAGGTTCTGAATATCAATTTCAGCACTTGTGCCTGGATCAACAGGAGATACAGTCTTGTGAACATGAGACACAGATGGTGTGATAGCTATTTCAGTAGCTGCTTCATTAGTTGGAGTTAATGGAGAAGCAGGGGTTTGAGCAGATTCCTTTTCTTGTGAGATCAGAGATTCCTGATCTCCTTCCTTAGGTGCTGCTTCCTCATCATCTGAAAGTGGCCTTTTTGCTCTCTGTTTCTTGTATCTATTTGAAGATTGGGATTCCTTGGGAGGTTCAACAGAAGTCATTCTTCTAAGCCTTTTGAGAAGCTTAGATACCCCAATTCCAGAATCCTTCTGAGAAGGAACTTTCTCAGCTTCTTTAACAACAGGTTCTGAAGTAGAAACATGTTCCTCACTATCAGACTCATCTCTCAAAGCAATCCTCCTTCTCTTCTGAGGTGTTTGAGGAACAGTCTTTGTCCTCTTGGGCTTGGATGATGAAGGCTTCACAGTAGGTCCTGAGGATGAAGGTTGGGCTATCTGTGAAGTTGAGAGATATGATTTAAGATATGTTCTGAGGGTAGGTTGAGTAGTATGAGTGATATGTTCCGATGGTTGCTGTGGTGTTGGGGAGGTGGTGGTTGGTTGGATATCAGAATAAACAGATCTATAGGTTTCAGGATCAGCATTTACCAAGATCTGTTTTATAGACTGAGGAATCTGTAAAGGTCTAACCATTTTTTTCTTAACATCAGCATTCACCAGGTCATTAAAGGCTCGTTTTGCAATTTTGAAAGGTGGAGTTAAGGTACTGACAGGTTGGGGTTCATCAGCACAACATAAACTATATATAAGCTGACAGAATCTAGCAAAGTAAACTACATTCCTATCCTCTGTCATCCTATCCCCAATAAAACCTATCACATCAGTTGCAAAATCGAAATGAGTTTGGTTAATGATAGCATACTCGATGTGCTGACTCATTATAGGGATGACATCAAAGTTGGAACACTTATTCCCAAAAGCTTTAGTGATGCAGTCGAAGAAGAAGCTCCATTCCTTTCTGATATGAGCCCGTTTTAACTGCCCAAGCTTAGCCAAACTCTGCTCATACCCCAAACTAGCCATTAACTCTTGAAGAGCTGATTCCTCCGGGGTTGAAAAAGTACATCCTTCTGGTAAATGTAGGGCTTTGCGAATTGTACCAGGAGTTACCACATGTGTAGAATCATCCACTTCGAAAACAATACTGGGAGTACCATGTGTACCACCATTATCAAAGTGCCCAGTCCGCCAAAACGTCAGAACTTGTTGGCTTGAAAAGACTGAAGGCTGGGTCAATGCATACCCAATTTCACTGTGTGCAAGAAGATCTTGCACATAATGCAACTCAAACGGAGCTTCAGCATGATCAAGAATTGCAGCATAGTTATTTGGAACAAATTTAGCTCCATCAATGATCAAATCCTTAGGTGCCATGAGAATAATTGAGATTTAAGAGTGCCTGTTAGGTGTTTGATAAAATGTCTGTATGAAAAACCAACGTCAGGAGATGAAAGAGAGTAAAAGCAAATAGAGAGATAAAGTGTAAAAGTGAATAAAAGATTAGAAAATCCTCTCTCTGTCTTATTTATACTTTGAAAAAAAATATAACCGTTGGACACCTGTCAGACATGCAGTAATAATGAATAGTTAATGGACACGGGAAAACAGTAATCATTACTTACCCACTTACAGTTTTTTAAGGAAAAAGCGTTCCACTTACCCAGTAATTCCATTAATCGAGGTAAATCAGTTTTAATTCAAAATTTAAACTGTTCCCACTTATTCAATTATTTTTCACTGCAACACCAATATTCTGAAAAACAAAGTCGAGTGAGAATGACCAAAATAAATCAAGTAAACAAGTACTGATATTGTAAGATCAGAACTTAATTTAAATCAAAATTGAAATGATCATCAGAATATGGATATATCAGGATTTATCAGTGCATTTAAATTACAAACATCTCAGAGACAAAAACTTGCAAAAAGTAGAAATTCCATTAATATATCAAGAGAATACATTCATGAAATTTAAATTACATCAGAACTTTACAAGATTGTCCTAAGCTTCTAAACCTAACATCAACAGCCTTTGTCCTAGCTCAAGAAGCAGGGCAAGGCTGACGATGAAGAAAAACAGGAAGAAGAAAATAAATTATTTCTTCTTCCTTCTCTCGACAAACAGAATAGTGAGTCTGATGATTCGCTCTTGCTGGCGGAGAGCTTCCAGCCTTTCCTCCTCCAATCGCTCCAGATGGCGATGGTAGTCCATATAGAAGAACAGGAGGTGGGTGAGTACCTCCTGGGGAACTGAGTCTCATATCTCGTCAGGAATGGCAGTGACGTGCCATTCCTGCTGCCAGGCTTCACAGCTTAACTCCATGTTGAAGGTCTCATAGTTTAAAAACATATTGTAGTTAACCATGATATTGTGTATAAGAGGGAAAAGAGAGTAAGTGTTTGAGGAAAGAATTGATGTATAGGCTGATGTGAAGTGTTCGTTTATATAGGCAAGAAAATGCCAGGAGACGCAAAGAAATTTAATGCTGACAGGTAGAATTAGTTCTACCTCGTCTCCCTAGACTTGGGAAGACGAAAAACAGTCATTGGAAGTGTAAGTCAGGGTTTAATGCGCACAAGTAACAAGTAAAAAAAACTGTGCATTACGTGTACCACTATCCCTAATAATATTGACTGTTAATATTCTACCCAAACATATTCTGATTTAAAATGAGACTGTTTTTAGATTTTATCCACAAATAAGTCAAGTAAAGGATCAGAGTTTAATATCAGAACTTAGACTTATATCAGAACTTAACAGTCATCTGAACATAATTTCTTAACTCGAAAAATGAAGGCCTATTTTTGTAATTCCTCACACAAATTCTGATATAGATTCTTCAGAACTTAATCATTAGATCGTTCAATCAGAACTTGTCCTCAGAATATATGCAATTTGATACATAAACTGTTCATCTAAAATAATATAGATCACCACAGTAATTTTCATCATTTATATGGAGTATTTAGTGTGTGCATTAAGCTAAATATCAGACAAAGAGTAAAGTCTGATTCACTTCAGTACATCTTAGAAATAAGGCATAACTAAAACTTTACTAAAAACCTGTCATTATTCTGAAACCTATTATTGAATGAGTTCATACTTGAGTCCACCTCACTTGTTTTGTGCTAATTTTGTGCATCTTTTTAAATTTCATTGTACAGTGGCTTCTCAGTGTAAGTGAGTCATGACTGCTTATCAGAATTTATGCCATTATCAGAGTATTTCTCCAGTAGTCATAGAGTGTGAAAAGTCACCAAGAAAATATTTTACTTTTCTGATGCATATTTACTTAATACCAGCAATGCACTTGGGTCATTCCTTCCACATTTTTACTCTAGATCTCAAAGGAGTACCTGATCTTAATCCTTGATTCCTTTTCTTTTTCTTTTGATAAGTGGGGTTTATCAGCACTTAGTACATTCAACAGATTTACTAGCATCAGAACTTAACAGATGAGAAGCATTATTATAGTTTGTGACTTAGTAATAAGATAGACAAAGTAAACTCAACTAAGCTCAATATCAGAATTTGCTTGTGTTAATAGATTTCCACAGAAATAATTACTTCTAACATGGGATCTTTAGTATATTGAAGATTACTAGGTCAGCATCTAGCACATGTATCCTCATAGGATGGAATAGTTACACAAACAGACATATCATTATCAGAGTTTAGAGAGTCACATCAGACAACAGTCAGTACTTAAGCAATTTTCATTTAAGCACAGAATACACAAGGAGAGTAATTTCTCTAAATACTGATCATAAAGTCTGATGCATCAGAACAAAACTAAGCAGATTTAGAGAAAGAACCTGAAACCATTCCAAGTTCATTTACCAATCTTGTAAAAGTAGCTTCACACAGTGGTTTTGTGAAGATATCTGCTAGTTGTTGATCTGTTGGAACAAAGTGCAATTCTACTGTACCTTCATCCACATGTTCCCTTATGAAGTGGTACCTAATGCTGATGTGCTTTGTCATTGAGTGTTGAACTGGATTACCTGTCATAACAATAGCACTTTGATTATCACAGAAAATAGGGATTTTGAAATATGTTAACCCATAATCCAGTAACTGATTCTTCATCCAAAGAATCTGTGCACAACAGCTTCCTGCATCAATGTACTCTGCTTCTGCAGTTGATGTGGAAATTGACTTTTGTTTCTTGCTAAACCAAGAAACCAATCTGCCTCCAAGAAATTGGCAGCTTCCACTTGTGTTTTTCCTGTCAATTTTGCAACCTGCAAAATCTGCATCTGAGTAACCTATTAGTTTAAAATCTGATTCTCTGGGATACCACAATCCCAGATCAGCTGTTCCTTTAAGATACTTGAATATTCTTTTCACAGCTGTTAAGTGAGGTTCTCTTGGATCTGCTTGAAATCTTGCACAAAGACAGGTAGCATACATGATATTAGGTCTACTAGCAGTTAGATAGAGTAGAGAGCAAATCATACCTCTGTAATCAGTAATATCTACTGATTTACCAGTATCCTTGTCCAGTTTTGTTGCAGTGGCCATGGGAGTGGATGCACTTGAACAATCTTGCATTCCAAATTTCTTCAGCAAGTTTCTGGTGTACTTAGTTTGACAAATAAAAGTGCCTTCTTCATTCTACTTGACTTGAAGGCCCAGAAAATAGCTAAGTTCCCCCATCATACTCATTTGATATCTTGACTGCATCAGTTTGGCAAACTTCTTGCAAAGTCTGTCATTTGTAGAACCAAAAATGATATTATCAACATAAATCTAGACCAGAAGTAAGTCCTTTCCATGGTTGAGGTAGAACAGTGTTTTGTCTATAGTTCCTCTATTAAATCCACTTTCCAGAAGAAACTGAGCTAAAGTCTCATACCATGCTCTTGGAGCTTGCTTAAGTCCATAAAGTGCTTTATCAAGCCTGTAGACATAATCTGGATATTTTGAATCTACAAAGCCTGGAGGTTGTTCAACATATACTTCTTCCTCCAATTCTCCATTGAGAAAAGCACTTTTCACATCCATTTGAAAGACAGTAAACTTTTTGTGAGCAGCATAAGCCAAAAATATCCTTATGGCTTCTAATCGAGCAACTGGTGCAAATGTTTCATAATAATCAATTCCCTCATGTTGAGAATATCCTTTTGTAACCAGCCTTGCCTTATTCCTTGTAATTATGCCATCAATATCAGTTTTGTTTCTGAATACCCATTTTGTACCAACAACAGATCTGTTCTTTGGTCTTGGTACTAGGGTCCAGACTTTGTTTCTTTCAAATTCATTTAACTCTTCCTGCATTGCTTGCACCCAATCAGCATCTTGAAGAGCTTCTTCCACTTTTTTTGGCTCAGTCTGAAAGAAAAGAATTGTAAAGACATTCATTTGAAGTACCTGTTCTAGTTCTGATACCTGCATCAGGATTTCCAATTATCAAATCAGGTGTATGTGATTTAGTCCACTTTCTTGCAGATGGAAGGTTTTCTCTAGAACTGGATGCTCCCCAATGATCCATGTTGTCTTCATTTTCATTTTCTGATCCTCCCCCTGAAGCTATGCTCTCTGAGTTGGATTCTTCAGAATTTAGATTTTCAGACCTATCAGAACTTGGCTTATCAGAGCTTGACGAATCAGAATTTGAAGAGCCAGATGTATGTTCTGATGCTTCTTGAGATGTGGTAAGATCTTGAGTATGCTCCCCCTGCATAGGTGCATCTTCCTTTGGCGTAGTCACCACAGTTTCAATAACATCAGAGTTTAATCCATCAGAGTTTGTAGTATCAGGACTTAGATTGTTAGGATTATCCGTATCAGAATTTGAGTCTTCATTTTCAAATCTCAGCTGATCATGATCAATAAAATCTTCAAGTCCAGTAATCTTCTTGTCATCAAAAGAGACATTGATAGATTCCATGACCACTCTTGTTCTCAAGTTATAGACTCTGAAGGCTTTTGTGGAAAGTGGATATCCAACAAAAATTCCTTCATCAGCTTTTAAATCAAATTTAGATAGTTGTTCAGGATGAGTCTTAAGAACAAAACACTTGCATCCAAATACATGAAAATACTTCAGATTTGGCTTCTTTTTCTTCACCATCTCATATGGTGTCTTTCCTTACTTGTTAATGAGTGTTGCATTTTGAGTAAAACAAGCAGTCTACACAGCTTCAGCCCAGAAATATGTTGGAAGCTTTGCTTCATCAAGCATTGTACGTGCAGCTTCAATGAGAGTTCTATTCTTCCTTTCAACAACTCCATTTTGCTGTGGAGTTCCAGGAGCAGAAAATTCCTGCTTGATTCCATGGTTTTTGCAGAACTCTTCCATTATCAAATTCTTGAACTTAGTACCATTATCACTCCTTATTATCTTTACTGAATCTTTGACCAATTTATCCAGTTGCCTGACATGATCAATCAAGATAGATGCAGTTTCACTTTTTGTGTGCAAGAAATACACCCATGTGTATTTGGTGAACTCATCCACTATGACCAAAGCATATTTATTCTTTGCAATAGACATGACATTTACTGGACCAAATAGATCAACATGTAGTAGGTGATAAGGCTCAAGAATTGATGATTCAGCCTTGCTCTTGAATGAAGATTTCCTTTGTTTGGCCTTCTGACAAGAATCACAAAGGCCATCAGGAGCAAATACTGACTTTGGCAGTCCTCTCACAAGATCTTTCTTGACCAACTCATTTATATTGTTGAAATTTAAATGAGAGAGTTTCTTGTGCCAATTCCAGCTTTCTTCAACTGATGCTCTACTTATCAGACAGATTGCAGACCATCAGTA
Organism: Apium graveolens; assembly: GCF_009905375.1. Taxonomy (NCBI): domain Eukaryota; kingdom Viridiplantae; phylum Streptophyta; class Magnoliopsida; order Apiales; family Apiaceae; genus Apium; species Apium graveolens. Next base: position 12,585,408 of record NC_133657.1, on the reverse strand, counting down.
CTTGTTGAAAGCTTAGCTTCATAAATGTTACCACGCCTTTATCCTTTCAGAACAACTTTGCCTTTAGATTTACTTACAACTTCACAGTGTTCTTCAAAGAAATCAACATGATAACCTCTGTCACATATTTGACTTATACTTAGCAGATTGTGTTTAAGTCCTGAGACCAGAGCTACTTCTTTAATGATGACATTCCCAAGATTGATATTGCCATATCCCAATGTTTTTCCAATGTTGCCATCTCTATAAGAAACACTTGGGCCAGCTTTCTCACAAAGTCTGATATCAAGGCTTTATTTCCAGTCATATGTCCTGAACATCCACTGTCCAGAACTAGGATGTTTTTTCTGTTGCCCTGTAATCACAAAGACCACTAATGATTAGTTTTAAGGACCCAGACTTGCTTGGATCCTTTGGCCTTATTAAGTTTGTTAACATTTGCAGCGGATTTAGCATCAGAGTTTATGTTAACATTTTTCTTATCAGAATTTACACTATCAGACTTTGAATCAGAACTTACACTAGAAGGAACAATGGAAACATTCTTTAAAGAAGGTTTTATTTGATAATAATCATAGTACAAACTATGATATTCCTTACAAGTATAAATGGAATGCCATAAACTACCACAATGAAAACAAGGATTTTGTGGCTTATATCTAACAAACTGACTCTTAACTCCTGACTTTGAAGGTAAGGAGTTTATGTTCTTATTTTTCCTGCAAAAAGAAGCCAGATGGTTAGAACTTCCACAGTTATGACATGTTTTCCTAGGAGCTTCAGGAACAGGCTTATAATCATTGCTTTTATTCACTCCTTCCTTTCCATTCCTATTTTTCCTAGGTGATTTTACCTTTTTTGCATTCTTAACATCTTTCAGATTATGTTTAAGCTGCTTCTTTGTCATTAAGCCTATGTTTACTTCAGCTGTCTTTTCCTGTTTTAGTTTGTCAGAAGTTAATTCCTTTTTAACTTCTGATTTATCATTATCAGACTTTACAGCTACAAACTTGACAGGTTTTAACTTTGGATTTTGTTTAACAACTACAGGCTTAATACTTTCAGTTCCTTTATCATTCTTATCCTCTCCATAGCCTAAGCCCTCTTTCCATTTTTCACTACTTAACAAATTTTGAGTTGTTCTGCCAGAGTTAGTCCAAGTCCTGATAACCTCTCTTTCCTTTTCTAACTCAGTTTTTAGAGATTCATTCATTTTTAGCACTTCATCCCTAACATAAAAAGCATAATCTCTATCTTTCTGAGTTTGATGGAACATAACTAACTCATTTTCTAAGAAATCATTTCTTTTCTTAAAAGCAAGATTTTCAGAAGTTAATCTTTCACATGTTAAAGTTTGATTTCTATAACTAACAAACATGGTTTTAAGATATCTTCTCAACTCATTTATATCATCAGTATGAAAGACATAAGTAGTTTGAGGTACCTTTGATTCAGCAGCTTCAGGACTGCTTTCAGCACTTGCCTTATCAGCATTTGCCATCAATGCATAATTCTCCTGACTTTCAGAATCTGAGGTGTCTGTCCAGCTTTTCTTCTTTGTGACAAGAGCCTTGCCTTTGTCACTCTTTACTTTCTTGCAATCAGGAGATATGTGGCCTTTCTCACCACATTTGTAGCATTTGACATTTGTATAATCTCATCTGCCAGACTTTCCTCCTCTGCTCTCAGATTTTCTGAAATTCTTCTTATCAGAGCTAGTGCCTTTCTTGGAAAACTTCTTTCCCTTCCTGAACTTCCTGTATGTAATCTTTGTGATCCCTTTAACCATAAGAGCACACAGCTTCATCATCTCCTCATCAGCATCCGTCTCAGGCAAGCTTTCAGATTCTGAGTCATCATCACTTTCAGAATTTGATGACTCAGTATCAGACTTTATGAAGAGAGCTTTACCCTTGTCTTTCCTTGAGGTAGCTGCCTTGGGGGATTCTTCTTCAGCCTTAAGAGCAACTGTCCTTGACTTTCCACCTTTTCTCTTGCTTCTTTGTTCCATCTCAAGTTCATGAGTCTTGAGCATTCCATAAATTTCATCAAGAGTTGTTTCATCAAGATTGTAGTTGTCTCTTATTGTTTTCGCCTTCATATCCCAGCATTCAGGAAGAGCTAACAGGAATTTAAGGTTTGAATCTTCAAGATCATACTCCTTATCAACCAGTGACAGATCATTCAAGAGTTTGACAAATCTATCATACAAATCAGTCAATGACTCATTAGCCTTTGAGTCAAAGTGTTCATACTCTTGAGTGAGTATTGTCTTCCTGTTCTTCTTAATTGTATCAATTCTCTGACACCTTGTTTCCAGAGTATCCCATATCTCCTTTGCAGTCTTGCAGTTTATTACCCTGTTTGACATTACATTATCAATGGCACTATGCAGTAAGTGTCGTACCTTAGCATCCTTAGCAATTGATACGATATCTTCAGCAGTGTAATCACTCTTCTCCTTTGGTACAGTCTTTGCTGCTTCACCTGCAATTGCAACATCGAGCTTGGTTGGTTTGTGAGGTCCTTCCTTGATTCTATCAAGATATTCTGGATCTGTAGCTTCCAGAAACATGGTCATCCTCACCTTCCATATGGCATATTCAGATGGTCTTAATATGGGAACTCTAATGGTCTCATACCGACTTTGAATTTGTGTCTTTGGAGGTTCTTCAGTTTTGGTGGGCTTAGTTGGAGTTTCTGTATCAGACATGATTGTGTTTGGATCTTAAACTGTTTGTGTGTTAAACAGACAGGCTCTGATACCACATGTTAGGTCACACACACACTGTAGAGGGGGTGAATACAGTGTATAGTACAATCAAATCGAACTTTAATAACTCAAGTAACAGAAAACAAACTTTATTGAAACAATAAACTCTGTTACAATATGGAACTGTTACCTCTCAGTGATGAACAAATATCACGAGAGCTGCTAGGGTTACAATGAATAAACTTCTCGAATATGATAACACTTATAGTGTAAACCCTATATCTGTGTTTATATACAACACAGTTACAAGATAATCGCTAATTGATATGAAATATAATTCTGCTTCCTAAAATATATTAATCAGATATCTTTTCTTCCAAGTATTCTATTCTTCATAGAATTCCTTCTTCATGCATATCTCTTCTTATGTTTGTCTCGATCTTCTATCCTTTAAACAGCTGATTTCCTTATCTGAACGTCCTTCAATACTTAAGTTCTGATATCCATCTTCTGATGATTATCTCCTGATAATATAAGTACTGATATCCTTAAGTCCTGACTTCCAGTAAATACTGATTTATCCTGTTTAAGTAAGATCTGAAAACTAAACATAAATCATATTAGCCATGACATTATGAAATATATGTAACAAAACCGAAGAATTTAGTAACAATAAGTTTAAAAAAATACAAAGTAAAGTAAAAATGCATGCCCCAGTGCCGGATGCTCCAGATGGTGTGCTGGAAAGAGAAAGAAACAATAAAAAAATAAAAAAATTGTAAAGAAAGAAATAATAAAAAAAATAAAAAAACTGTAATTAGTCGAGACCCAACATAGTGGGATGGGACAGGTCTTTTAGAGCATACTCAGCGGTGGGGTTACTTCCCGTCCCCACCGACATAAATTGCCACCTCACCCCGAAGTGGGTTTGCGAAATATTTAGTAAAATATTTTTATAATTTGACTTTAAATTTATTTTATTAATATTAAAATTGTAATAATTAAATTAAAGTGATTAAAAATTTTAAAAAAATTATTAAATTAAAAAACACGTCCCAGTAATTAAAATGCATCATATTATTAAAAATCATGAAATAAAAAACATCATACAAGAAAACATTAAATTTTACAAAGAAATTTATGCAAGCTCCAACCCACTTTTAATATTTTTAAAGTATATTTTAGATTTTTTTAATTTAACATAATTAAAACCAAACCAAACTAAGTTATAAACTAAAGAATTTAGTAACAATAGGTTTTAAAAAAACAAAGTAGAGTAAAAATGCATGCCCATTCGCCAAATGCTCCAGATGGTGTGGTGGAGAGTAGGGGAGAGCGTGGGCTGGTTTTTGGATAAACCCGCAACCAGACCCATGTATCTTCGGTTTTAGAAATCGAAAACCGAAACTGCAACCAATGTATCGGTTCAGTTTCGGTTTCAAAAACGCCGGTTCGGTTTTTAATCGGATTGGTTTCGGTTTCAAAACCGAAAAAAATAATAATGATAAAATATTGCAAGGTAAGTAAATAAATCTTAATAAAAAAATGATTCTGGTTCGTAATACCTATCCTCATCCCCCATTTCCATATCTTCGTTTTTATCTTCATCATCACTGGTAATACAACACCCTCTCAGCGGCACAAGATTTTTATACTTTAAGTTACTAATAATCTCAACTTTATTACAGAATTCAGCATTACCCTGAAAATCTAATTCTATAATCTTCTTGACAGCAACCACACTTCCATCATATAATGTCCCTTTATAAACAAGTCCAAATCCACCTCTCCTAATAAAAATTTTTTCTTGAAAAATTATCAATAGCTATCTCAAGTTCATGAAACTTATACCATATTATCAGGAAACAATTGATATATATAGTAAAAAATAAAATCTAAGCCATGAAAATCATTTCCACTGATACAGTACTTGGGCATTGTAAAATGATGTAATAAACATAGTACATGAACTTTCGGCCAAACTATGCAAATATAGACTGATTTTTCCTTTGAAGGTTTGAAATTATATTTTACAAATTCTAAAATGTATATAAAATAATTAAATTATATATTATAAATCTATATATATATATGAGTAATCGATTCAGTTCAGTTTTTTTCGGTTCGGTTGGAAGCTATAACCGGAACCGAGCCATTTAAATCGATTAGGTTTTTAGTTTTTCGGTTTCGATTTCAGATCGGTTTAACTTGGATTGGTTTTTACTGGTTTTGGCCAGTTTTGGTTCGGTTTCGATTTTAATTCGGTTTTTTACTCAGCCCTACTGGAGAGAGAAAGAAACAATAAAAAAACAAAAAAACTGTAAGTAATCGAGACCCAACGGGACCGATTTTTTACAACCCATCCAAAGTGCAAGCTTTTTTATTTTATGAATCCATGTCACTTTGCTTGTCCCGAGGCGTCAACTAGTCCGCGTTGCGGGTACTCTTACAAACGCGCCGGCTTTTTATTTTATAAATCCATGCCACTTTGCTTGTTTCGAGGCGGCAATTAGGCCCGCGCTACGGGTACTATAAGACCCGTGATTATTATAAGTTACATAGTACTTAATGATTATAACTAATGATTCCAAGAGGAGTCATAGTTTCTGCAAAATAAAAGAACTATTCCCTAAAATTTCATGTTTGCTCCAAGTTAGTTACATCTAATAATCAAAAATATTAAATTTACTAAAATTAACAACATAAATTCTAATTACATAGCTTTCAACTAAAATAAGTACAGTAAGGTATGAAGATCGTGAAGTGTGGGTTTTGAATTGATTGCTCAAGATTTAGATCAGTTGACGCAGTTGTCTTTGATGATCGCGGAGGTGTGGGTTTTGAATTGATTGCTCGAGATTCAAAAGCGACTTTGTTGATTGAAACTAAAACACTTTTCTATCCTCATTTACTTACTCCAGTTCTAGCCGAAACAATGACAATAAAAGGAGGATCTGAGTTGGACAGACATAGCTTAATGGCCTCGACTTATAATAGAATCTGATTGCCTAGTTATGATTCATGCGATCAAATATACAATTCCAATGCGAACATACTTTGGTCATCTTGTGGTCATCTTGTGTAGGACCGTCGTGTGTTTATGCAACAACTTAACAAATTTTTTTTTCTGTCACACGAGCTTGCTAGGGTGTCACATATTTATTTAAGTCATAATGTTAATAATGTTAATAGGAATTATGTTATTACTAAAATTCAAATTTGTTTTAAGATAGATTTGATTAAATTTGATTAATTAATAAAATCTCTAGCTTCCTGTCAAAAAAATACATACACACTTTGATTTTCTCTATGTATCAACATAATTCCATGATTAGGGATGTCAATGAATCGGATCGGATGGGGTTTCGTAAGATCTAAATTCGATTCGTTATGTTTCGGTTCGGATCGGATCGGGTTCGTTATGTAACATAAGAATATGTTATCGATTTTTTTTCAGGTTCAAATCGGGTTTGGAATGGATTTCGGGTTTCGGGTCGGGTATGGGTTCGGTATACCTAAGATCCAAATCCAGATCCAAACTCTTTCGGGTCTAAAAATAAGATCCAAATCCGGATCAAAATCCAAAAAATCGGGTTCCGATAAATTCAAACGAATCGGAACTGGCCAGGTGTCCGTCAAGTCGGATAAAATTGACATCCCCTGATATTACCTGCAAGTTATCTATGTAACTCCAAACTTCATAAAACAAACAAGTCCTTCGTAATTTAAGCAATGTATATATTAATTTTTTTGTATAAACGTCAACTATAATCTCTTTTTACAAATCAGAAAATAATAGCATAGATTTAAAAATTTAAATATTGCACATAAAATGATCTGAGCTGGCCTTCTGGTTACCAAATTTGGGTAATAACACTTATGGAAAGACAATAAATCATGTATCGGAGTTTTTTTATATTTTGCTTGCCCTTTTTGGTCATGAAAAATTTAGCTGGATTATCCATAATAATCATATTGACCCAATGACAACCCATGGGTTCGGTCGATTTCAATGTGGTAGTTCAAAAAATACTATATTTGATCGGATACTCCATCTACTATCCATGGGTTCCTGGTAACCCAACTTACTATCCAACAGATTTGACGTGTAACCAACATGGTAACTATCATGACAAAAAAGTTGATAACATCAATGACACCTTATTCTTCAAACAAATAAGGAATGTACCATCAATCTTGCTGATCACAATTATTCTCTACTTTTATAAATGAAAATTTACTAATTAATCATTTAATATGTTTAATTTTTTTAACATTAATTTTATATCCTTAAAAACTAATATCCTCAGCACACTAATCCATATATATTACGTTAAACATTTTTATTGAGATTTAATATCCTCAACAATAATTTGGTAGCAATTAAAATATTACATGTATCAATAAGAGTAAATAGTCATATAAATTATTTAATAGAAAATTACACCCTACAAAAATATAGATATAGTTATAATTGATTCTTTTCATGATTTACAAAATTAATAATCCAAATAATATCATACATGTCCATAATTTATGCTATAATTGATTCTTTTATGATTAGAAAATCACTAATTTATTATTTGAATCATGGAAACAATTATTAAGTGCTGATTTGTCTATACATACATCAATTTCTCTCACTAATTATGTCTCAATCACATATATAAACCATGTTCATTCTTTAACACAAAAATTTAGCTGGATTATCCATAATAATCATATTGACCCAATGACAACCCATGGGTTCGGTCGATTTCAATGTGGTAGTTCAAAAAATACTATATTTGATCGGATACTCCATCTACTATCCATGGGTTCCTGGTAACCCAACTTACTATCCAACAGATTTGACGTGTAACCAACATGGTAACTACCATGACAAAAAAGTTGATAACATCAATGACACCTTATTCTTCAAACAAATAAGGAATGTACCATCAATCTTGCTGATCACAATTATTCTCTACTTTTATAAAAGAAAATTTACCAATTAATCATTTAGTATGTTTAATTTTTTTAACTTTAATTTTATATCCTTAAAAACTAATATCCTCAGCACACTACTCCATATATATTACGTTAAACATTTTTTTTGAGATTTAATATCCTCAACAATAATTTGGTAGCGATTAAAATATTACATGTATCAATAAGTGTAAATAGTCACATAAATTATTTAATAGCAAATTACACCCTGCAAAAATATAGATATAGTTATAATTGATTCTTTTTATGATTTATAAAATCAATAATCCAAATAATATCATACATGTCCATAATTCATGCTATAATTGATTCTTTTATGATTAGAAAATCACTAATTTATTATTTGAATCATGGAAACAATTATTAAGTGCTGATTTGTCTATACATACATTATTTCTCCCACTAATTATGTCTCAATCACATATATAAACCATGTTCATTCTTTCACACAAAAGTTTAGTTGGATTATCCATAATAATCATATTGACCCAATGACAACCCATGGGTTCGGTCGATTTCATTGTGGTAGTTCAAAAAAAATACTATATTTGATTGGATACTCCATCTACCATCCATGGGTTCCTGGTAACCCAACTTACTATCCAACAGATTTGATGTGCAACCAACATGGTAACTACCATGACAAAAAAGTTGATAACATCAATGACACCTTATTCTTCAAACAAATAAGGAATGTACCATCAATCTTGCTGATCATAATTATTCTCTACTTTTATAAAAGAAAATTTACCAATTAATCATTTAATATATTTAATTTTTTTAACATTAATTTTATATCCTTAAAAACTAATATCCTGAGCACACTACTCCATATATATTACGTTAAACATTTTTATTGAGATTTAATATCCTCAACAATAATTTTGTAGCGATTAAAATATTACATGTATCAATAAGAGTAAATAGTCATATAAATTATTTAATAGCAAATTACACCCTGCAAAAATATAGATATAGTTATAATTGATTCTTTTTATGATTTACAAAATCAACAATCCAAATAATATCATACATGTCCATAATTCATGCTATAATTGATTCTTTTATGATTAAAAAATCACTAATTTATTATTTGAATCATGGAAACAATTATTAAGTGCTGATTTGTCTATACATACATCAATTTCTCCCTCTAATTATGTCTCAATCACATATATAAACCATGTTCATTCTTTCACACAAAATCACATCTTCATACTAACAGTTAGCCACCACTACACAAATGTAATAATAGTCAACTATTTCTGATTTTCTATTTTCTCATGGTTTTTTTTATGTATCTATCATGTAGTTAAAATTTGAATTGATTCGAACTAATTCGCTGAATATACTGTTTTCCAGATATTTAGCAACAATGTTCGATCAACTATCTTCTGTCGACATCTCTAGAACCACCTAGAAAATTGAAGCAAGAGTAACTCGAATGTGGCCTTCGGTTCCAAACTCTTCTACCGCAAGTGATGCCATAAAGGTATATAACCTCATTCTGTTGGATGATATTATAAAATCTATATGTTTTTAACTTATAATGGTTACATAAACTTATATTTAAATATTAATCTGTTTATAAAATGTTTGCTATGTTTAACCACTTCTTCACCATTGTTTGTTTATGTAGGATTGTCATGTACATACTTACATATATCCAGATTACTGAAAAATGCATCAATATATTCTTAATGTTTACTAGCACTAGCTTTTACAATTTACTTAAAATGCCCTTCTCTATTTTCCTCTCCTTAATCATTTGTTTACCCTTTTTGGTCATACAAAATTCAAATATATGATCCATTTTAATAATCCAACCCAGTTACAACCCATGGATTTATCCGATTTCAATTTATCAATACAAATAATACTATATTTAGCGGATACTCCATATTCACTATCCATAGGTTCCAGATACTCCATATTCACTATCCAACATATTTGAATTAATTCAACATGGTAACTACCAATATGACAACAATCATAGTTATTCTGCAAAGAATAAAAGGAATGTCTGATCACAATTATCATCACAATTATCATCGAATGTATTTCAATTTCCTTGATTGTAGAGCTACATAATTCTGCCGATACTTCTTTGATTCTTCTTTGTAAACATAATTCTTCATCGCACAATTTGTTGCACACCACATCATACATACAATCTATAGTATGTATCATACTGAATTTTCAATATATTCTTAATATTTACTAGCACTAGCTTTTACAATTTACTTAAAATGCCTTTCTCTATTTTTCTCTCCTTAATAAGAGTAAATAGTCATATAAATTATTTATTAGCAAATTACACCCTGCAAAAATATAGATATAGTTCTAATTGATTCTTTTTATGATTTACAAAATCAATAATCCAAATAATATCATACATGTCCATAATTCAAGCTATAATTGATTCTTTTATGATTAGAAAATCACTAATTTATTATTTGAATCATGGAAACAATTATTAAGTGCTGATTTTTCTATACATACATCAATTACTCCCACTAATTATATCTCAATCACATATATAAACCATGTTCATCCTTTTACGCAAAATCACATCTTCCTACTAACAGTTAGCAACCATTACACACACGTAATAATACTCAACTATTTCTGATTTTCTATTTTCTCATAGTTTTTTATGTATTTATCATGTAGTTAAAAGTTGAATTGATTCGAACTAATTCGCTGAATATATTATTTTCCAGTTTTTTAGCAACAATGTTCGATCAACTATCTTCTCTCGACCTCTCTAGAACCACCTGGAAAATTAAAGCAAGAGTAACTCGAATGTGACCTTCGGTTTCAAACTCTTCTACCGCAATCGATGTCATCAAGAGATATAACCTCATTCTGCTGGATAATAGTGTAAAATCTATTTTTTTTTACTTATAATAGTTATATAAATTATATTTTTAATATTAATCTGTTTATAAAATATTTGCTATGTTTAACCACTTCTTCACCATTGTTTGTTTATGCTTACATATATCCAGATTACTGAAAAAATGCATTCTGATAAGATAGTGGAGGGTGGCGTATACGTGTTTTCTAATTTTTACACCAAAAAAGCTCTTGGAATACTAAAACATGTTTCCTCTAGGTTAATAATTAATTTCTCACATACGACAACTATAGATCCTGTTGATGATGATGATGATGTTATGATATCTACCCACAAATTTGAATTTGTGGATCTGAGTGAATTATTTGTTGTTGCACAAGTAAACGGTGGTACAAAATTTCCAGAATTTGCAACAGGTTTTGAGGACACAATCATTTTTTTAATTTTTCAAGTAATTTTTTTTCACGCAAAGTGTCTAACGTCAAGATTGATTGTAGATGTTATGGGAGTATTAGAGAGTTTTGAGGAGCTTTCCAAGATTGATACTAAGTTTGATCAAAGGGACATTGTCCATTTTCAGATTACTGATGGAAGGTATTAATTTTTCTGGTTCTTTCTGATTATTATTTGTGTACATATATTTAATATTACTTTCCATATTGTATGTTTACTATTACTTCATCTATTATTTTATTCTAGGCATTCCTCCAAAGTTACCGTGTAGGGTAATCTTGCAATTGCAATTGATGCACGTTATAAAGAGATTCCAAAAGAAGAGCGAGTGATTGTCATATTGACCAGTACCCAACTTAAGATTTTTCATAGTTAGTTAATTTTTAATGAACTAACCTCTTTATTAATAAAACTATAAAAAATATTGCAGGAATGAAGCTTAATTTTCAAATTTTCTTGGTTGCAGCCTCTGTTCAGATTAGCACTATACCTGCTTCCAAAATTTATCTAAACCTGGACCATGATGCCGTTTTTGAGATGAGACAGAGGTTCACATTTGAGTAATTATGGCACTTTTGTATATATTTATTCTCAATACCAAAACTATTACATGTACTTCATTTCTCGAATTAGACTCCGTGAAGAAGGTTGCATTCCTTCGAGAAAAGCTATATCATCATCAACTCAATTCGAAGGGTCAATTTATCATACTATTCATACTATCACTCTAAAAGAACTTAGTGATAAAACTGCAACTGATTTTTTGAAGGTATTAATTAATTATTTGCTTTACACAATTTTACTAACTACATATGTATATAAATTTGAATTTATTTTTTTTCTACTGCCTCCAGACAATTTTATTCATCATATGTTAATCATTTTTTAGATGATTTTCCTATACAAAGTGAAAGTTAAAAATATGGAGGAGAGTGTCAACTGATGGTACCGTAGCTGCAACAAGATGGATTGCTCTGGAGAAGTCACAAAACTGGAAAGAAAATATAAATGCTCCACATGCAATCAAAACAATCATGTTCCTCAAAAAAGGTTGTATAATTGTAAACTAAACCACTTTACAGTTATATGAAACTTCAAAAAATCACATAAGTTCTTAATCATTTTTTTAATGTTTAGGTTCAAGATTTTTCTACTTGCAGAAGACTCTACAGAAGCGTTTAATTTCGTCCTCTATGACTGTGCTGTAAAATGACTGGTGGGTAAAATAGTAACAAAACTTATTGCCGAGGGTTTCGAGGTATGCCAATTTGTTATTATGGTATCTTTGTTTTAATTCAACTTTCAATTTCTATTTGTAATAAATTTATTTGTCAAAATCAATTAATTTATAGGATTCAGGACATATCCTCCGCATATTAAGGCTATTGCAGGGAAAGAGATTACACTACGAATTCAGCTCAATGATGATAACATCATCCTCGATAGTTCAATTTACTATGCAATTGATGCTTATGATACTAATGGCTCCACATCTTCCATGTCTACAAATACGGTGGCCTTTGAAATTTCAAACTCAGTAAATATAAGTCTTATTGTAATGCTCAGATTTTATCATATGATCCTTAAACTATTTATTTTTTGTATCTCATATCATTCACAATTGATGATTCAGTAACTATATTTTTTACAGTCTGATGTGGTAGAAATTACGGACCATAGACATACTCCAGGATCCGCTAGGTCTACCAGCAAGAAAATAAAATTGGTAAGCAGTTTGTTATTATTTTACCAAGTATAAAAGTGATAACCTTGACACTTTTCTGATATATAGTTCAATGATAAACCTGAATTCTAATTACACCCATTTGTTTCTTTTTTAGGAGAGGTAAATGTCCATTTTCGTCTGGATCTTTGTTCTGAATGCATAGGGTGATCATGGCATTTCCAATTTTTTGTTATTTTAGTCATATCAATCCATTTTTATTATTATTGCCCAGACACTTTTAAGTGTAATGTTTCCATATTTTGCATTTTTGCTTTAAAACAATACAAGAGATTCGACAAATTTAATGACTATTAGTGTAATGACTCTTTTGTTTCAGGGGTTTTGTATGGTCGGAGTGTCAAAGTTTATACATATTATATTTAATGGTTGCCGCGTAAAATTTTTTAACTAAGGATTTCTCCCATTGGACAGGCTCTTATAAGTTATAACCATATATACTTTTACTTTGGATGTCTCACTTTGGGAAGATTAGTCATATGCGTTCACTCATCTATCAACGTAATTATCAAATTTGATATAAATTAATGATTTAATATGATGATCAAGTAATAGTTTTAACCTATATATTTGATGATCTTAATATAACCATGATGATCAAGTAAGTATCTACTTAGACACTACTGGAAATATGTGCAATCAACACCAAAGAATAGATGTTGGATATTCTACTGGAATAGATATTGTACTATTAGATTACTAAAAATTGATACAAACAAAACTCTGCTACAATAAAAGCAAAGGAGACAACAACCAGAAGGAGCTAATTTATTCCAACACCAACTTAACCAAAATAAAAGATTGTACAATTTTGTGCATCAACCATATTCTACAAAATCCAAAAATTTAAAGATCAGATTAAAACAGGTGCTCATGGTTGGTACGAATCTGTAAGTTAACGAACACTGAAACACTACAAATAAGTTATGAACTAACAACAAGTGATTTCTACACAGGAGTAAACTCTTTTTCTTTTCTTTTTTAAGAATATTAGGATCTCTTTCATTTACAGAATTTGTGGAGCACTTAATACACTTCAAATAAAACTATGGTAGTCGAAATAAGAAAGTTAGCCTATAATCTGACATCTTGCAAGAAGGTTCTTCGGAAAAATCATTAGCTCAACATTAGTCTATTTACCTGATGGTTGTCCGTTGACGAACACTTGCAAAGTATGGCCAACTGACATAATAGTAAGAATATGATCTTTTCCATGCTTGAGGAACCATTCATTCGATGTTATATTCACGATGGAGAGAATAGAGTAAGATCATAAAATTAGTTTAAAACAGATATTTCAAAAGACACGATAATGATTAATATCAGTAGACGATAATACTTACTCTATAAGGTACCACAAATAATCTGAGGAATCTATGGTGAAATTTAACTGCTCATACAACCCCCATTTTTCTAGAGTATCACCCTCATCAGCAGTTGGAGCTTCTTCGGTGAAAGATTGTCGGTGGAAACCTGCACTAACAGGGAGCATCTTCATACTAGCACCATGGAAACCTAACTGTAAATATTATTATTTGGGGTGATATTAGCTGAAGGATTGCTAAACAATATTTATATGTTTGGGTTTATAACCTTTAAATATAAGGACAGAATGACAAAAATTATTTTCCATAATGTTTGTCATTACAAATCATAAATGATGCAGACATAGTTAACATTTAAACAAAAAGAATGTCAGCTTGGATTATTTCTCCGATACATATAATCGAATAAATCTAACAATGATTATTTTTATTTTAATTAATGTAGGAAGTACAATCAAACTAATCATCTGACCATGTGGAATATGACAGATTTCTGGAGTGGATACATGGACCTTGGTCCACCGTCCAAAATTTGCCCGCAACAATGAATCATGTACCTTATCAATTTGTCGACGCCTTTATAGAATTACAAGTAACTATTATTTAAGTAATCTACATTTGTATATCACTTCTCCTATTATAGAATTCTTATTTATCTATCTACCATTTACTGCATAAATAGAAAAATTGTTCAAAGATGCTGGGAAGATCCTCAAGGATTTCACCATTATTATTTTTCTGATGTCAGTTTCTTACATGAATTAGAGAACAGGCTTATTACGTTAGAGCTTGGTTACAACCAAGCTCAGCAGCGAGAGAAGCATGAGAAGTTGTTTACAGATTTAAACGAAGACCAACTTCAGGCATATACTTCTATGCTCAGCAGTGTCGTAAATAATGCTGGTGGCGTGTTTTTTGTATATGCTTCAAGTGGCCGTGGGAAGACATTTATCTGGAAAACACTCTGTTGCAGACTACGTAGTTTCGGAAATAATGTGATTCACGTGGCTTACTCTGGAATTGCAGCTACGTTTCTTCCAGGAGGTAAAACCGCTCATTGCAGATTTCACATTCCGCTAAAACTTGACCAGTGCTTGGTTCCAGGTATTAAACATGGCTTAAAGATTGGAGAGTTAATTAACAAACCAAGAATTAATGAAGAATATAAAGAATGATGCATAGGATAAATATGGGGGAAATAATTGACAAGTCATAGTGATAATATGCTGCGGTTTAACAGTCTGAAATCTTGGAAAAAATACAGTTTAACAGTTAAAAAAATTGTATAAGGACAAGCGTACATTGCTTTAACAACTATAAGGAAGACTGCTGACAAATATTCAGAATCAAAATAGTAAACTGCAACTAAGTAGTAGCAAAATCAGGCCAAAATGGTAAAAAAACAGAGTATAAACAAGGATTACCAAATACTACTCAACAACTACTATATCAAAAGTTACTTCATCTGCCAGCAAACTAAGAACAACTACATCATTAACTTTCAATCCATTTTCCCGCACAAATTTGTTCCAGCCGGCCGATAACCTTCTCTTTCCATTAGTCACGTTAATTTCAGTGTTCCAAATTTGCCCAAATCTTCTACGATAGGATGCAGGGTCCCATCAATTTACTACAAAATTATTGTTTCCAATTCATAATTTTGGGTATTTAAGAATCTTCCACTATTGTCCACACTAAAAACAATAAATTGAAAACTTACCAATTCGTTACAGTGTGTACCCACATGAGATTTCATAAGAGTAAATGCAACTTTTTCAATAATGTTTTCGCCCATTTCCTCAAGTCCATCTTCGATATTGTCGTATCCATCACTATTATCAATAATATCAAGATTATCTATGTAATTGTATTCGGTCTCACTATCATGGCCATCTTTATCATCACTAATTTGGACAATTATATCATTATTTAGTTCTTTTGCTTCTTCTGATATTATTTTTGTGTAATCTATGTCATCCACATTTGAAAATATAGTAATAAGATACATTATGCTTCATTATATTATTATAATGATATATTAAATTGTGTAAAAACTTATAAAATAGTTGAATATTCTTTTTTCGCATATCTTTCATAAACCAATACCCAGGTGTAATATCAGGTCTCGAATATATTAAATCATATTCCACCTCCATCCCATCGCTCCTTTAAACTCTCATCCTGGCTTCATAATTTCCATCAATCGTGATTAAAAAGGTATCACGTCTCTGTAGACTATATTGCTTAAAGATTTTCCCACTTTTCCAATACCCTGTGTCTTTTTTATACGATACTGGAAAAATAGTATCTCCGCAACGTACTCTATTCGCGTTGGAAAGCATATGATCATAAAATAGACGAACCGGCATTGGTGGAATCTGTCAGGTAACAATAGTTTAGAAGACATTGTAGTACATATTTTTGAAATAGTAAACTAAAAAATTAATGCATGTACCAAGTCAGCTTACAATTTCTTTGTAATGCCACGTATGCAAGTGCATTACATGTAAAAAAGATGCAGTCCTATCTTCAGTTCCTGTTCAAAAGATATATAATTAAAAAGAATCATAGATGTAACATTAATCATCTATTCTCATATAATGAATATTATTATTACTAATAAAGCACAAAAGGCCAAACATTACCTAATGACATTTCATGTGGTCGAATATCATCACTTTTGAACAGACAAACATGAACCAGGTGTTCGTCCAATGAAATAAGTGAATCGAACACAAGAATGTCAAATATTTTCACTCTACTATACCTCACGATTTGTTTCCATCCATTAATAAAATAACAATCATTGTGGGATTTTTCAATTTTAACTTCCCAGGTTTTATACAGAAAACACAATTGTATTGTGTCCCCGTCTTTCCATTTTCCATATAGTTCTGACATTTTTTTCGGAAGTAGCTGTATCAGTAAAATAATCAAAAAGTTAAACATTTATAACACAAAAAATATATAGGAAAATATTAATGTATCAACCAACCATTTTACTTATCCATGGGCCAATATCAGATGGGCGGATGGTATGGTCGTAAAAACTTAATTCCCTTCCAAGTACGCTAAAAAAATACGGCATCCTCGTCTTTTCATCCTCCAAATCATCCAAATCGAGAATGAACTCTTTTTCTTTTATATTATTAGGTATATTCACACAATTTTGTGAATCACAACCAGAATAATCTATTGCCAGACCAGATGAATTATATATCTCAATAAAGATATTTCCACCTCCAATATAATTTAACAATATCGTATACATTTGTCGGACATTATGGCTTTTCATAAAATTTTCAAATCCAAGTAATTTTTTATTATCACTATCAAAAAATCCTTCACAATTAATTCATCATCTGCAAATAAGAAAGATTTGTTGAGGAAGTTTGGCACAAAATTCCATGGCGAATGGTTTTGGTACTCTCTGTAATCAATATATACGCAAATGATCAATTTCACATTTATATTAATTGCCAACGACTCTATATTGAGTATTGTATTACATACCAATGAACCAAAAGAGTTATGTTCACAAATTCCGACTAAGAAGCTTTTCCTCTTAGCTTTAAGGCCTTCTTCTGTGCTTGATAAGCGACCTTGCAAAATTTGATAATATTGAAATCATTACGTAATTTTCAAAAAATATGTCAGAACTAGGCTAACTAGGATAACTTTTTATTCATCCAAACATCAATTTGGAGTATAATGTAGAGGTTAAATATCACAAGTAATGTACTCCCTCCGTCCCACCGGATTCTTTACATACTTTTGTCTCATACTTGGCACGTACTTTAAGGCTACTATAAAATATAGTTCTATAATTTTTTTTAGAATTTTCTTTTTCCGTATAAAAGTTTAAACATTATATTTTTATTTAAAAGAAAAAAATATTTAATATTATTTAGGAAACCATGTTTTACGAGAGCCTTAAAATGCGTGCCGATCCCCCGTCCCCCAATGTAAACAAACCACCGGGACGGAGGGAGTATAAATTATAAATAATAAAATAATTTGACATTACTTAGCAAAAGATTGTTATGTAAATCATATTAAATTACAAATAATAATACACAACACATTATACTATAACTCTCCAAAAGTGGTGATGTAGAATATATGTGTTTTTGTACTTTCAAACTAAGTACAAACTAACCTTCATCATTTTTGCACGAGAGAGATGGTACAGTGCTAAACTGTGACTTGCAACAAGAGCTGATACGATGATATTTTATATTAATAGAACTTATAATCTAAGATCATTTTACAATGCATCTTGGTTTTTGTAGGATTTTTTACATTGTATCCTTCGAATTTATGCAGCTTACTTAATTGTTGCAATGATTTTCAATCTAATTAAATGAATATCTTTATAAAGATTTGACCAAGATCAATATATATAGGTTTTTTTAACATATTGGACAGTTTTAGGTAAAATAAGACAACTAATATATTTATGAACAATACATTTTTCATATATTTAGCTTACATCTTTATATGATTTTGTAGAATCACTGGAAAAGCTTCATGAAGATTTTTAATGAATCAATCGATATCTTTTCAAATTTTAAAAAAATAAGATCTAGAATAACGAAATTTGTAATTTACATGCTTCCTTGAAAACATGTGTTTGTTTCCAAAGTTAAATTAAAAAAAAATTAAAACTGATAAACTGATTTTACGGATACGCTTTTATTTTTAAAATATTTTTACTCGGATTCTCAATAATCATTTGTATAATTTATCAGCAATATAAAATACAAACTAACTAAAGGAAAGTTTAAAATTACCTAAGTATCGCTTATCAACTTTTCCTTCCTTTTGTATCCATATATATCAATCATAAATCATTATAATTTCATATTTTCATGTCAATCAATTAATGTAGTGAAAAATAATTAAAGATTATGAATCAAGTTTTTGACCAAGCATTAGAAACTCCTGTAGTTGTGGTACAAGGTCATCGTTAAATGACATAATGTTAATATTATTACTTTTAGGTTCATATTTTTTACATAATAATTTATAACTTATTAACAATTATTGAACTTTTATATTTTTAAAAGCCTCAATAGCAATAACCAATTTTCCTGCATCAAGATATATCTTAATCTTGATTTGGAGGTGGTAATAATAATGAGAGAAATGTGTTTTTATTATAAGTTATGTTATATTAATATTAAATATTAAATATATTAACTTAATTTATTTATTTTTACTTTTAAATTACAATTATATTATTTATACATTTTTTTTGTTAATATCTTATCATGTTTTTTGTTTCAGTCTTGAATTTAAAGGATTTGATGGACCGCTTTTTGCCGAGTGAAATTATTAGTCATCATCAAAGATCTTAAGGATTTAAAATTGCCAATATATTCGATAAAATATTAAGACCGTAGTATTTTTAAAATGCCTAGTGGTATTGGATATTGGATCTTTTAACCGGTTCATTGAATATTTGTGGTGGGAATTCATAAAGCATTATAAATTTTATTTATATTTATTAGCAATTTATTGATTTTATGTCTTTCAATTATTATACAGTAATGCATGCACAATTTATTTTAGTGATGTAATTTCACTAACATAATTAATTTAAAAATATTTTTAACAAATTTAAAATTTACTCCATGTACATTTTTATAATCTTTAAATAATTAAATATAATTATGTGTTTCAACATACTAATTCAAGTATTAGACACCTATGTTAATCTTTGCATTTTTTTAACAATACAAAAGTATGATGAATTTTGTGATATTGCACTAATTTTTTTTTAAAATAAATTTTGTATATTGCAAAAAATTCCCGTGTGCGAAGCACGGGCTATATTACTAGTTACCTGCAAGTTATCTATGTAAGTTACATAGATAACTTGCAGGTAACTAGTAATATAGCCATTTCATTTCATCATACTAGTAAGATGTGTGTGTCTACGTATGTATAGGTGTTTGCAGAGATATATACCTGATAAGATCAGAGGTTAGAAACAGTCAGGAAATTACTCAAAGATTAAACGAAAATAGTCAGGAGAATCTTCGAACTTTATAAATACACCCAAGTTTAGAGCCGCGCTTAATCTTCGATTGACGATTCTAGGTTAGAACTCAGAAGCTTCTTTTTTTAAAATATGGATATCACGCATTTGATCCATATTTGGGTCCAAATTTAGGATAAAAATGTGATTTTAAAACCAACCAAATCCAAATAAAAAATATGACTTTTTGTTGGGCCAGATTTTAAAAACTGGTTTGGTTTGGTTTAATGTAGATTTAAAGTTGTAATGGAAGAAGAACAAAGTTCGACCTCTAGTAGACCTACAAAAAGATTTAAGAAATCTACATCAATAATTTGGGAATTATTTGATAAGTTTGTGGAGAATGGAATACAAAAGTCTAGGTGTAAAAAATGTGATCAAGTTTATATAAGTGAACATGGTACCTCAAATATGAGAAAGCATATGATGTTAAAATATGGAGACGTTTGTGGTGATGAACTTGAAATTATTCCATTCGAGTAAAGTGTTTACCGTAATCTAATGGGAAAATCAATAGTACAACATAACTTGCCCTTTAATTTTGTTGAATATGATGGAATTCGGGAAATGCATAAGTACTTAAATCACAAAGTACAAGACATTTCAAGAAACACTATAAAAGCTGATATCTTGGATATATATAGGATAGAAAAGAGAAAAATGAAACAAGAGTTAGAGAATTTATCTGGGAGAATATGTCTTACATCTGATTTGTGGTCTTCATCAACCATGGATGGGTACTTATCTCTTACCGCACATTATGTGGATGAAAATTGGATTTTGCAGTCAAGGATCTTAAATTTAAGATTTATGCCTCCACCACATACAGGACAATTATTGGCAGAAAAATTTATTTGCTTGCTTAAAGAGTGGGGAATTGAGAGAAAGGTGTTTTCATTAACTCTTGACAATGCTTCTGCAAATAATTCTTTTGTAGAGATTTTGAAAAGTCATTTGAATATGAATGGTGTCTTGCTTTGTGATGGAGATTATTTTCACGTGCGTTGTGGAGCACACATCTTGAATTTGATTGTTCAAAGTGGCCTTAAAGTAGTAGATGATTGTGTACGTAAAGTTAGAGAAATGGTAAAATATGTTAGAGGAGCAAAGGCAAGGATGATAAAATTGGCAGAGTTTGTTAGTCAACTTTCAATTAATTGCAAAAAGAAGCTTTCTCAAGATGTTCCAACAAGATGGAACTCTACTTATGTCATGCTTGAGAGTGCATTGCAATACAAGATTGCTTTATCTCAGTATGAATTAGTAGACAAAAATGTGGGTTATTTAACAGATGAAGAATGGGCCAAAGTTCATAAAATTTGTCAATTTTTAAAGCCTTTCTATGATATCACGGTTTTGTTCTCGGGAAGTCAATATCCAACTTCTAATCTTTATTTTCATGGAGTGTATAAGATACAATCACTTATTAGCACGGAAATGCAAGATGAGAGTAGTATTTTATATGAAACAGCGTTTGAAATGAATGAAAAGTTTAGGAAGTATTGGGAGAATTATAGCTTGATTTTGTCATTTGCTGTAATATTAGATCCTCGCTATAAGTTAAAGTTTGTGGAGTATGTATTTCGAAAGATCTATCCCACAAATTATTCTGAAAAAGTTAGACATATCTATGAGAAGATGGAAGAGCTTTACTTGGATTATTATCGAATATCAAGTATATCTTCTACAACTATCACTTCTTGTTCAAGAGTCATTAACGAAGATCATGATGAAGCAATGGATGATATAGATGTAAGAACTTTCCTTTGATCTTAGTGTACATTTTATACACTTTTATATGCGCTTTTATTATTGTTCTAACATTTTTTAAATTTTGTAGGAGTTCGAATCAATTTTTTGTCAAAATGACTCACAAAATGAAACTAAATCGCAACTTGATTTATACTTGGAAGAAAGTAAGTTGGATGCTTGAGTGAAAATAGATGTACTTTCTTTTTGGAGATCAAATAAGAGCAAATACCCCATTTTATCCATTATGGCACGAGATATTTTAAGCATGCCGATAACTACCGTTGCTTCCGAGTCTTCTTTTAGTATCGGAAGTCAAATTATTAGCAAGTATCGTGGTTCTATCACACCGGATAATGCAGAGGCTTTGTTATGCACCCGTGGTTGGTTGTATGGGTCTAAAGGTAAAGTTAATTATTTCATAAATCTTTTAAAATTCTCTGAAATCATTAATTATTTATAATATAAATATTATAGCTTTTGAAGATGAAGAAAGTGGTACAGAAGATTCCATTGGCGATGTTGAGAAGCTTGTCCTTACTATGCAGACTCCGGAAACTTGATGTTCTACTGCCTGGATCAAAATTCTTTGGTAATGTTGTTGTCTGGATGCCTGTCCTGACTTGTATTTGATATAAGTTGATTAATAAAATTTAAGATACCTTCAAATCGGATCATTGACGCTGTTGTCATTTATCCGCTGTTGTCATTGTCTAAAACATATATGACGGTAGTGGGGTTGTAATTTGCGTTGGTTTTAACAATTCCCACATTTTTCACTTGCTAAAGTTGTTGATCTACTCTGAGTTGGTTTAATAATTTGGGATCCTGTCTGTTAAAGACTTTCTCTGTGTTTGATTTCTATACTAGCTGAATAGTTAAAAGCTTAGAATGTTGCTTTGAATTCTGATCACTGGACAATCCGGTGCTATTTGGATTTTTTTTCTAATTTATATTTTGTCATTTCATATTAGTTACATTAGCTTTCTATTCTGATTAGTAGTGAAGAAAATAAGTATCTAATTTCCCCTTCTGTAGAAGTCTAGGTATCCATTTTCCTTTCTGTAGAGATGAGAGAATTATAGTAGTGAATTGTTTAGTAGTGAATTGTTTAAGAACTGCATATAGTAGCTAAGTGATATGATTTGACCTGTAAGCAAATAATAAAGGCTTTGTTAATATTTCGACCTGTCTGGTTTGCTTTAAAAAAGAGCAAGTTGAATGGAGGAGTTCTTTTATCTATTAAAATTGTGAGGCTTTTGATTATAGCATTAAGAAAATGGTTGAGGGTAAATAAATCTGGCACTCTTTCATAGTATGAAATTCATACTCACTGCCTAACTGATAGTGTCTTTGAGTGCAGGCTAATCACTTGGGACATGACAATTGCTGTGAAGACTTTGGTTTTATGTAACCTTCAATATGTTGTGCTGTTTTACCTTTTCTACCCCCAACCCTCTTCAAAAGAATAGCGGCTTTCGTTTTATCTTTCATTTTTCTTTTTTCCAATAATCAGATAGTATTTTTTAGATCAATAATAATGTAGATGTTGTGTTCTATTGAATGTGGGCTACACTAGTTCTGTTTTGGGTATATATAAGCAACAGGGTTAGCTATAATATTGAATGTGTTTCTTGTCTTTACTATTGTATGCTTACCACTTGTATTTTATGTACATGATGAACCTGTGGAATTAAATCAGAAAGATGGTCGAGAAATTAATGAAGCATGAGGATTTTGAAGGGTTCTAAAGCTGAATCTGGAGTTGAAGCCTTTCTACAGGAGATTTGTAAACAGGATGCAGTGGCTTTGCTGTTATATTTTTAGTGCCTGACATTGTATACCGCTCAAGTGAAAACTGCTTTTGCTTTTGAATTATACCATGATATCATTAAGCATAATTATATGTTGCAACTAATTATATGCTTCAAACTTTAAGCATAATTTATTTACCACTGAGGGCATTTAATTTACTATGTGCATGTTCTTTTCATTGAACCTTAAGCTTCCATTTTTCATTCAGTTGTAATTTATGATAGTATCATAACTTAGAATAGCTTTAATTAGGAAGGAAGCATGTTAACATTATATTCTTTTGATTTTTGTCTTCATAGATTGGGAAGGGAACATATAGTAATATGTACAAAGTTCAGGACATAACACAGGAAAAATTATTGCCCTGAAAAATGTGAAATTTGACACTAATTATGTCAAGAAGCTCCAGAGCCCACTAATGCAAATAATTTCACTTAATTATTATCTATTTTACATAGTTCTATGTATATTTTTAAAAAAATTGACAAAAATATGGATATCCATATTTTGATCCATAACCATATAAAACCAAACTAAATTAGAACCATATTTCATACAATATGATTTATATATGGTTTTGGTTCATAAACCAATCCAAGTCTATATTAATATACAAAAACCAGTCCAAAACCATATTTTGTCGGGTCTATATGTAACTCCAAACTTTATAAAACAAACAAGTCCTTCGTAATTTAAGCAATGTATATATTAATTTTTTTTATAAACGTCAACTATAATCTCTTTTTACAAATCAGAAAATAATAGCATAGATTTAAAAATTTAAATATTGCACATAAAATGATCTGAGCTGGCCTTCTGGTTACCAAATTTGGGTAATAACACTCGTGGAAAGACAATAAATCATGTATCGGAGTTTTTTTTATATTTTGTGTTGGCTTTTTCACCAAGAAATAATCACATCTCGTAGTTTCCCACAAAAAATTAGAGTTATCTCCAAAATGCATCCCCGTGATTTGGCCAAAATATATTTTTTACCTATAATTTATATAACTGCATCCTGTTATTATTTTCGGCGCGACAAATTACACATTTTTCGTTAATTTTATTAAAATTTTCAGGAGTATTTTAGGAAATGAAAATATTAAATTATTTTCAGATCTTTATTTAAGGTTTTTAACCCTCTAAACGATACATTTTGAAAAAAATTAAAGGACGGAAGTTGTAGAGAATAAAAAGATCTTCTCGAAATAAAAAGGTTTAAAATTGAAATATTTTTTTATAATTGTTTTTAATAAATTCATTAAGTATAGATTTTATTTAATTTTGGCTTCGTAAATTTTTTGATAATTTTAAGTGTTATTGTTTTGAAAAGAGTTTTTCGTTCTCTACAATTTTCGTTCTTTAAATTTTTTCGAAAAGTATCATTTAGTGGGTCAAAAAGTTTAAATAATTGATCTAATTATAATTAAATATTTTAATTTCCTAAAATACCCCTGAGAATTTTAACAAATTTAACGAAAATGGTGCAATTTGTCGCGCCGAAAATAGTAAGGGGATGCAAAGTGCTATTATATAAAATACAGATAAAAAATGTATTTTGGCCAAATCACGGGGATGCATTTTGCAAATAAGTCAAAAAATTATCATATCTTATAGGGCACAATAACAGTACGGTTATCTCCTTTACGAGCCTGAATCATGAGCTTGAGGCACATGAGCAGGACCATTTTAAGAGCCTTTCAAGGGCCAAGAGAACAAAACCCTAGGGGCTTAATTAAGCACTCTCATGGAAAAAGCATACTCGATTCGGAAAAGGCAGCAAGTGTTGGAAGGGCTACCTCGGGCATTATAGAACCGGTGAAGCAGGTCTGCATTAATGCGAAAGGCAGGATCAAGGAAGCTAACAAGGCCGAGACTCTTATGCAAATCATATGTTGGGGACCTCACTAAGTTAGTTATGGTGCGAGTCACTTCACTTCCTTTCGTATTTCTGGATTCTTATGCACAATATCTTATTTTTCTCTATCTTGATAGTTGAATAAAGTGGAATATATATTTAAGTTTTTCTAGTGAAGCTTATATGAATAATTCTTAATGAAGTTGGTCGTGTTTCTCACGTGTTAGTCCATATTAACACAATTTTAAGAGAAAAGATGTCTAGCATTTTCTAAAAATTGATGCACTTTGGCATTCGTATGTTACATATCAAATGCATAGAAAAATTGTTTTTACTGAAACCATTTAAGCTAATTATTGAAGAGGCACCACAGGTGTGCTTTAACAGAATCTGAGATTTCCAGGTGTGTACTCAATGGTTTTGCACTATATTTATCATATTTTTAGAGTGTGTTTGGTCCCGTGTATGGTATTGTTACTTGTTACTTCTTATGGTTATGTCGAGAACATCATTTCAAGTTACAACTACTTACGGAATATAAATGTTGGACAAGGTTTTAAGTTTTAAACTACCAATGAAGGCCACCACCTGATTCTGATTCTGGTTGCCTGCCACATGTAGTGAAATCTGGGAAGCAGGGATACTTGGGTTGCCCAATGTCTCCTCGTTTTCTCTACTCACCCTCAAATTGAATACTCAGATATTTGGTCCTCTTGGGTACACTATTTGTGGTTACTCAGACATTCACAACCCAGGCTATAATTCATAAATATATAAAAAGATCTAATGCTATCTTCACTTCTACAAAAATAGAAGTTTTGAGTCCAGACACAAATTCTTTTGTTTTAGATGCTTATTTTTGCACTTAATTCAATACGCCTAAGTTTTGTTAAAATGATTTCTATCAATTATATAACATCTTATTTATATTTTAAATATTATAATACATTCTGTATCCCCTGCATCCGAATTTCTCTTTTTTTACCAAGTGCATCCGATGTTCTATTTGTACATAATTGTCGAATCCATGTATCTCGGCACCACACACCCGTGTCCAGTGTCCTTGCTTCTTAGAGTGAAATGCTTTACATATAGTTGAAGTAACTGTGAACAAGATGCATTTTAAGTCATATAGTTGGATGATATTGATCTACTGATAACTTCTTTTGCTAACCGGAAAATTCATTAATTTAGTTCCTCAATTCAATGCAATTTGCAAAAAATCATCTCATCTGCCGAGGACCAACTCTAACAAGATGATGAGTTATCAATTATCCAATGCATTCATGATATAAATATAAGCCCTGTAAATACATGATGAATATGAAAGGAATTGTAAACTATCTGCTAGAAAACTAAAACAAAAAGGTGGAATGATCTGGGCTGGTTCTTCATGAGTTAGGCCCCCAACAGCTCAATTTCATCGCAGTATGAATTGATTACTATACCTGTTTGAGTTGCTAGTCATTTGTATCTTGAGTACTTTTACCAAATACTCTTAGCAGATACAAACCTGACAGTGTTTTCAGTTTTTAGAAGAAGAAATTTGGTTGTTACGATCATAGTTCTAGAGTCACATCTGGGCTTATTTTCTGTAGTATGTTGTGATAAAACTCTAGAGGATCATAGCCATCCAAATCATGTAAACAGAAGTTAAATGGCAAGTTGAATAATGGATAGAGTTATATTAGACGCCATGGATTATTAAGTTGGCTTAGTCATGGCTTCAGATTTATGGGCGAGGAATGCTTAAAGAATTTAAATCGCATACATTAATTTTATCTAAAATTATAGGGTTGTATATCCGTCACAAAAATGAGACTATATTGTTGTATATAATTTGAGGCTGATCAAATGACACATTAGATACGCACACTGTGCAATAAACTTTGTTCTGTGTTACGTTTCATCATTTTGATCCATCAATGCCGTGCTCTGTTTTCTTCTAACATTACAGGGGCTGATCTCGCAATTGCAACTTGGGAATTCAATCAGTAAGAATCAAGATTCGCTTACAAAATATTTAGTTAGAGATTTTTATGAGTCAATTTTCTATTCCTGCATTTCTGCATCCTTTTTCTGTCTGTATAAGAGGTTGTTTGATAGACTTTTAATAGATTTTTGGTAAACGTTGCAAATTCTGAGAGAACTTCAACTTGTATGATTAGCCATTAAGCACTAAGACATCCTTTTGACACGGCACAAGGTATAGTAACAGAATGAAGATGAGAAGTTTAACTAGCAGCAGATCAGAAAGCATAAAACCATGTGAAAGAACCGCGATTGCAGTCATAAACTATTATTAGATTACACGTTATAGAATTTATCAAAGCTGAATGGATAAGACCAACCCATACTCCATACATATGCGGTGGTCATCGAAGTTAGTTTTTTCCAACTCATGCAGCAATGGCGTTCTGTCTATTTTTTTTAAAAATATATGCCCTCAAATAGTCTTTTCAAGCATCTTTTACTTGAAATTTTTCAACAAACTTGAGATAAGTGCTTATCAGAAAAGGTTATACAGAACAAAACATGTAGTATGATAGTTACCCTGGGCTGGTTGAAGGATACACGACTCAAACTCTGACTATAATAACTACTTTAAATCGACTAATAACAATCGCGATCAACTCAGTTACCTAAACTAATCAGCCTAAATTTTATTTGTAAAATAACACTGCTATTATATTCTTGACCTCTATTTATATATGAAAGATTTAATAAAAATGTTTGTTTGGAAGGATATATCTTGAGAGAGCTCGAGCTAGAGCTCGAACTTCTGCATAAGAATCTTATCTTAATATGAATCCAATTACAACTTGCTATATAAGGGGGAAGAAGAATATAAGATCTTGTTAGGCTTCTTCCGCTAACTTATGGTTTTAGAGCAGTAAATTACAAACTTGACTCAATTATTGTATGGATGACTACGTCGTACATCATAATCTACATGAAAGGAAGCTCTTTCAAGAAAGAATCTTTCTGCACATTCAACAAAGTATGGGCCGCCAGCCATCCTAGAAGTGCACCCTAAAAATTTATTGGAAAAACGTTATTATTGAACAATCCTGTTACAGAGAGACGTAAACAATTTATTGAGAAAACGAAACTTTTGAACAAATTTACCACCTGACTTTTATGTAATGTCTCCGGAGTGCTGTCTGATTTAGAAAATAAATTTAGCCGTCCAGACAATCCAGCCCCTTGGTGAATACAGCTGAGAACACATTCATCTCATTTTTAGGTAAGATCACACCAACTTCGATGTCCATTTTTGAATCTTTGCACCTTGACAATGATAATGGCTCATTCACAAATTCGAACTTTAGAGGTTTACCACATCCAAAATCAATATTGTTGTAGTAGTCCAACTTTGGGGAGCCAGCAATCCCCATATGCCATTCCCCTCTCATTACACCTGCAAAGTCCTCCATCCATTTATCCGAACCGTGCAATGGACCTTTCTTGAGCTTCAAAGAAATTGCATTTCCCAATACTTCTGCAGCAGCAGCTAGGCCTTCATCTCCTACCATAACTCTGCCTGTTTGCACTCCTATACATGGCACTAAGCAATTCCCAAAGTAAGAAGCAGGCAAGGGCGGGTCTAATCGATCACGACAATCCATAACAAACCCGAAGTTCTGAGGCTCATCTAGATTGTGTGCCTCTTTATAAACAGTGGCTCGTGATTTTGCAAAACATGTCCATAGATAAGCACACATGGACGTGAAAGATGACACGTATGTCAAGTTTGGCCGTTTTGTTAATACCGTATTCTTAAGAGCTCGAATATTGGCTTCGGTTAAAACAAATGTTGCTCTAACCTTGGCGCTTGAAGAAGCTTGAATAATCTCCCTTTGCTGCAGGATCTGCTTCATCATCGGTCCTGCTACTTCCAAGATCATCGTACCTAGACCATAGGGGTCTTTGATAGAACTCCTGTCATAATTTGGTATCTGGAACTCCCCGGAAGATACCACATCATTAACATCAAGTTCTCCGTGACTAATATTAACTTGTTTAGCAATCGAAGCCCATGCGCGTACAAAGTTGTACATAGTGCTTCCATCCGCAACAACGTGGGAGTTTGTAATTCCAATACAGATGGCACTGTTTGGAAATACAGTTACTTGGATAGCAAACACAGGAGAAACAGAGCAGTTTTCGCCAGAGCTATTAGTACAAGTAGTTGATGGGAGCTGAACAACAAGACGTTCTAACATGTTGGCATCACGTACATGGTTTCCCAACAAATGATTAAGATCACCCGTGCACTCAGCAAATGTTACGGACACAGAGTCTCCGTCCACGAACTGAATCTCGTAATCAGCGTTGGAATTAGCATCAGAGGGTGTTAATAATTTTCCTGCCAACGGAGTGAAGTGTTTGAGCGCTAGAGACAACGAAGTTTTGAGATTCGGAACTGTGTGTTGGGTGAAGTGGTCAGTGGAGTATGGAAAATCGTAGAAGATGACACGGCCAAGGGGATGGAAAGTGAGCCACATTAAGTCGAAAAAACGGAGGGGCAGAGATGTCACCGGGACAGCATCAGGGGCTGGTGTGACTCCGCACTGCTCAAGAACGGTTACTGTGTTTGAAATACCTTGCATATTCTAACAAGGTGCTTGAAATGATGCATCTGCTTCCATACAATTATCGTTTTATATAATACTGACACGGTTCTCTTGTTTGTTGTCTACACATTACATTTTCGCTTCTTCATTTTCTCCTCTACACTACGGCTTGTGAAAACATATATTTGTTGATTTATTTTTTTATATTGTTTTACCTTCACCAGAATCTTAACACAAAATTAGTGATGAAACCAGATTTGAGACCGCGGAAAAAGTTATCTTGAATTTTTGGAGGCTGACCGGAACTTCAAATTATTTTTATTAGGTTTTGCTATGCTCAAAATTTCTTTTAGAAAATGTAATATTATGGATGAACTAGAACTGTGTCGAAGTTAGCAGCTTTTCATTCGGCCGGTGATAGATAATCACATGTTAAAAAATTAAGAGTAAATTACGGAGGGTGACAGTATTTTACATCAATTTTTAAAATAGTTATTAAATATTTAAATTTTCAAAACAGTGGCCTATTTTGTTCCGCCTTTCAAAAAAATGGTTGCCATCAAATCCCTTTAAGTATTCACCGTTAAATAATATATTTAAAACGTAAATTACAGAATGTTGGTTGTTCTTCGTACTTATTTTCAAAATAGTGGTTAAATTTTTATAAGTTGTTGAAATCCTTTTTCACCTTTTAAAAAAATGGTTTCGTCAAATTGCTATCCGGACTCACATCTTTATCGTCACAAAAAATATATGATATCGCTAAACAAATATGTACAAACACAACTTAAATAATCATCAGTTTTTTACTTCTTCTAATTTAATCAAGTGCCATACTTCTATGTTTTTTCAACCTTCTCAAACAAAAATATGAATAAAAAATTTAGCAAAAATACAGAGAAGAGTATCCATTCATTGAAAAAACTTATAACCAAACTGAGAATGATTTGTTAATCGACACCTAGTATTAGGATCAATCTAGAAAAACTTTTTAAAATTTTCCTATAATGAAAATTTAAAAAATGTCATTATTTAAAAAATTTACAAATATAGCCCCTATTTTAAAAATAAGTGTGAAATACGGGCACCAGTATACAATTTACACTTTAAATATATTAGTTAACGAAGAAGACTTAACGGAAGTTGACGACAACCATTTTTATGAAAAACGGAAAAAAAAGTTGGCCCACTATTTTAAAATTTTGAAAATTTGATTATTTTTCTAAAAATCGGTATAAAGTACAGTCAACATTATATAATTTACTCAAAAATTAATCTACAACAATAACTCGAATCACTAAAGTGCAAGGCGCCGTATCAAATTACGTTTATTTGTTGTATAACTGAATTTCAAGGTAGCTCGCTATTTAGGTATTGAGGCGGCAACTTGATTAGATTTAGAAGTAAGCAGTTACGTAATGACACTGGGGTTTGACTACTCAAAATATAAAAATCGTGTGAGCCGGTGGCGGACAGGGGCTGCTTTCATTTCCGCATTACAACTAGTTCAGCAGATATCATCTCCATACCGGAGTACCGAGTCGAACCCTGACAAATTCATTCAGTTCAAACTTAAATTAAAAAATTTGAGCTTGAGCTCGGGTACGACTGAATTTTTTATTTCAAATTCGAAAATTGGCTCGTCAAAAAATTGATAGGCTTGAGTTCGACTCAAAAACTCGAATTAATTTTACTAAATATTAAAAAAAACTTGAAATTATTTGATCGATTCAGCTCGAGTTTGATTCGATAAAAAATACGTAATATATAATATATAGAAAATATTAACTATTTATATAAAAATATATTTATAATAAAAAATATTAAAAATAATAGAGACTTGATAAGGCTCGCGAACCTTACAAGCTAAGTAATTTGAAACTCGAGCCCGATTCGGTTAAAAATTAGAAAAACTCAAGTTCGGCTCGATCACTTCCGAGCAAAATTCGATTTTTTACAAGTCCAGCTCAATTAACTAACGAACAATTTCGCTCGTTTACACCCATACTCTCCCGTACGCTCCGGTTTTTACTATTTATATTTCCCACCGTCACACTAAAATGTTCCAATATTTTTTTTAGAAAAATATCCAAAAATAACGGGGTCATGTTCCCTCGCAATCATGTGATAGGAAATTTCTAACCAACACAACATGTTTTAGCAGTTGGATTAACATTCTAACTGTCAAGATTAAAAAAAATTGTCGTTCCACATCTATTTTATGCCAAAAATTTAGATGTTTATTCAGGGATTTCGTGTTACAGTGTATTTACTTTTATTTACCCTTAATGGATTCCGCGGAAAATAATCGCGGATCATTTGAAGAATAGATTATACCCGATTTTGAACCCTTTTAGCAATTACGTTTAATTTATAAAAACAAACTCAAATTAGAGATTATATGCTAATTTGATGGGACTGTGCATGAACATCTATTCTTTATCCATTCTACTGCTATTTACAGAAAAAGGTTCGAGCTTTAACTTTATTGTGGTAATAATTAGGGTTTATTTGGGTTTAAATTGAGTTTATACGGTTAGGTTTTATCAGTCTTAGATTATACATACGCTGTTTGTGTGTAGTTGATCGTATATATGTATATTCTTGAATTATACATCCATTTTATGTGTGTAACTAATTGTTATGCATATATACGATTATATATAAGATTTTGTGTTAACTAATTATACGTATGTATAAATGCCGAATTTGTATAATTTTTACTTGAATTTGTATAAATTATAATGGTTAGTGCATCCTAAACATATACGTTTAATATTGTGTGTTGGATGTGTTGTTTACGAATTGTAACTGGCATACGTTTACCATTCTTCGATATGTTTTATTATACATATATATAATTAATTCTTCATAGTTTGTGTAATTGATTGTTGGATGGGCATACATTTTTTCGTGTAATTGTTCATAATTTGATAAGTTGTATGATTGGTGGGTTTTATGTCTTCATGGTTTATAAGGATGTGGTGAATTTGTATGGTTTGTATGTTATACATGATTTGATATGTACCGGAAGTATCTTATCATGAGTTGTTTAAGATTAGCTTATAAATTTGTTTGATTGTTAATTATTTCAGGATGAATGATATATTGTTGGGTCCTGTTAATCAGAGCGTTATCTATAATAACACGTATCACGTCAATTCATATGTTTGAGATAAAGTTAAGAGGGATCCTTTGGAGTGGATTTGTGGCAATCAGTCCATGCGTGTTCGGTTCTATCAGATGGTCGGAAGGATATATTACATTATATTGATTTTGGCGTGTTAGTCAATCCTGTTGTTGTGTTGCACAATGATGCTAGACTTGTCACGATACTAGTTGAGAGATGGCATCCTAAGACCAACATTTTTTTCATGAGACATCGGGAGATGACAGTGACACTGGAGGATGTTAGATATATCTTGGATTTACCTATTACTGGTCGGTCGATAGTTGGTGATGGTATTGATAGTAGCGTTGAATTTTCTGCTAGGAATTAGTTTGAACGCTGCCAACTGAACATGTGAAGTTGGCATTTACTAGAGAAGGTTTGAACACTTGGTTGTATGAGACGTATGTGAGAGCTGATCCGAGTCCTAATCCGAGGTGGATTGTTATTCATACACATGCGTATTTTTCCTTTGTCGTGGATTCTGTTCTTTTTCCTGCTACTAGTAGGAATGTTGTGCATCCGAGGTATATCAGACAACTGCACAGACTTATGAGAGTGCCTACATGGTCTTGAGGTTCTACAGTTCTTTCATTTATGTATCGGGGTTTGAAGCATGCTCCATTAAAGGGCACACAATTAATTTCTTGTTGTTTACGGTTACGTATGTTGTGGTCTTATGAAAGATTCTCGATTAAGAGACCTATTCCCGATCATACCAGGGATATTTATCCAGTTGCCGAGTATTGTACTAGGTCTGCCAAGGAGGAGGATGAGGAGGACGAGGTTGAAGTTGAGGTTG
Source organism: Apium graveolens (assembly GCF_009905375.1). Classification (NCBI taxonomy): domain Eukaryota; kingdom Viridiplantae; phylum Streptophyta; class Magnoliopsida; order Apiales; family Apiaceae; genus Apium; species Apium graveolens. The sequence continues at coordinate 12,551,311 of NC_133657.1, read as the reverse complement.
TGGTTCAGGATAATGGGAAGAAGGTGAATGAGGGGAAGTCGGGGAAAAAGGTGATGAGTAAGGGGAATAGGTTGGGAAGAAGAGTAATGGAAAGAGGAAAGATGAGGATATTCTAGATGATGTTATGGATGATGATGTTATGGATGATAATGTTATTGGAGAGTGGTTTGTTATGGGAGGGAAGAGAATGAGGGTAGGCATAATAGTAGATCGGCATCTCATCATAGCTTTCCACATTATAAAAGCAAGTTTGATGGAGTTGGTTCGTAGTATTGTGAGGTGGACGCCTTATGCCCACTTTCACAAGGTAGAGAAGGATTTAGATGAGGATCATAGTATATGTTTTGAGGATTGGGAGGCACGTTGTGCCGAACTTGCTAGGATTCCACTCCTTTGTTATGATTACGCTGAGTACCAGCATTGTAATAAGGTAATGAGACAGTTTGGACTGAGACAGGCTATCCCATAATCAACGGTACCTATGACGGATTATAGTAGGCCTAAATACATTTCAACCCATACGACTTGTGAGCTATATGGTTTACAGAGATAAGTTAGTGGAACAATTTTGTTTAGTACTCGGAGATTGTAGTGGCTCGCCATACTGACTCCATTGACAACACATAATACATGCGTTGATACTCAGACATATCATGGATGTGTGTGGGGAAACCACGGCCAATGCCACAGACAGAGTACTCCACTTGGGAGTTGTTTAACAACTTTCAAAAGTTTCATCATATAAGTTTATATGTTCATCTTGTATTCCCCTACACAGCCTTCTCTCTATGCATCAGGGTCGCATACTTTGAGGCCTGAAAAGAATGATGTCCAGCGACCTTTGGAACAAAAATAAGAGATAAATAAAAGGTCTTCATAGGTGAAGATGGAGACTATTATGAGAGATTGTAGATGGGGTCATGGTTTGCTTGTGGAGATCTAAGGGGGAATTACACATGATCTTATATCCGGACATATATTGATTTATCACTAACACGCCTTTGTGTGTTTTGAACCTTAATTGCAAAACATTTTTAAAGTATACACCTTAAGTAAATTCTTCGCAACTTGTAAATTAGAAATAGTTTGGTGCAAGTAAGGAATCATCACATTTTCATCTTTATTAACACCCTTGTCAATTTTATCACTACTCTCATGCATATTATCACCACTCTCATGTAAATTTTTATCCACATCAAAATGTTCACTAACAAAAAATTCATCATCATCATCATGAACAAGATCCACATACTCATTCTATCTCTAGAAAAGCATCTACCATTACCACTTTTACCATCATCATTTACTACATTATAAACATTAAACATTCTCCATTTTTTTTCAAAATTTTCTACCTACAAATCTTGCAAACAGCTTACACATTCTAATAAACATCATATACACAACAAATTAAGTTTACCCAATATAAAGACTGAAAAAGATGATTTTTTGAAAGAAAATCCCTAAATTAGCTCTACAAAATGCTTAATGAAGCACAAAAAAGATAAAATTATCGCCTAAAAAATACTGAAAGTGCAGTTACTGTAAAAACATACGCACACATCACTATATAAAGATATACGCACACATATGCACACGATTTCAGGTAATTAGCATTGATTATACAATAAATTCTGTGATTTTATGTGATTATGTTCAATTTTTTTTGAAATTTTGAAATTCATATTATTATAGGTCAAAATTGTGATAGTTATATTAATTACGTAATATTTGGAGTTCAAAATAGGGGAGAATTCGTTAAAAATTAAGGTTTATTTAAAATTTAGGTTATTGTATAATTTTCTGAATGATATTTTTAACCATCTGTGAGGTGATAAAATGTAATTTGTACTTACATGATGTTCACATCTATAACTCCTTTGTACATTGACTTGAGAGTAACTTACCCAAAGAGGGCCTTGAACAAATATGTCCTCCGTTTAGAATTCAGGTACGGATTAACTAACAGAAGTTTACATATTAAGAATCTGACCCTACTTGTGGTCTCTCAGTCTTTTGTTCATCTATTAATTAAAAAACAATATTTTAATGTTATCTTGAGACTCTAATATTTTACTTATGTGGCCAACAATATTTGAGCGTCAAATTATTGGTGTCACTACAATATTGCTAAAAACAACTAAGTTAAACTTTATTATTTTAAGTATCAGAAGAACATTAATGGAGAAGTAAATGCAAAATTGGTTGAAAATCTATCATTTCGTGAATATTATTAAATTTATATACGATGAAAATTAAATAAATATGTGTATTAAATATATTTATATAAGAGTTGAGGGGAAAAATACCCCTCTGATTTGATTTAGGTTTAAGATCAACTAAAATTGTGTGCTTGATAAGGGACCAAATACAACCTTGCTTACGTATTTATGGAGTAAAAAAGCCCATAGAAGTTAACAAACGGTAAATAATTAGTAATTGTTAATTATCAGAAATATATTCATTTGTTAGGATATACTGTATAATGATATTATATAATTGGATAGTTTTCTTATTACAATAGTTTCCTTATTACGATATTTTCCTTTATTATGTTTGGTTGTTGGCTATATAAACCCTTCTTCTATTGTGATTGAGAACAAGTCATATTATAATAAAATCTTACTTTTCCCTTTTCTCTCTCCTTTTTATACTTTATCATGGTATCAGAGCTAAGGTTCGATCCGGAATAGGTTAATGATGAGTTATATCGGATTGGGTTCCACATGTTGGGTTTAAAACAAGTGTTATGATTATTGTTTCTTCTTGTCTTCTTCATATTCAAATCAGTTATTTATTTTTCTTTTTCTTTGATGATTTGAGTTTTTTTTTATCGTAGGTAACCCACAGCCGCTACCCTTCGGATGCGCACTGGGTAAACCCTACGGGCTCACGCAATAGCCTGCAAACAAATCTTGATGATTTGAGTTTTAGTCATGACTATTAATTTTTTCTTCGATTTAATTGGATTTCTCACGGGTACTTGATTTTGGTCGAAGTTTTTTTTTCCTTGTTTTGATTGGGACTCTCATACAACTTTTCTGCTGGTTGTGGTTGGAACTCTCATATAATTTTTTTGTTAGTTTTGGCTGGGACTCTAATACACGCTCTCGATCTATCTTTGATGATATTGGCTCCTTGATAATATTATTTTTTCTTTCTTTCCATTTAATCTTCCTTTTCTCTTCTCGTGTTGATGATGTGGGTAGCCCTAGGAACATTTGTAGACATTTCCTCCTTTTATTTTATTTTTTATGGTGCTCTAGGCACATTGGCCCTTCGCGGGATTAGTGTAGGTTGTTTGGTGCTCTAGGCACATTGGTTTAGTATATTTTGTGCTCTAGGCACATGCCCTTTGAGGGACTAGTTTACTTTATTTGGTGCTCTAGGTACATTGGCCCTTCGCGGGGATTGGTTTAATTTATTTGGTGCTCTAGGAACATTGATTTGGTTTATCTGGTGCTCTAGGCACACTAGTCTTTCGCGGAATTTGATTAGATTTTGATACAGTTTGAATTGGGATACAATTTTTATTTGGTTGAGAATTGGATACAATTTGTTTGTATTGGGTTGATTATGGAGTTTGGTTTTGGATTTGGATTCAGTTTCACATGCAGTTTTGGTATTTTTTCGATGGTTGCAGATTTGTTGCTTTGGTGATTTGATTACTTTGTGTTCTTTTGGGTTGTTGCGTCTTTGGACAATTTCTCTTTTGTTGTTGCGTTCTCTTTTAAAGTTGCGTCTTTGGATTCGTTCGGAAGTTTTTGGTTTATTTGGATTTGTAACTCAAGTTTTGGATTTGTTTGGAGGTTTTTGAATCTGGTGTTGCATCTTTGGATTTGTTTGGTTACGTGGCTCCATCTTTTGGTTGGCAAACTCCCAATTCAACATCGTAAGTTTGAGGGGGGATGTTAACATATATAATGATATTATATAATTGGATAGTTTCATTGTTATAATAGTTTCCCTATTATGATATTTTTCTTATTATATTTGGTTGTTGGCTATATAAGCCCTTCTTCTATTGTAATTGAGAACAAGTCATATTATAGTAAAACCTTACTTTTCCCTCCTCTTTATACTTTATCGCTGTCGATGTATCAAATATTTGACCCGATTCGTTCCGCATCTAAATAAACGATTATGGATTCGCAAAAAAAAATCTTACCCATTAATGATCTGATCAAATAAGGGTCTGGTCCGATAATTAACAGATATGAATTTAGTATGATCCAATTTGCTAATGATCTGATCCGAATATATTATATCTAATTTACATTATATAATATTAATTTTAGTTATATAAAACATACATTATATTTATATAAATATTTTTTTTTGAATTTGTCAATGTGTATGTCATAATTTTAATTTTTTAATTTTAAAAAGTAACTATTTTTAACCTAAGTTATTTAAAAATAATAAGTTTTTTAACTAAAAATATAATATATTATCTCCACCTCCTTGTATCCACACACACACACATAAAGATATAGTATCTCTAAAATTTAAAAATCTGCATTATTATTTTTTATGTTTATATCTCATTTTACGTATATTATTTCATGTTCATATTTTTATTTACCACGTGATAGGGGATAAAAATAATCCTAATTGCGTAATATATAAGCACATTAATTAGACCTGATTTGGTCCAAAGATAAAACCCGGTTATTAAGGCCGAAAAATTAATATAGCATTAATTCGGCTTCAAGGGCCCACAAACCAAGGATTTATTATTAAATTCGTGGGTCATGAATCAACCCAAATTATGGTGGAGAAAATAAGTTCAAATCAGAATCAAACTCTCAAAAGAGTAGTCCTCAAGGCACATAATCCCATAAGGAAGCAAATCCCTGCATTCCAGGACTCCATAGTCCTATCTAAATATGAGACTTTCCCACTAAGTCTCCTAACCCTAATCTAATTTAAGGGATTCTATGCCTATATAAAGGGCCTCACCCCACATATCAGAACTATATTTTTTGACTTGATCCTTAGCATACAGCAAGGTACGTAGACATCTTGTATAGGGAAATTGTCACGAAACACGAGAGCAGTCAAATAGAGTGTTGAGCTCACGAAACCTAGCATTAAATACACCATAGCTTTTTACCCATAACCTTTGGCACCGTCTGTGGGAAGAAGACATCAACCATGGTAACCACACGAAGCAGAAACAACGCTTCTGAAGGAACATCGGCTGTGAATACCCAAATAATCTCATCCGCCATTAAGATTTCCCCTCACTTAACCTACTCTCAAGGGACAGCGAATCTTCTAGCTCCCCAATCTTAATCTCAACCACCCCCAGCTTTAGGGGCGAACCCTCAAAACTCGAATCTGAATGCTCCGTTGGGGATATAATCCACGAGTTTTGAAATGTAGACCATACTACACCACATGCCTATAAAATCCTATGGGATGCCATTATATTCTGAGGCTGGAGGGAGTATGCCACCCCTACCGCCTCAACCACAGTCGTGGAACGACCCTAATTATATTAGAGATTTGTGACCAAACAATACTGAACGAGATGCCTCTAGACCCTATACTACTGAGGAGAGTGGAGAGTCAACCTGTGAGGATGCTCATCACATGAGGAGACATAGGGATAAAGAGCTCGTTGAAGGAAGACACCTTGAGCCCGTGGGAGGCAGGCATCCCGAATATCTGGAAATTCAAGAAATGGCATCCCAGACTTTTGAAGAAAGGATACTTGCTCATGAAGCAGGAATCCTAGTGCTTAAGAGGGATATGGAGAATAGTCAGGCTAGAAAGCTACCAAGGGCCAACTAAGCTAGAGGAACTGCTCAAGTCTTCGACTTGGAGGGGACCCCCAGGAGGAAGTCGATGGATGCCCCTCGGGGAACCCGTTTGAGTTGCTCCCCCTCGGAGACCCAGACGATCCAACCCCGCTTCACGGAAGAGATCATGAACACCCATATCACAAGGAAGTTCAAGATGCCCACTATAAAGGCTTACGATGGGACTGGGGATCCAGCGAATTACGTCGGGACTTTTTCTAATGCACTGCTATTACAACCGTTGAATGATGCAATCAAATGTCGAGCTTTCCCTCAAACCTTATCAGGCATGGCCCAAAGGTGGTATAGCGGATGGCCCAGAGGATGCTGGCCATGACACCGATGAGTACCGGCAACTAGAAGACAAGATTGAGTTTTTTATTCGAAAAGGAAGGTTGAGTAAGTACACCGGAGATGGTGAGAGAGGATAAAGAAATAATAATGGAAGAATGAACTTTGACGACTGTAGGGGGGATCAATATGATGAGGGGAAAAGCCCCCAACCACGAGGACCAGTGATCAATATGATCTTAGAAGGACCAACTACAGCTGGCTCTTTTAAGAACTCAAGGAAAGCTTATGCACGATATGTCATGCACATAGTTTGAAAATCCCCAAAAAGAGCCAAGACCAGAGTAACAATGACATTTGATGACTCTGATTTGGAGGGTTTCAAGTTTCACCATGATGATCCTCTGGTCATAACATCTATCATAATAAACAACCCGGTAAAGAGAGTTCTTGTAGACAATGGGGCGTTAGTGGATATTTTACTCTATGGTACCTTTATAAGGATGGGATACAACGATTCTCAGTTAACACCGACTGATATGCCGATCTATGGGTTCGCTGGAGTTAAATATCCCATTGAAGGGATAATTAAACTACCTTTAACAATGGGCCCGAGGCAATCTATGCAAATGTTAAATTTTGTGGTGGTCAAGGATGGATCGATATATAATGCAATCATGGGAAAGACGGGTATACATGCCATCAAGGCAGTCCCCATCATCCTACCATACAGTGATCAAGTTTCCAATTAGGGACATAATAGAAGAAGAAATGGGAGACCAGAAGATGGCAAGAAGCTTTTATGTAGCCTCACTAAGAGTAGATGGAGCCGGGGCAGGTTCTACCCATTAAAGATATGGAAGTCCGTGAAGATGATGAGAAACGAGGAAAGCCGACAGAGGATTTGATCCCGGTTCCTTTGGTTCCCGAAGATCCTGAAAAGGTAACTTTCATTGGAGCGTCATTGGAGGAGCCTTTTAAAGGGAAGTTAATAAGGTTCTTGCAAGAAAATAGTAATGTACTTGCATGGTCGGCAGTTGATATGCCCGGTATTGACCCTGAGTTGATCACCTACAAGTTAAATCTGGATCTTAACCGGAAGACCGTAAAGAAAAAGGAAAGGAGCTTTGCCTCTGAAAGGCAGGAAACTACCAAGCAAGAAGTTGAGAAGCTCTTAGAGGCTGGGTTTTTTGAGGAGATATAGTTTGCGGAATGGTTGGAAAATCTCGTGATGGTGAAGAAGGCTAATGGAACATGGAGAATGTGTGTTGACTATAATAATTTGAATAATGCATGACCAAAGGATTGTTATCCTCTGCTAAGGATAGACACTTTGATAGATGCTATCGTGGGGCATGAAATGCTAAGTTTCATGAATGGATTCAGTGGTTATAATCAGATCAAGATGCATAAGAATAACATTCCAAAGGTATCATTCATCATTGACTTTGATGTTTTTTGTTATCTTGTTATGATATTTAGTCTCAAGAATGCAAGAGCCACCTACCAAAGATTGGTAAATAAATTTTTAAAGAATCTTATTGGAAAGACCATGGAAGTCTATGTAGATGACATGTTAGTCAAGAGCCTTGTGAAGGAGGATCATATATCCTATTTAAGGGAAGCTTTTGAAGTCCTGAAATGTCACAAAATGATGTTGAATCACGCCAAGTGTGCTTTTGATGTAGGATCCCGAAAGCTTTTAGGATTGGTCTCCAAGAAGGGAATTGAGGCCAACCACGATAAAATAAAATCCATCCTAGACGTGAAACCCCCACGCTCTATGAAGGATGTTCAGAAACTTACTGGAAGAGTTGCTGCTTTGGGGCGGTTTATTTCCAAATTCAGAGACAAGTGCCTGTCATTCTTCAAGGCTTTAAAGAAAGTAAAAGTTTTTTCCTGGACTGATAAAAGTCAAATGATGTTTAAAGAATTAAAGAAATACATGGTTCATGCCCCACTGTTGGCCAAGCCAGTCTTGGATGAAACCCTGTACTTATATTTGGCTGTTTTGAAAATACGTTGAGTGCCATGTTGGTAAAGGAGGAGCTTAAAGTCCAGAATCCCATATACTATGTCAGCACGATTCTACATGGGGCTGGGTTGAAATACTCCACTATAGAAAAGTTCGCTTGATTATAACCTAAGGAAGTTGCGTCCTTACTTTCAAGTTCATAAGATTGAGGTATTAACAAATCAGCCTTTGAGAAACATCATTCAAAGTCCTAAAGCCAGTGAAAGGCTATTCAAATGGGCCATTGAGCTCGGGGAATTTGATATTAAGTATAAGCCTTGAAACAATGATCAAAGCTCAGGATTTGGCTAACCTCATGGTTAATTATACCATCTCCAACCAAGAAGTCGGGGGTATGAAGATACATCCCAAGGCATGGATGGGGAGAAAAAGATTGAGAACAAGGAGTTCTGGATGCTATATTTTGATGAAGAATCAAAAGCAAATTCTAGTGGAGCTGGCTTGGTTTTACAAAAGTCCCGATGGATTTCTTATTGAATATGCTATGAAGTTAGACTTCCCTACCACGAACAACAAGGCAGAGTATGAAGCCCTGATAGTTGGACTGACCTAGCTGGAATACTAAGAGTCAAAAACTTGAAAGTTTGTGGAGACTTAAAACTTGTGGTGTTCCAAGTTAATGGAGAATTTGAGGGTAGAGATGAAACAATGGCCAAATAATTATGGCTTGTAAGAGCTGTAATGACTCAGTTTGATGAATGTCACATCGAGTACATCCCAGGGGAGGAAATTTTTAAGGCAGATGCAGTCCAAGTTTTCCTCTTCAGATATTGAGAATAGTTCTGGAACTGTCACTACGCTATAAGAGGGCTATTGTAATGCCTAAATAGTGTTACGATAGGCCCAAAAAGAGTTACATTAGGTCTATTATAACACCAAGGGGCGTTAAGTATACGAGCATTATAATAGATACCATAATGTAACACTTTACTGATGTATTGTAATAGAGAAGAAAATGTTAAAATAGGCAACTACTGTAACACTAAAAGGCCCAAATGTAACACAAAATGAGTGATACGTTAAGTTCGATCAAGATTGCAAACATGGACCCCACATGTGGGTCCCAAAGCTTATTGTAACAGTCTGTTTTATCTATTGTAACACCAATTTTTTATATTAAGCAACACTAGCATATGTAATGTAACACTATATGTAAACATATATTATACTAGAATAGTCAAATGTAACTGTTATTTTTAATTTTTTTCAAAAATATACTTTATTTAAAGAACAATCCAATTATCAATAATATATCAAATTTGCATACATGAGTCTCAATTTTCCGAACCAAACTATTAAATAATAGTCTCAATTCTCTAAACCATACCACTACATAAGAGTCTCATCTTTAACGCCAACAACTACAACATAACATCCAAGCTATCCTTGGATAGGAAAAACTACTCTTCGACTATCCTTGTATATGAAATTATACAAAATAACTAGGCAGAGAAGCACTTTTTTCCCTTCTACACTTTCCTGATCTGGATACAAAATAACCAGGAAGAGAGCTACTTGTTCTCCCTCATTCACCATTCCTTTCTCCTGTACACAAGTCACACCAAATTGCATAAGAATCAATACAAAATGCATTTTGGACTTAAACATGGGAAATGAGGATTTTTTGATAGATGCTAGCTACGCCAATTAAATTAAAATATACTAAAATAAAAAAAAAGTAAGAATCACACACAAAACTTATTTAATTTGGAAGAGGCTACCTACTTGGCAAGTCCTTCCTCCAATATGTATTGCTCCTCAACAGACCACTCTACATCCAAGCCTGCTTCATGCTTGAGGCCTGACACTAAATCAACAAGAAGAGAACTAGAAGTACACATGCAAAAAGTTCAAAAAAAAAATGCCAATGATGCACATATCTATAATTTATTCTAAAACCTATGATTAACATGAACTAAATCAATAAGACATGCATCAATCAAGCAATCATTTTGCAATATAAAAAAACTTTAACACTTATGGTACTGCTACCACTTACATGCTATATTACAATAACTGAAATATAAGTTAAATGATCTGATTGAATCCGCATCTGACTAAAAATGTTTATGATAATATAGAAAATATTTGGGTGACAATAAATTAACCTTTTTACCCTGATTTGATCTATATCCTAAGCCACTGTACATTAATCATCAATTATCAGTTTAACTATCTAAACACCTTCCATTAAATTTTGACAATGAAATAGATATTACAACTAACCTCGCTCAAACTTCCTGTTGTCAATGTCGACACCAATAATTCGTGAAGCACCAGCTGCTTTTGTAACACCCCCAAATCCGGGGTCGGGGATCCGGGTTGTCACGAGTTCCATTTCCCTTAATATCACCCAATCTTAATACACAATCAACTACTCTGTACTGTGACCCCACAATAAACACACACACCACAAGTTATAGTCTCAGAGATGAATATCCAAAAATAATCACAAGTCATTTTATTCCACAATTATATGTCAATACACCTTAAAAAGGTTTCTGAATAAATTTACATTTCTTTGCCATTATTACAATTCATAAATATACATAATCTGATACGTCAAAAGTTGAAAGCCTAGCCTATTGGTAATTTCTACCTCAGCTACAGCGGCCTCAACGCTTCCCGAAAGCTGCGGAACGTTTCCTATCCACTTGCGAATTGGGAGCTTGGTCCTGTTCATCTTGTCTATCTGATGTTGTGTGATGAAAGAAGAAAGTAAGGGTGAGCAGCAAGCCCACCAAAATAATATGTATAATGATTAACAATATATGAGCCTTCTCATAGTACTCATGAAAATCTTGGTCAAAAGAAATGAACCAAGTTTGATATCTTAATGCGATGAAGTCGCAAAATATTCAGTATATATATATATATACTTTTCAAAATATTGGAAGTCCTCTTCCATACATAATACACACAGAGTTCCAGTGTATAACTGTATAAAAATATCGTTGCAAGGTGATCTCATATATCTAACCTTGTCTCAACGTTTTTCTGAAAATCTTTGTCATGCATAAGATAATCACTTACTAGATATAAGTTTAAAAGATGAAGTTACAAGATACTCCAATATACTTATATTTTTTCCAAATACTACTTGAACTACCACCGTTCAAGTTATAATTAGTTTTAAAAGTTCATCACACTGATGAGACTACAAGATAAGACTTGAATAGATTCAATCTTTGAAATATTTTGAAGGAAATGAAGTTATGATATACTTCAATAAGTCCCGATATATATATACACCTATATATATACATACGTTTCCTGAAAACCTCTGTCAGGTAAAGTATCAACATAATTGCAATATCCAATAAATTTGGAAAGGAAAGAATTTTTGGCATAAACCTGATATCTTGCTGATCAGGCAAAGATACCAATAAGTAACCTTTTCTACTAGTAGATGGACGAATTCCCCACTGGTCATCACCCTGGTCGCAATAGGACCTTATGCTGGACTGCCACTCAGCCACTTATGCATTTGATGGACTCCCACTGAGCCACTTACACTATCATGGACGTCCGCTGAGCCCATGTTGCTTATGCCGACTCAAATAGATGGACTTACTTCCTGAACGTTGGGTAAGTAATCAATTCATTTACCAAAACCGCAACCTTGTTGTGAACATAAAATACACCACAGAGCCGGATCCCTCAGGTTTTGAGCGAGTATTTAAATCCCCTTAAAAAGGAAGATCTTAAATATAAAAATGAGTTTTGGGATCCGCTCTAACTTTTAAAAATCATTTTGAAGACTCGAAAATACTTTAAAGAGTGTTTGGAGTAATGCTGATTTAACAAAATAAATCAGTCCCAATATATTTAGAAAATGTCTGAATATTATTATTTAAATAATATTCTCATAAAGATAATCCTTATACAAATAATTGAAGTAGAAGTTGTAAGACTTATACTTGAAATGAGTATTAAATAACCAAAGATATACTTATATGAAAGTACTATCTTTATTTGAATAATCGAAAATAAGTTTGATTATCAAAACATTATTCTTTAATAAAATGAAGAATATTATTAAATAATAAGCGGAGTCATAATACCTCGAATGAATATTATAAATAATATTCATTAAATAAAATAACGGAGTCATACATCCTCAAATGAATATTCAATTAATAATCATTAATAATATAACTGAGTCATAAGCCCTCGAATGAATATTCGAAATAATATTCAATAATAAAATAAAGGAGTCATAAGTCCTCGGATGAATATTCGAAATAATATTCAATAATAAAATAAAGGAGTCACAAGTCCTCAGATGAATATTCAAAATAATATTCAATAATAAAATAAAGTTATTGAATAAACCTTATTCGATTAATAGTTTTGAAAACTATAACCATATATATATATATAATATATATATATATATATATAAAATCTACTCGGGATCCTCGACTCCCGGTTTTAGAAAATGTTTTCACCTTTGGGTCCCTATACTAAGGGTATATGTAAATTACTGCTATTCTCTAGCATAGGTATTATCAACTGAACCAACAGATATATTTGGCAAGAATACGAAACAGGCATGCATATATATATATATATACCATATTAGCATGCTTCAATATATCGCAACATTTGCTAATTAACCAACATGCATCTATCGCAAGATAATGCATATACATATATACATCACAACAACAGTATAACGGATAGAAAACTTGCCTGAGCGACTGGGGGTTACGAATGGCTCGGGACGAGTCTGGTAACCTATAAGCAACAAGTAAGTTGGAATTAAACCAAAGTCACTAGTAAATCTATACTCCAACCAACTCAGACTCTAACGCTCGTTTTGCGCTTAACGATTTACTTAAGTCACTCGAGTACCCTCGGCTCCATCATTTTTAATAAATTAACTATTACGAGTTTTAAGGCGATTCTTTCGCGAGTGGCTTACCAACTGCCTAACACACCTACCATAATTGTTTCATACATTAATTAACCCTTTTTGGTCTTTAACCTATGTTTCAAAGTAAGGCGAGGGGAAAAGTTTCGTTCGCGAAACGCCGTTACTTGAAACGGTCATTTCTCCTAAACCGTGCATCGGAATCGAACGAACTACATATCAAAACGAAGCTCGTAACATGAGCTATCTAAAAATGACAATGGTCAAAATCTAGCAGGGGGTTCTCGGGTCCTAATGTTATGAACAAAAGCAGTCTAAAGTAAATCGGACATTACGACGGCTATGTTTACGCGATTTCCCAAATTTAAACCAATTCAAAACAACCACAATTCAACCACAAATCATTCATACAACCAACATCCATCCATACCATACTACAACAGCCCCAACAATTCAATATTTCCAATTCATACTTATTTCTCAATTATGAACTAAGAGTTTACTTAAGTTCATTAACTAATAACCAAGATTTCCAACTCCAAAAATATCACAAAATCAACCAATCTCTAAACACACAATAATCATGCCTCTCACCAACTAAACTACTCATAACAAGCTCTAAACATGATTACACACCCATTACACTAACCCATCATCTAAACATTAGGAAATCTAAACAACAAAACTTAAAACTAAGACCATGAAGAGTTATACCTTCCTTGAAGCTTTTAATCCATGAAAGGTCCTTAGAATGCCCATGGAAGCCTTAATCTAACCTCCTACAAGCTTGTTCTTTCAAAGAAATCAAGAACACAAAAATTAATTTCAAGAAAGTACTATTCACAATCTTCTTGAATGATTTATAGGAAATGCTAGGAAAGGATTTTGAAGCTAAGATTTCTAGGAAGTATGTAACTTAACTAGGAGAAGCTAGGATAATTACCTTGTAAAATAGCAAGTGGAGGAGCTTGGACTTCCCAATTCTTAAGAAAGAAGCCGAGAGCTTCATGAAGAAATGGAGGGTTTGGTGTTTTGTGATTTGTTTTGCTTGGTTGCTAGGTTTTTTTTTGTTTTGTTTTAGGTCAATTACCCATTTACCCTTGATTTTGTGTGGTTAATATTCCACCACATTTCCTTCCCTCTTATGTCATGCTTGCATCACTTTGTGATGTCACCACCCCTCCTTTGTCCTCTTTCTATTGGTTGGATGACACCATCCTCTCTTATCCTTTTGATTAACTTCCTAATTGTTTGCCTAATGACCGCTGATCTGTTATACGGTTCGCTTAACTTTCGTTTTCGTTTATCGTTTGAGGGATCATACCCAGGATCTTATTACTTAGGTTCCCTTAACCTTTCTCAATATATCATATTCCTTTTATGATCCTCTCTTATAATCCTTTAGTTTAAATCCTTTTTATCCTGTTACCTTATACTCAATTCTTTCCGTATCTAGTGGATTTCCGGGAAAAATCGAAGTGTTCGGAATTGGATTCTGACGATCTTTACATATACTTATATACCACATAGAGTACTAATAATATCCCAGAAGATCAATAACAGAACCCCTACATAGCGTGGCATGAAAAGTTTTCTCATTCAGCAAAAATACTATTCATAAGGGTTTCAAAAATTTTCCAAAAATTGGGGTTATTACAATCTCCCCTCCTTAAAAGGATTCCGTCCCGGAATCAGATAGAAAATGAAAAGGGATACTCTCTTAGCATTGCACTTTCTAACTCTCGAGTAAATTTTCCCACATTGTGGTCCTACCACCAAACTCTGCCTAGTTTAATAACCCTTCTCCTAAGCACTTGTCCCTCTTCGATCTATAACCCTTCCTCGTTGCTCTATATAGGTTACGTCGGGTTGCTTTTCTATGCGCTCATATGCCCCTATTTATCTGGCATCCGAATTACACTTCCTTAACATTGACACATGGAACACATTATGACTTGCTACATGTTCTGGGGGTAGGGCTAGCTCATATGCTAACTTCTCAATACTTTTTAATATATCCAAGGGTCCGACAAATTGTGGACTTAGCTTTCCTTTCTTTCCGAATCTCAATAACCCCTTCCAAGGGCATACCTATGACAACACTAGGTCCCCTACTTCCCATTCCTTGTCCTTTCGTGCCAAATCAACATACTTCTTATGTCCATCTTGGGCTACTATCAGCCGTCCTCTGATTAGATCTATTATATCCTTGGTCCTTTGGACTACTGCGGGTCCGAGCATCTTGCGCTCTACAACTTCATCCTAACATAAGGGAGATCGACATTGTCTTCCCTCAAGGATCTCATAAGGCGATACCTCGATACTGACATACGATCGATTATCGTGATATAACTTAATCCGCGTTAAGTGATCATTCCAAATTCTTTCAAGTCTATTGCACAGACTCTCATTATAGCTTTTAGCATTAGAGCTTTTGCTTCTTAATACCCATTCTTTTCCAGTTCGTAATCGCTACTACCTTCCGTTCCTAATATTATACTGGTTATACTTTTGCTCGTTAGCGTTCTATAACCTTTTAATAACCACGTCAACCTTAGTATCACGAATGTGTTTCCATTCCGAATACTACCACAACTTTATTACTCCTTTTTCAGCTGTTTCTATTTCCCAAAGTTTGATCAATCATATAGAAGTAAAGGAATTTATTGAGAGATCACTATGATCATGAACACTTGTTCTATTGCATAGTTAGTACAAAAGGTGGCCAGCCTTTAGTACTTGACAAGCAATTAAACAATATATGGTATCCTACTAGGCTTCTATCACACAGATAGATAGTCATTCGGCAATACCTCCCCTTCTGGAAGGGTTGTTCTTCTCAGCTTACATGAAATGAAAAGAAGAGAAAAGAACGAACTGAAGAGAATTGTATATTCGTAAAAAATTTTATTGCCATAAAATATCTGGCTTGGAATCTACCTCTGAACTATAGAGGTTTGTCATAGGAGAACAAAACATATATGTATTTATATCAACATCAAGTATTATAGCATCGTATCTCACATGCCTAAATATTTTTGCTATTCCGTCCATCATTCTATGGACCCATGCTCTTTCTTGAGCTTATACACAATCACCTTTGAAACTCCCTCGATATCGAAAATCGAATCTGGGATCTCATTCTAGACATCATCGTTACTAGAATTCTATGCTTGCACCGCAACCTTCCTCGTATAATGATACGACTCTCTATTGATAAGAAAGAATAAAAATTCAATAGGTAGATAGTCTACTTAATTAGTCTATCAATGATAACTTATACCCTACCACGACCTGATTAGTGGTACTCAATCTCAACATCCATTCCAATACAACTCTCACGGTTGTAATCAGCTCATTACTCGCAGAATCATTGCTACATTACTATGGCCCACCACTGACCTACTGTCGTCATTCACGTTCCATGAAATCTTAATATCTAACCATACGGAGTCCATACATGTCGTATCAAATCCTTCTAAGGAGGTAACATAATCACCATTCATGATTCATGAAGAACACTCCTGATCCTGACATATATACATGACATGAAGCAGATAAAAGTGCAGAAGAGTTTCAGTCAAAGCAACGATAGCAGGTTAATACCATTCTTAATCATTTGCCTTCAATATAAGACTTAACTCAAAGGTTCGTTTAGTCCTTTTTGAAATATGGTCCTAGATTATTCTCAAGATAGGACCTTCTAAGATAGATAGCCCGCTAACGGCGATTACACGAATTAAACCTTTACCCAACTACTATTACGGTTGAGTATTGCACAGTCATCAGAAGGAATATCAATCTTCCAAACCATAATACAACCTTCACAGCTTTAACCATCATCACTGTATTCTTTTGGCACAAGCGCCTATAATTATCCTCTTACCTTTAAAGTGTCGGCCACCTCTTTGGCCTTTCCTGATAGTAAAATTCTCTTACAGTCAATGTCATTTTAACCACCTCCAAATAAATTTTCTACCTTATTTCAATCACTGCTTATGTAAAAATGCTTTTCTTTAATATCTGATGAGTAAATAAAAAAAAATCACCATTTTTCCATAAGTTATTGCCTCAATCTTTAGAGGTTAATCACTGTCACGACTGACTCTCAATCATACTTAGAACATCTTTTATCTTAGGTCCTAATTGCCCTGAACAATTTTGACCTTTACTGGTTCGATCCATACTTTCTCGTGGTTTAACACGTGCCTCACTTGGCATCAATATAATTACGTCATATTTCCTTTATCAACATTTCTATTCTTGAGAATTTTGAATATTACCTTTCTCCTTGTAAAACCTCTAGGGTTATCCTTGAATCGTTCCTCCTGTATTCCTTAGATACAGGGATATCAAAATACCATTTACTAATACCAGAATCATTGTCTATATACTTCTGAAAAATTTCTCCACTGATCCTTAAAGGTTATTATTACCTTAATCCTTTCCAAATCATACTGTAAAAACTCATACTGTCCCTATTAAGGGTGAAATGCCAACCTTTATGCATTCCCCTAGGATTCATTTTAAGTTACCGATGTTCTATCCTTAATTCCACCTTTAAAAGGTACCTGCATCCTTCCATGGATAAATCAAGTCATATATCCCTGATAAGGGTGTCTTATTCAATCATTCCCACCTCGATAGTATATGCCTAATTTCACAATAACATTTGTATTCAAAATGAGGTCAATCAATATAGCCTCCAAAAGATAACAACGGTTATCCGCTTGTCTTGCCTAATTTGGTAACGATAACAAGGATGTTCTGGAAGATATTGGTCGTGTTCAACGTGAACTTCTTCTTAATAATTCCTTATTTACTTTTGTTGTTTATCTCAACAGTCATCTCAATGTTGGGATATCTCTCATACCTGGCGTCTCCCTTTCTGGGTATCGAGCCACCGGTCTTACATTTCACATTCTTGAAGGTCACTTCCTTCATCCAATTTTCCTACCTTCTTACTTTCTTGTCTCCTTAGTCTATCCGCGTCTTATTATTTATCCTTCGAACTATCTCAAGGTTTCCTTGAATCCTCCCAACTTACTAGGGATAAAATATATGTATCTCTTATGCCTTCACCCAGCAATTTTAACTCATGGTGAATCACCCTCATCCTGACGATTACATACTTTTCTATTTCTATTGCTACGAGTCTTTAGGGTTTCCTCATACCCAATTCCTTTATCATTCCTCAAACTCTATTGCCTTTATATTCCTTTCCACTTCAGTTTCTTTTTATTTTCCTTTCTCTTATCGTTATTTCATGAACCAACACAACATAAGCATTGATTTCAAACATCCCGTCATTCTGGATTCGTGTCCTCAGAACGAATCTTGACAACTTTTACAACTTAGATTCATAATTTATCATACTCGTCTACCTTTGTTCTGACTCTAAAGCTTTTACACTATCTCCATAACCTTGGGAATTACTTTCCCAAAAACAATTTATTGAACTCAAATCAGTTTATTATAATCTCTTGCTCCGTGCCTTCCTTGGCCTTTCACCAGCGGGTGGTCTCTCTCTTGGGAGGGTAAGTGGCAAAAATAGTCTTTTGTGATTCGTCAATCATTCAGAATCTCAAATGATTCCTCTATTTCCTTTAGCCAGGCTCTTGCCTCAACTAGGTTAACCTGTTCCTTGGAACTCTGAGAGCTTAACGATTTAAAGGTCATGAAAGAATTTCCTGCCGCATTATTTCCTCAAGGTGGTGGTTGGGGATAATAGTCTAAGTTCTTTTTTTTAGACAGGTCCATGAATTTCCGTATAGGAGTACCGTCTCGGGTCTCCTTATCTCGCTCGACTTTTGTTTTCTTAGTCTAAATATTTCTTCCTACTCCCCATAATTGGGGTCATCTTTTAATTTAAAATCCTCATTTTTCACTTTATTATGTTATGGGTTCTTTCTATCTTGATGGCGACCTCCCTGACTATCACGTTCAGGGTTTGCTCTAAATCTTATTCCTCAAACTAGCTTTCATCTAAGATCTCATCTTTAAGCTCTTGAACATTTGGAACCCAAATTCTGTAGGAATACCTCATTATTCCCTTATCATCTTTCTCGATATTAATCTTTTATCTAATTGTTGGCTCTCTGCCTTCGTTCATCACTTTTTCTGGCATAATCTGTTCTTTTCCAATAATTTAAACTATATTGCAATCTCAAACAGCTTTTCGGTACCGGCTCCGGTTACCTTCATTTCTATTTCCATTTTCTCAAAATCTCTTATAAACTCTCCCAAAGACATTATTATCTTGAGTCTCTCCTTTTTACTAAGGGCATCAGCCACCACATTGGCTTCCCCAGAATGATAAAGAATCTCCCAATCATAATTCTTGATTAGCTCTAACCACCTCATTTGGCGCATGTTGAGCTCTTTCTGCGTGAAAATGCACTAGAGCACTTATGGCTTAGGTAAATCTCGCACTTCTCTCCATACAAGTAGTGTCTCCAATCTTTAGGGCAAAACTATTGCCATGAGCCCAAGCTCATGGGTGGGGATATCGAATTTTATATTCCCTTAATTATCTTGACGCGTACGCGATTACCTTGCTGTGCTGTATAAGAAGCACCCTAATTCCTTATGCGAAGCGTCACTACACTTCACAAAATCTCATTTTCCATCCGGCAACGCCAACATAGGGGTCGTCACCAATCTTTGCTTCAGTTCTTAAAAACTGTTCTCGCATTTCTCTGTCCATTCAAACTTCTCAGTCTTACGAGTAAGCCGCGTTAAAGGGGGCTACTATCTTTACAAACTTGAACGAACCTCCGGTAGTGATCGACCAATCCTACCTCTGGTAGTCGACCTAACCATGGTCATCAATTCATCAGTGGTCCTTTATTCATTCTTGTCAGGATCCTCCATGGGATCCTCCTCAGCAACTATCCCTTCTAGGACAACATCCTCAACCGCTACATCCTCAATATCAACATCATCCGGTCCTGCATTAGGACACTCTATCGGATCCACAATCCGATCTCCAATTAGTAATAAAACATCATCGCGCCATTGCTCCTCAACCTCAGGGTTCGGAGTCCCGCTACCATATAGATAACGAACTACGCCTCTATCGCTACATTTATAAGGGTTCCCATAAGGGTTTTAACTGTCGGTACTACGTTAGGTAGCCCGACTATGAACTTGGCAAGAGTTCTTATTATCTTAGTGAACTTATTATCTTAACGTCACATCATCTCTGAGGTTTATAACGCTTAGCTCTGATACCACTTCTGTAACACCCCCAAATCCGGGGTCGGGGATCCGGGTTGTCACGAGTTCCATTTCCCTTAATATCACCCAATCTTAATACACAATCAACTACTCTGTACTGTGACCCCACAATAAACACACACACCACAAGTTATAGTCTCAGAGATGAATATCCAAAAATAATCACAAGTCATTTTATTCCACAATTATATGTCAATACACCTTAAAAAGGTTTCTGAATAAATTTACATTTCTTTGCCATTATTACAATTCATAAATATACATAATCTGGTACGTCAAAAGTTGAAAGCCTAGCCTATTGGTAATTTCTACCTCAGCTACAGCGGCCTCAACGCTTCCCGAAAGCTGCGGAACGTTTCCTATCCACTTGCGAATTGGGAGCTTGGTCCTGTTCATCTTGTCTATCTGATGTTGTGTGATGAAAGAAGAAAGCAAGGGTGAGCAGCAAGCCCACCAAAATAATATGTATAATGATTAACAATATATGAGCCTTCTCATAGTACTCATGAAAATCTTGGTCAAAAGAAATGAACCAAGTTTGATATCTTAATGCGATGAAGTCGCAAAATATTCAGTATATATATATATACATATATACTTTTCAAAATATTGGAAGTCCTCTTCCATGCATAATACACACAGAGTTCCAGTGTATAACTGTATAAAAATATCGTTGCAAGGTGATCTCATATATCTAACCTTGTCTCAACGTTTTTCTGAAAATCTTTGTCATGCATAAGATAATCATTTACTAGATATAAGTTTAAAAGATGAAGTTACAAGATACTCCAATATACTTATATCTTTTCCAAATACTACTTGAACTACCACCGTTCAAGTTATAATTAGTTTCAAAAGTTCATCACACTGATGAGACTACAAGATAAGACTTGAATAGATTCAATCTTTGAAATATTTTGAAGGAAATGAAGTTATGATATACTTCAATAAGTCCCGATATATATATACACCTATATATACATACGTTTCCTGAAAACCTCTGTCAGGTAAAGTATGAACATAATTGCAATATCCAATAAATTTGGAAAGGAAAGAATTTTTGGCATAAACCTGATATCTTGCTGATCAGGCAAAGATACCAATAAGTAACCTTTTCTACTAGTAGATGGACGAATTCCCCACTGGTCATCACCCTGGTCGCAATAGGACCTTATGCTGGACTGCCACTCAGCCACTTATGCATTTGATGGACTCCCACTGAGCCACTTACACTATCATAGACGCCCGCTGAGCCCATGTTGCTTATGCCGACTCAAATAGATGGACTTACTTCCCGAACGTTGGGTAAGTAATCAATTCATTTACCAAAACTGCAACCTTGTTGCGAACATAAAATACACCACAGAGCCGGATCCCTCAGGTTTTGAGCGAGTATTTAAATCTCCTTAAAAAGGAAGATCTTAAATATAAAAATGAGTTTTGGGATCCGCTCTAACTTTTAAAAATCATTTTGAAGACTCGAAAATACTTTAAAGAGTGTTTGGAGTAATGCTGATTTAACAAAATAAATCAGTCCCAATATATTTAGAAAATGTCTGAATATTATTATTTAAATAATATTCTCATAAAGATAATCCTTATACAAATAATTGAAGTAGAAGTTGTAAGACTTATACTTGAAATGAGTATTAAATAACCAAAGATATACTTATATGAAAGTACTATCTTTATTTGAATAATCGAAAATAAGTTTGATTATCAAAACATTATTCTTTAATAAAATAAAGAATATTATTAAATAATAAGCGGAGTCATAATACCTCGAATGAATATTATAAATAATATTCATTAAATAAAATAACGGAGTCATACATCCTCAAATGAATATTCAATTAATAATCATTAATAATATAACTGAGTCATAAGCTCTCGAATGAATATTCAAGATAATATTCAATAATAAAATAAAGGAGTCATAAGTCCTCGGATGAATATTCGAAATAATATTCAATAATAAAATAAAGGAGTCATAAGTCCTCGGATGAATATTCGAAATAATATTCAATAATAAAATAAAGTTATCGAATAAACCTTATTCGATTAATAGTTTTGAAAACTATAACCATATATATATATAAATATAAATATATATATATAAAATCTACTCGGGATCCTCGACTCCCGGTTTTAGAAAATATTTTCACCTTTGGGTCCCTATACTAAGGGTATATGCAAATTACTGCTATTCTCTAGCATAGGTATTATCAACTGAACCAACAGATATATTTGGCAAGAATACGAAACAGGCATGCATATATATATATACCATATTAGCATGCTTCAATATATCACAACATTTGCTAATTAACCAACATGCATCTATTGCAAGATAATGCATATACATATATACATTACAACAACAGTATAACGGATAGAAAACTTGCCTGAGCGACTGGGGGTTACGAATGGCTCGGGACGAGTCTGGTAACCTATAAGCAACAAGTAAGTTGGAATTAAACCAAAGTCACTTGTAAATCTATACTCTAACCAACTCAGACTCTAACGCTCATTTTGCGCTTAACGATTTACTTAAGTCACTCGAGTACCCTCGGCTCCACCATTTTTAATAAATTAACCATTACGAGTTTTAAGGCGATTCTTTCGCGAGTGGCTTACCAGCTGCCTAACACACTTACCATAATTGTTTCATACATTAATTAACCCTTTTTGGTCTTTAACCTATGTTTCAAAGTAAGGTGAGGGGAAAAGTTTCGTTCGCGAAACGCCGTTACTTGAAACGGTCGTTTCTCCTAAACCGTGCATCGGAATCGAACGAACTACATATCAAAACGAAGCTCGTAACATGAGCTATCTAAACATGGCAACGGTCAAAATTTAGCAGGGGGTTCTCGGGTCCTAATGTTATGAACAAAAGCAGTCTAAAGTAAATCGGACATTACGACGGCTATGTTTACGCGATTTCCCAAATTTAAACCAATTCAAAACAACCACAATTCAACCACAAATCATTCATACAACCAACATCCATCCATACCATACTACAAAAGCCCCAACAATTCAATATTTCCAATTCATACTTATTTCTCAATTATGAACTAAGAGTTTACTTAAGTTCATTAACTAATAACCAAGATTTCCAACTCCAAAAATATCACAAAATCAACCAATCTCTAAACACACAATAATCATGCCTCTCACCAACTAAACTACTCATAACAAGCTCTAAACATGATTACACACCCATTACACTAACCCAACATCTAAACATTAGGAAATCTAAACAACAAAACTTAAAACTAAGACCATGAAGAGTTATACCTTCCTTGAAGCTTTTAATCCATGAAAGGTCCTTGGAATGCCCATGGAAGCCTTAATCTAACCTCCTACAAGCTTGTTCTTTCAAAGAAATCAAGAACACAAAAATTAATTTCAAGAAAGTACTATTCACCATCTTCTTGAATGATTTATAGGAAATGCTAGGAAAGGATTTTGAAGCTAAGATTTCTAGGAAGTATGTAACTTAACTAGGAGAAGCTAGGATAATTACCTTGTAAAATAGCAAGTGGAGGAGCTTGGACTTCCCAATTCTTAAGAAAGAAGCCGAGAGCTTCATGAAGAAATGGAGGGTTTGGTGTTTTGTGATTTGTTTTGCTTGGTTGCTAGGTTTTTTTTTTGTTTTGTTTTAGGTCAATTACCCATTTACCCTTGATTTTGTGTGGTTAATATTCCACCACATTTCCTTCCCTCTTATGTCATGCTTGCATCACTTTGTGATGTCACCACCCCTCCTTTGTCCTCTTTCTATTGGTTGGATGACACCATCCTCTCTTATCCTTTTGATTAACTTCCTAATTGTTTGCCTAATGACCGCTGATCTGTTATACGGTTCGCTTAACTTTCGTTTTCGTTTATCGTTTGAGGGATCATACCCGGGATCTTATTACTTAGGTTCCCTTAACCTTTCTCAATATATCATATTCCTTTTATGATCCTCTCTTATAATCCTTTAGTTTAAATCCTTTTTATCCTGTTACCTTATACTCAATTCTTTCCGTATCTAGTGGATTTCCGGGAAAAATCAAAGTGTTCGGAATTGGATTCTGACGATCTTTACATACACTTATATACCACATAGAGTACTAATAATATCCCAGAAGATCAATAACAGAACCCCTACATAGCGTGACATGAAAAGTTTTCTCATTCAGCAAAAACACTATTCATAAGGGTTTCAAAAATTTTCCAAAAATTGGGGTTATTACAGCTTTGGCACCCTCAGCCACCTGGTACGTGATACTTATATGATTAGAAAATTTAAAATGAAGAGAAAAACACAAAACATGACACATACTCTGTATATATACTTACTGCAAGACCAACAGTTCCAAGTCCAAAAACAGAAACAATTGAACCTGGTTCTACTTTAGAGGTATTCCAAACTGCTCCAAGACCCGAAGTAGCCATAAATACATAGCAAAATTAATAAAATGTAGACATATATTAAATTTCAGATGGTCAATGTATTACAACATACATTACAAAGTGTACCTGTGAATATAATCCTCAAGGGTGGGGGCAAAGTACTAATAATTGAATCAATATAGTAATCGACAAATAAAAAGATGCAGTGCTTATCTTTTAAGAGAATTTGTTGATACACAATTTTTAGATCAGAAGAAAACATTAAAAAAGAAGAAAGTCCTGTAATTTCATTAAGGATTCAGATTTTAGATGGAACAAGATTTTCTACACAATAAAATTACAAAAGAAAATATGAACTTGATTAAGAGCAACCAAAATTATTCAAACAGATTGATTTCACATTTCCATTATGTATTGTTTGAAAGTTTCCAATTGTTGGCTTAGAGATAGCAGAAAAAGAAGACGAAAAAGAATGGAAAAGATAGAATAAGATAAAAATAGCAACAATTATTTACTAGTATATAACAATAAAATCATAATTATGATTTTACATTTTGAATAACCATTGAATAATTAACTGAATAACTAATTGGTTGTATCAACATAACTGTTAAAGCCAAGCATTAGGTCTACATTCTTAATCCTCTAGACAATATAATTTTAATTAAAAAGGGAAGAATGCATCTCAAATGATACTAGAGATCAATTTTAGAGATCAAATACCAACACTACGTAAATTTAGCTTAATAAGCTACCTTTCTAAATGGGGCCTTTTCAACTGGGTGAATGATTGAGATTTAAAATGATTGCTTTCAAATTCTACAATTTTAGTCTTCCCATTCATGAAAACTGACGAATCATTACCTAAAGGCTCAAACAGGTTGAAGTAGCATTGGTTTATGCATAAACATTCCGAAAAAATCAGGGGGCAAGTTTGATCTGGTAACATGGTAGCAAATATGTCACAGTATGAAACATATCAACTACTTAATAAATATTTATAAAAAGCCCAAGAAGACTAATTTTGAATGCAACTATTCTCACCTACCTGCCTAAACTATCATATTTACTCAACTATAATCAGCAAAATAAAAATCATATAGAAGATAACTATGTCTGAATCAACTAATTCACTATTTTATGGTCAAGACATATACCAAATCAGAGACATATTGGAAATTTCTTGTTTGCTTCCCATCACCATAAATTATCAAAGGCTCCTTCCTAATGTCCGTGGTTCAAAAAATGTTATTACCACCACTATAAAATGCTGATAACATCGGACATTTTTAGTGGTATATCTTGCAAATCATTTTGAATAGTTATATAGATTGCAGTTATTGGTTGCAAATAAACCAGTTCCAATGGTATATCTTCCACAGTTGGGTATATTGAGCCCTCCACATCGAACAAGAACAATAATAAACTAGGGATATGAGGTACTACTATATTGTTAAAAGTTATAATATAAATTACGCGCAAAAGGAATTTAGGAGAGGAACGAAATAATAACTCAAACCAACCTATTCAAGAAGCCTTTTGAGTCATTTCTCATGTAACCAAACTAAATATAAATATATAAAAATTAGCAATTGAAAAACTTGTCAAAGCGAGTTAACACACATAGTTACATTTATATACAAAAACCTTTAATGCGTATTTTTCTATAGCAAAAGCATTACCAAAAATCTAGGATGAACTTCACTTCATATCAATCTAATTCAAATCAAACCGTATTAACAAGTATATAGACAACCTTAAGTGCTTATAAGAAAACCAACAAATTAGAAAACAAATTTAAATCCAAAACTAACACAAGCAATTCATCGAACAACACCTGCAATATTCAGACTAGTTACCACAAGTATATAGGACTCGATACTGCACATAATGGATGATAAGGCTTTCTATGAAATAAACCCATCTAATATTATTAAAACCAAATTAATAATCAATCCGCTTATAAAGGGAGAGAAATTTATATGAACATAATCTGTACAAAGACTTAATAATTTGAAGGGAAACCCAGAGACAACTTACTAATTGCAAGAAAATAACGCTAATAATGGAAGAGACTTACACGATCTTTGAAAAATAAAAGTTAGGGCTATGTGTAATAGAATCTGGTTGATCTATGGTTTCAATATTAAAATACTAGAGTTCTAAGACTGGGAGGGTGAGTGTTTTTAATTTAATGTGTGTGTATTTTGAAAGAAATCAGTGTTCACCGTCGAGGGTTAGTGAGGGTGAGTCAAAGCGTTGAGGAAGAGACATGAAGAAAGTGGGGGCAATTAGAAGGGTAAAAAATTGTGAAGGGGGAAGAAATCTCTCCCAACGTTTCATTTAGGGAACTGTGTCTATTTTATATTTTATATTTTTTTTATTTTTTCATTTCAATTATTAAATTATTATTTATTATATAGAAAATTAAAAAAGTTGTATTTTCTATTTATATATAATAAATTTTAGATTGTGAATTATATTATATGCTACATTTTAGAGGCATGAATAACTCACATTATAATTTTAATTAGAACTTAATGATAGTAAACTCACTTCATTATTCTTAAAATTTTAAAAACCAACTAATGTAACATCAGGTGCTGGTGTTGCATGTTGTGCAACACTAACATTTCTCTGCAACACTAGCTTTATAACTATTGTAACACTAACTGGGAGGCGTTACAATAGGATAAAAATTTATTATCTAATGTAATGCTGCTTGTAACAATTGCATTACAGTAGTCCACTTATGGCGTAGTGTGTGTACTTCCGTGATGTGAAGAAACGGAGCATTGATGTTAAGATGGTTTCCCCCGTTGGGTTTGAAGAGTCTTGGGTTGACCCCGTTAAGGCTCACCTATATACCGGGTGGCTCCCTAGTGATGCAATTGAGGCACGAAAGCTGTCTGTGTGAGCCTTAAGATATTCCTTGATCGATGGGATTGTGTATAAGATATTATTCCTGATTCCCTACCTAAGATGCCTCAGATTTGATGAGGCCCGACTAGCTTTGGAAGAGGTGCATGAAGGAATATGTGGCCAACATTTGGTGGGCATGGACCTAGCTCACAAGATTACTCATTTAGGCTTCTATTGGCCAGAGATGATGGTTGATGCCAAAGACTATGTGAAAATGTGTGATCGCTTCCAAAAGCACGCTCCGGTAGTTAGGCAGCCACCTGAAATGCTGACCATCATAAACTCCCCCATCCCTTTTGCTACGTGGGGATGGATATTCTTGGACCTTTCCCGATGGCTGTTAGGGCGAAAACACGCGCTAATATTCACGCAAGTATACGCGTTCGCAAGTAATATATAATACTTTCTAGTTCGTTCCCTCAGAGACTCAGACTAAATTATTGTCTAATTAAACTCACTCACCAATGTATGATTACTTCTCAATGTTAAGATAATAACACTTAAAATTGTTGATTAAATATTAACTATAATTAACTACTTAATTAACCACTTAACTAACACTTCAATTTATCAATAATAAAACACTCATGAGATCACAACTTCATTATTACTTCCTTCTATAGCCATTGTTATTACCTTTAGCATGTGACAGTGATGATATTAATCGAATAACACGAAACTGATAAAAGCCAACTTTCATTGTACTAATACCATTCTACCAAGCATCCACAATTAAGATAGAAGTTGAATAGTCATCAATTATGTTGAGTTCCTATATGTCTACAGAAATTGACAACACAACGATTTAAGCACAAGTTATTCTTTTTGATTACATAGGGCAAATAAAACTGTTAGAGTTACCCACTAATCATGCACAACGTACATAAACCTATGCTAGCATGGTAAGTTCTAAATCTCAAGATCCACCGTCGCTTCACAAGAGATTAACACCCTATCTTATATGTTCGCGACGCACATAAGACGAATACGCACAACCAATACTAGATATCATGCAATCATCACACACTAAAGTATTAAACAATTAACTAAAGAATTCCATAATAAATCCGTTGCAACCCCATGATCACGATTAGCCCATAATAGAACTTATCGCCATCATGGGTTCATATGAAATCATGAAAAACAAACACAAGAAAATAATAACTAAACTAATTATATTAAAACAGAGTACGTCACAAGAGTAAATAAGTCAAAGCAAGAAAACTAGCATCCAACATTACAACGAAACAAGAATCACAAGAATATATGCTCCCTCTTCGTTGTGGTGTGCTAAATCGGTCTTCTTCCTTATCTCCTTCGCTTCTTGCGTAAAACACAATCTAAAACATAATCCCCTTAAAAATCTCTGTGAAAACGTCTCAAATCTACATATATAATAGTCCCATAAAACTCAGATTACATAGAAGTTGGAAGCCAAACAGAAGTAGAAGTCTAAAATAATTTATCTTTTTCCCCGACCCTGCGCGGCCGCTCAGCATAGCTGCGCGGGCGCGCAGGTTGCTGCGCGGCCGCTCAACATTGCTGCGCGGGCGCGCAGGCCTCTACTGGAAAAAATCCAGGTTTGCTCCGTTTCTTCGCCGTAATCTGCCCATTCCTTTCCTCTCGCAATGGTGAACACATGCCAAGGCTTATTCTTGATGATTCCTCCCCCGAAATGCAACTAATACCCTGAAATGCATAAACACTAGAAAAACGCATCAAATACACAAAATACTTGATTTCAAGACACCAATTTAAGCCATTTTAAGACGTTCTAAGTGGTATAAAATGCCACTTATCACACCCCCAAACTTAAATCGATGCTTGTCCTCAAGCGTCACAGACTCAAAAACAAATAAAAATATGCATGAATGCAATCTATATGAAAATGCACCGATCCCCCTTACTAAAATTAATCAACCAAATTGCCACATCTCAACGAATGCATTTAGACAACTAAAGATCAATAAACTCATGCAAACGGACATACAACCAGAAATGTGGTGTGTGCAAATGCTTAACGGATATGCTTCGGAACTAGACCAATTACTATGACTAGACTATCCTCAAGGCAATCCTACGATTATACAAAGAATAAAAAATTCTAGGCACAAAGTGATATACAACACTACAAGACTCTGGAGCTTATTACGGAATCGTGCTTTTTATTTACAACTCAAATGCTTCTTTGACCGTGCAATGAGTGAGGTCCACAAAAGACTTATACAATGGTATCCATGTAACGAGCGTTAGGTTAGCGGATCCCAGACTCTAAAAGCCTTAGGTCGCTAGGCACAAAGTCCCCTAAGAACTTAATAACTCGAATACCAAAGAGCCCACTCTTGATCAATTATGCAAAAAAATATTTTTTTTTTAATAACTTCTGAGCAAGTGCATTTCGCTCCATCTTGCTCAACCCTAGACTACTCGCAACATATGCGAGCCGGCTACTAGCCATTTGACACCTAGCCACAACTAGCAACAACTTCCATATTTTTTTCTCCAAAATTTTTCTTTTTCATGTCTTTATCACTAAGAACCTATAATCGAATTCTAAGCATAATAAGTAGATTGACCTTGAAAACAACCAAATCATAACAACAATCTAGCCCTTACGCATTCTTTAAGACTTAGTGGACTTACAATTGTTTCTAGCATGCATATCAACCTACACAATTTAATAACACTTTAATGCTATCACTACACTCGCATCAATATCACAATTCAGTCGATAACTTATTGCAAAAGGGATCATGGTAATTGCATGAGCTACATGACATTCATAAAAGAAAAACTATATGGCATAAATTATGCAACTATATGAACTAAACTATCATGAATATGCAACTAAATGACACACACACAATATTCCTTAACTACCACCCCCAAATTAAAAATCTTCACTGTCCTCAGTGAAAGTAGTAGAAAGGAACACAGTGTATACCTACTCGGAGTCATCATCATCATCACCCTCAGTGGGTGGAGTATCAGGCGGCGGTTATGCAGAGTCCTCACCAAAAACTGGCCACTGGATATCAGCTCCAAGGCCTCGTAAAGCAGTCCTTAACGCAAGGGTGAGCTCCTGAGCAAACCTGCTCTGCGTCTCATACATGGCATCCATCCGCCGTGAAAGCCTCCTATACTGGGCATCACCCATCCCAGCACCCTCCTGAGCTCTCGAAGAACCAGCCTCACCACGCCCTGGCCTAGCCATAGTAGCACCTCGTGCTGGACGCCCTCCTGGAAGACGATAACCCAGCCCACGCTCCTCAGGCTCACCACCGGTCCACTCCTGCATCCCATTCAGAGTGCCAGAATCAATCGGAGCTGCTGGCAACTGCAACTGCTCATGAGCCGGCCAGTTCACTCCCACTGCTCGGCATAGCTTTGTAACCGTGGATGCATAAGGGATGTTCATATGCTTTGCTCCCCTCAAAAACTTCAGAATTCCTTGGTAGATAAACTCACCAAGGTCCACATAGTACTCATCATGCAGAATTCCCCACAACAACTGTGCTCTCTCAACTGTGACCTCGTGTGCATGTGAAGAAGGCAAAATATTAGCACATATAAATGCATTCCATGCACGGGCATACCTGTTCATGGCGATCGCCGGAAAGTGACGATACTCATTATTGCCTGTACTGCGGGTCCAAACTGTGCCCGGTCGACAGAGAGTCGCACAAATCAAATCCAAGTCAAAATCCTCAGCAGTCTTTTCATTCCAGTTCTCCTCCTCGGGCTTCCTCTCTCGCTGTCCAATCACACGGCGAATCACCGCAGGATGATAATCAACCGTCAGCCCACGGACTACAGAAAACCCATTCTTTTCAGCCTTCGCGTTCGCGTAGAACTCGCGAACAACGCTCATCGATACTGCTTCGGGTGACTCCCAAAAAGCTATCCACCCCTTCTCTGCAATCATGGGCAACAACTCACCATCCCTCCCTGATGGTAAAAACCCCCTCTCCTTCAGAATCGGCTTCCCCAACAGCCTAGTGTACTCTTCCTCCGCAGCTCTGTCAGTTAACCGAGGCCTTGCAGCAGTACCCCTCGATGAATCAGCAGTAGGAACTGTGCTGCTGCTGTCAATAGTGCGTGCTCTCTTGGGTGCCATTGATTCGTGAATAAAAGTGTGTAAGAACTGATTTTTGATGTTTGTGAGAGGGTTTAAGTGTAGGAAGTTTTGTGGGAGATATGTAGGATAGGTGTATGTATATATAGGGTGTGGATTAGATTAGGGTTTGGGAATTAAGGGATAAAATGATGGGGTAGTGGGAACAATTCGTGGGTTTATGGGCTAAAACTGTTTTTGTGTTTTTGTTTGTTTTTTTTTCTGAACTGTAAAAAATTTTCTGGAACTCGACCCCTGCGCGGCCTGTAACACCCCCAGATCCGGGGTCGGGGATCCGGGTCGTCACGGTCTTTCTTTCCACAATATCACTTCACTTAATTAATAATAACCAACCTTATGCTGTGACCCCACACTAACATACACCACAACCCGTTATAGTCTCAGAGATGAAATTCAAATAAGTACAAGTCTTTGAATCCACAATTTAAAAGTTATTACAACCCAAAACGATTACTTGATAAATTTACAGTTAATTGCCATTATCTGCCACAAGTTATAATTATACATAATTGATTCTCAAAAGCAAATGGTCTAATCTACAATAGATCTACCTCTGCAGCTATAGCAGCTACGACATCAACGGGAAGACGCGGAACGCTTTCCACGCGCTTGCGCTGGGTCTGCTGGAGTCTGGTCATCTTTCCTAACTGTTGTTGTGTGATGAAAGAAGAAAGCAAGGGTGAGCAGCAAGCCCACCAAAATAATATGCATAATTATTTACAGTATATGAGTCTACTCATAATACTCATGAAAGTCTTGGTCAAAAGAAATGAACCAAGTTGATCACTTAATGCGATGAAGTCGCAAAATATTCAGTATATATATATATACATATATACTTTTCAAAATATTGGAAGTCCGCTTCCATGCATAATATACACAAAGTCCCAGTGTATAACTGTATATAAAAAAATATATCGTTGCAAGGTGATCTCATATATCTAACCTTGTCTCAACGTTTTTCTGAAAATCTTTGTCATTCATAAGACAATTATTAATTAGATATAAGTTCTAAAGATGAAGTTACCAAATACTTCACTACATTTATATCATTCCCAATACTACTTGAACTACCACCGTTCAAGTTATAATCAATTTCAAAAGTTCATCCCACTGATGAGACCACAAGATAAGACTTGAATAGATTCAATCTTTGAAAGATTATTGAATGAAAAAGTTATGAGATACTTTATTTAGTCCCGATATATATATAACCACATATATATATCCCTTTAAACATTTCCTGGAACCTCTGTTATGTGAAGTATGAACAGAGTTCGAAACATCCAATGAATTTTGGAAAGGAAAAGAATTTTGGCATAAACCCGATATCTCGCTGATCAGGCAAAGATACCAATAAGTAACCTTTTCTACTAGTAGATGGACGAATTCCCCACTGGTCATCACCCTGGTCATAATTAAGACCTATGCTGGACTGCCACTCAGCCACCTATGCATTTGATGGACTCCCACTGAGCCACTTACACAATAATAGACCGTACCTCGGCCTGTCGCTTATGCCGACTCAATGAGAGGGGCTTACTTCCCGAACGTTGGGCAAGTAATCAATTCATTTACCAAATCTGCAACCTTGTTGCGAATGTAAATACACCACAGAGCCGGATTTCCCAGGTTTTGAGCGAGTATTTAAATCCCCTTTAAAAAGGAAGATCTTAAATATAAAAATGAGTTTTGGGATCCGCTCTGACTTTTAAAAATCATTTTGAAGACTCGAAAACACTTTAAAGAGTGTTTGGAGTAAGGCTGATTTAATGAAGTAAATCAGTCCCCAGAATATTAGAAAATATCTGAATATTATTAATTAAATAATATTCCCATAAAGAATAGCCTTTATAAAAATAATTGAAGTAGAAGTATTAAAATTTATACTTGAAACGAGTATTAAATAACCAAAGATATACTTATATGAAAGTATTATCTTCATTTGAATAATCGAAAATAAGTTTGATTATCGACATCTTATTCTTTAATAAAATAAAGAATATATCTCAGCAAATAATCGGAGTCATAGATCCTCAAATGAATATTCAAATAATATTCAATAAATAAAATAAGCTGAGTCATAATACCTCGAATGAATATTATAAATAATATTCATTAAATAAAATAAAGGAGTCATAAGTCCTCTGATGAATATTCAAATCATATTGAAATAATAAAATAAACTGAGTCATAACCCTCGAATGAATATTCAAATAATATTCATTAAATAATATAAAAGAGTCTTAAGTCCTCGAATGAATATTCAAAATAATATTCATTAAATAATATAAAAGAGTCATAAGTCCTCGAATGAATATTCAAAATAATATTCATTAAATAATATAAAAGAGTCATAAGTCCTCGAATGAATATTCAAAATAATATTCATTAAATAATATAAAAGAGTCATAAGTCCTCGAATGAATATTCAAAATAATATTCATTTAATATAAAGGAGTCATACGCCTTCGAATAATATTCGAAATAATACTCGATAATAAAATAAAGTTTAAAGTTATCGAATAAACCTTATTCGATTAATAGTTTGGAAAAACTATAACCATATATATATATAAATATATATATATATATATATATATATATATATATCCATATCCATATAAACTCTACTCGGGATCCTCGACTCCCGGTTTTAGAAAATATTTTCACCTTTGGGTCCCTATACTAAGGGTATATGCAAGATACCGCTATCCTCTAGCATAGGTATTATCAACTGAACCAACAGATATATATTTCAAGAATATGAAACAGACATGCATATATACCATATCACATGCTACAATATATCGCAAGAATTTGCTAAATAACCAACATGCATCTATCGCAAGATAATGCATATACAAGTGTATTCATCACAACAACAGTATAACGGATAGAATACTTGCCTGAGCGACTGGGGGTTACGAATGGCTCGGGACGAGTCTGGTAACCTATAAACAACAAGTAAGTTGGAATTAAACCAAAGTCACTTGTAAATCTATACTTTAACTAACTTAGACTCTAACGCTTGTTTTGCGCTCACTGATTCGCTTAAGTCACTCGGGTACCCTCGGCTCCACCATTTTTAATAATTTAACCTTTACGAGTTTTAAAGCGATTCCTTCGCGAGTGACTTACCAACTGCCTAAAACACTTACCATAAATGTTTCATGCATTAATTAACCCTTTTTGGTCTTTAACCTACATTTCAAAGTAAGGCGAGGGGAAAAAGTTTCGTTCGCGAAACGCCGTTACTTGAAACGGTCATTTCTCCTAAACCGTAAATCGGAATCGAACGAACTACATATCAACACGAAGCTCGTAACATGAGCTATCTAAACATGGCAGTGGTCATAATCTAGCAGGGGGTTCTCGGGTCCTAATGCTATGCACAAAAACAGTCCAAAGAAAATCGGACGTTACGACGGCTATGTTTACGCGATTTCCAATATTTTTAAACCATTCAAACCCATTCCAAATCAACCCCAAATCCAACCTCAAATCCATCATACAACAAACATCCATCCTTATCACATCATAACAATCCCAACAAATCCACATTAACCATTTATACTATTCTTTATCATGAATTTAAACTACACTTAAGTTCATTAATCAACAATCAAGATTTACAACTTCAAAAACAACCCAAAACCCATTAATCTCTACATACACAATCATCAAGCCTCTCATGAACTCTAATACTCATTTTATGCTCTTGACTTTCAATAACAAAGCTTGGTCAAGAGATTATACCTTCCTTGGAGAGTGGAGAATCAAGGGGATGGCTTGGAATCATCTTTAAAGCCCTTATCCAAGCTTAATCTAAACAAAACTTCAAGAACACAAATTTTAGTTCTTGAAAACACTATTCACCATCTTCTTTGATGATTTATAGAAAAAGATTGGCTTGGATTTAGAAGCTTAAACTTATAGGAAGTATGTAACTTAACTAGGAGAAGCTAGGATAATTACCTTGCTAAATAGTAAGTGGAGGAGCTTGGATCTTCAAAAATTAAGAAAAGGACCCGTGAGCTTCCATGGAGAAAGAAGAAGAGAGAATTTTGTGCTTTGCCTTGTTTTGATTTTTTGGTTGGTTGATTTGGTTTTTGTTTTTGATTTAGTAATTTACCTTCTTGCCCTTGGATTTGTGTGGTTACAAAGCCACCACACCTCCTCCTTCCCATGTCATGCTTATCTCATCCACATGATGTCATCCTTCCTTCCTTGTCTTCTTTCTATTGGTTGGATGACATCATTCCCATTAATCCCTTTGATTAACTTCCTAATCGTTTGCCTAATGACCGCTGATCTGCTATACGGTTCGCTTAACTTTCGTTCTCGTTTATCGTTTGAGGGATCATACCCGGGATCTTATTACTTGGGTTCCCTTAACCTTTCTCAATACATTATATTCCTTTTATGATCCTCTCTTATAATCCTTGAATTTAAATCCTTTTAATCATGTTACCTTTTTCTCAATTCTTTCCGTATCTAGTGGATTTCCGGGAAAAATCAAAATGTTCGGAATTGGATTCTGACGATCTTTACATACACTTATATACTTCATAGAGTACTAATAATATCCCAGAATATCCATAACAGAACCCCTACATAGTGTGGCATGAAAAGTTTTCTCGTTCAGCAAAAACACTATTCATAAGGGTTTCAAAATTTCTCAAAAATTGGGGTTATTACAGTCTCCCCTCCTTAAAAGGATTCCGTCCCGGAATCAGATAGAAAACAAATGGTAATACTTTCTTAGCATTACATTTTCTAACTCTCAAGTAAATTTTCCCACATTGTGGTTCTTCCATCAAACTCTGAATAGTTTGATAACCCTTCTCCAAAGCACTTGTTCCCTTTTCACTCTATAACCCTTCCTGGTTGCTCCATATAGGTTACGTCGGGTTACATATCTATGCGCTCATATGCCTTTATTTAGCTGGCATCTGAATAACACTTCCTTTACATTGATACGTGAAACACGTTACGACCTGCTACATGTTTGGGGTTAGGGCTAGCTCATATGCTAACTTCCCAAACGTCTTAATATATCCAAGGGTCCAACAAATTGTAGACTTAACTTTCCTTCCTTTCCGAACCTCATCAATCCTTTTCAAGGGTTTCCAAGGGGATACCTATAACATTACTAGGCCCCCTATTTCATATTCTTTGTCCCTTTTTTTTTTTTTTTGAGTCAAATCAGCATACCTCTTATGTCCATCTTGGGTTACTACCAGCCGTCCTCTGATTAGATCTATTATATCCCTGGTCCTTTGGACTACTGCGGGTCCGAGCATCTTGCGCTCTACAACTTCATCCTAACATAAGGGAGATCGACATTGTCTTCCCTCAAGGATCTCATAAGGCGACATCTCGATAATGACATATGATCTATTGTCGTAAGATAACTCAATCCGAATTAAGTGATCATTCCAAATTCTTTCAAGTCTATTGCACAGACTCTCATTATAACTTTTATCATTAGAGCTTCTGCTTCTCAATACCCATTCTTTTCCAGTTCGTAATCGCTACTACCTTCCGTTCCTAATATTATACTGGTTATACTTTTGCTCGTTAGCGTTCTATAACCTTTTAATAACCACGTCAACCTTAGTATCACGAATGTGTTCCCATTCCGCATACTACCACCACTTTATTACTCCTTTTTCAGCTGCTTCTATCTTTGGAAGCTTGATCAATCATAAAGAAGTAAAGGAATTTGTTGAGAGATCACTATGATCATGAACACTTGTTATATTGCATAATTAGTACAGAAGGTGGCCAGCCTTTAGTACTTGACAAGCAATTAAACAATAGATGGTATCCTACTAGGCTTCTATCACACAGATAGATAGTCATTCGGCAATACCTCCCCTTCTGGAAGGGTTGTTCTTCTCAGATTACATGAAATGAAAAGAAGAGAAAAGAACGAACTGAAGAGAATTGTATATATGAAAAAAATATACTGCCACAAAATATCTGGCTTGGAACCTACCTCTGAACTATAGAGGTTTGTCATAGGAGAACAAAACATATACGTATTTATATCAGCATCAAGCATTATAGCCTCGTATTTCCCATGCCTAAATATTTTCGCTATCCCGTCCATCATTCTATGGACCCACACTCTTCCTTGAGCTTATACATAATAACCTTTGAAACTCCCTCGACATCGAAAATCGAATCTGGGATCTCATTCTAGACATCATCGTTACTTGAATTTCTATGCTTGCACCGCAACCTTCCTCGTATAATAATACGACTCTCTATTGATAAGAAAGAATAATGATTCACTAGGTAGACACTCTACTTAATTAGTCTATCGATGATAACTTATACACTACCACGACCCGATTAGTGGTACTCAATCTCAACACCCATTCCAATACAACTCTCACGGTTGTAATCAGCTCGATACTCGCAGAATCATTGCTGCCTTACTATGGTCCACCACTGACCTACTGTCGTCATTCACATTCCATGAAATCTTAATAGCTAACCATACGGAGTCCATACATGTCGTATCAAATCCTTCTAAGGAGGTAACATAATCACCATTCACGATTCATGAAGAACACTCCTGATTCTGACATACATACATGACATGAAGCAGATAAAATTGCAGAAGAGTTTCGCTCAAAGCAACGATAGCAGGCTAATACCATTTTTAATCATATGCCTTCGATAGAAGACTTAACTCAAAGGTTCGTTTAGTCCTTTTGGAAACATGGTCCTGGCTTATCCCCAGATAGGACCTCCTAAGATAGATAGCCCGTTCATGGCGATTACACGAATGAAACCTTTACCTACTACTATTACGGTTGGGTATTGCACCGTCATCAGAAGGAATGTCAATCTTCCAAACCATAATTCAACCTTCACATTTCTAACCATCATCACTGTATTCTTTTGGCACACGCGCCTATAATTATCCACTTACCTTTAAAGTGTCGGCCACCTCTTTGGCCTTTCCTGATAGTAAAATTTCCTTACAGTCAATGTCTTTTTAACCACCTCCAAATAAATTTTCTACTTTATTTCCGATCACTGCTTGAGTGAAGATGTTTTCCTTAATATCTGATGAGTAAAAATATCACCATTTTTCCATAAGTTATTGCCTCAGTCTTTAGAGGTTAATCACTGTCACGACTGACTCTCAATCATACTTAGAACATCTTTTATCTTAAGTCCTAATTGCCCTGAACAATTTCGACCATTACTGGTTCGATCCATACTTTATCGTGGTTTAACACGTGCCCCACTTGGCAACATTATAATTACGTCATATTTCCTTTATCAACATTTCCATTCTTGAAAATTTTGAATATTACCTTTCTCATTGCAAAACTTCTAAGGTTATCCTTGAATCATTCCTCCTGTATTCCCTAGATACAGGGCATATCAAAATACCATTCACTATTACTAGAACCCTTGTCTATATACTTCTGAAAAATTTCTCCACTGATCCTTAAAGGTTATTATTACCTTAATGCTTTCCAATTCATACTGTCAAAACTCATACTATCCCTATCAAGGGTGAAATGCCAACCCTTATGCATTCCCCTAGGATTCGTTTTAAGTTACCGATGTTCTATCCTTAATTCCACCTTTAAAAAGGTACAAGCATCCTTCCATGGATAAATAAAGTCATATATCCCTGATATGGGTATCTTATTCAATCATTCCCACCTCGATAGTAAATGCCTAATTTCACAATAACATCTGTATACAAAATGAGGTTAATCAAAATGGCCTCCAAAAGATAACAACGGTTATCCGCTTTTCTTGCCTAATCTGGTAACGATAACATGGATGTTCTGGAAGATATTGGTCGTGTTCAACGTGAACTTCTTCTTAGTAATTCCTTATTTACTTTTGTTGTTTATCTCAACAGTCACCTTAATGTTGGGATATCTTTCATATCTGGCGTCTCCCTTTCTGGGTATCATGCCACCGGTCTTACACTTCACCTTCTTGAAGGTCACTTCCTTCATCCAATTTTCTTAATTTCTTACTTTCTTATCCCCTTAGTCTATCCGCGTCTCATTATTTATCCTTCGAATTATCTCAAGGTTTCCTCGAATCCTCCCAACTTACAGGGGATAAACTATATGCATCTCTTATGCCTTCAACCGTCAACTTTAACTCATGGTGAATCACCCTCATCCTGACGATCATATACTTTTCTATTTCTATTAATAGGAGTCTTTAGGGTTTCCTCATACCCAACTCCCTTATCATTCCTCAAACTCTGTTGCCTTTTTATTCCTTTCCACTTCAATTCCTTTTTATTTTCCTTTCTCTTATCATTATTTCATGAACCAACACAACATAAGCATTGATTTCAAATATCCCGTCATTCTGGATTCGCGTCTTCAGAACGAATCTTAACAACTTTTACAGCTTAGATTCATAATTCATCATACTCGTCTGCCTTTGTTCTGGCTCTAAAGCTTTTACACTATTCCATAACCTTGGGAATTACGATCCCGAAAACAATTGGCTGAACTTTAATCAGTTTATTATAATCTCTTGCTCCGTGCCTTCCTTGGCCTTTCACCAGCGGGTGGTCTCTCTCTTGGGAGGGTAAGTGACAAAACAGTCTTTTGTGGTTCGTCAATCATTTAGAATCTCAAATGATTCATCTATTTCCTTTAGCCAGGCTCTTGCCTCGACTGGGTCAGCTTGTTCCTTGGAACTCTGAGAGCTTAGCGACTTAAAGGTCATGAAAGAATTTCCCACCGCACTGTCTCCTCAGAGTGGTGGTTGGGGATAATAGTCTAAGTTCTGTCTAGACAGGTCCATGAATTGCCGTATAGGAGTACCGTCTCGGGTCTCCTTTCCTTACTCGACTTTCTGTTTCCTTATTATGAAATGTTTCATCCTACTCCCCATAATTGGGGTCATCTTTTAATTTAAAATCCTCATTTTCCACTCCATTATGTCATGGGTTCCTTCTATCTTGATGGCGACCTCCCCGACTATCGCGTTCAGGGTTTGCTCTAAATCTTATTCCTCAACCATGGCTCTCATCTAAGTTCTCATCCTTACACTCTTGAACTTTCGGAACCCAAATTCTATAGGAATACCTCATTATTCCCTTATCATCTTTCTCGATATTAATCTTTTATCTAATTGTTGGCTCTCTGCCTTCATTCATAACTTTTTCTGGCACAATATGATCTTTTCCAATAATTCGGGCTGTATTGCAATCTCAAACAGCTTTTCGGTACCGGCTCCGGTTACCTTCACTTCTATTTCCATTTTCTCAAAATCTCTTATAAACTCTCCAAAAGACATTATCATCTTGAGTCTCTCCTTTTTACTAAGGGCATCAGCCACCATATTGGCTTTCCCCGAATGATAAAGAATCTCCCAATCATTATTCTTGATTAGCTCTAACTGCCTCCTATGGCATATGTTGAGCTCTTTCTACGTGAAAATGTACTAGAGCACTTATGGCTTAGGTAATTCTCGCACTTCTCTCCATACAAGTAGTGCCTCCAATCTTTAGGGTAAAACTATTGCCACGAGCCTAAGCTCATGGGCGGGGATATCGAATTTCATATTACCTTAATTGTCTTGACATGTACGCGATTACCTTACCGTGCTGCATAAGCACGCACCCTAAGCCCTTGTGCGAAGCGTCACTACACTTCACAAAATCTCCTTTTCCATCCGGCAACGCCAGCATAGGGGTCGTCACCAACCTTTGCTTCAGTTCTTAAAAGCTATTCTCGCATTTCTCTGTCTATTCGAACTTCTCAGTCTTATGAGTAAGCCGCGTTAAAGGGGTTACTATCTTTACAAACTTGAACGAACCTCCGGTAGTGACCGGCCAATCCTACCTCTGGTAGTCGACCAAACCATGGTCATCAATTCATCAGTGGTCCTTTATCCAATCCTGTCAGGATCCTGCATGGGGTCCTCCTCAACAACTATCCCTACTAGGACAACATCCTCAATATCAACATCATCCGATCCTACATTAGGACACTCTATCGGATCCACAATCCGATCTCCAATTAGTAATAAAGTATCATCGCGATGTTGCTCCTCAACCTCAGGGTTCGGAGTCCTGCTACCATATACGATAACGAACTACGCTCCTATCACGATATTTATAAGGGTTCCCATAAGGGTTTTAACTGTCAGTGCTACGTTAGGTAGCCCGACTATGAACTTGGC